>NC_140970.1:76105542-76273042 GCF_056783735.1 Eptatretus burgeri
ACATACATACATACATCGGATGGGAAGATTGAGCAAGAAAACAATGGATATGAGAGGGCACCAGGAGTAAAAACCAAGGTATTTGGAAACCCATGGTGGAAACCAAGTCATGGAGGATCATTGGTATCTCCCGCAATGAGGCTGAGAGTTTGGGTCTCTCTATCAAACCACAAGCAGGTTGGTCTTTCTGTCTTCCACTGTCTCCTCTCTGGCCTCACCCCCACCCGCCCCCTCTCACTCTGACAGCGATCTCCCCCCCCCCTTATATTTCCACAGGGTGCTCAAGGTCCGCAAGTAACCCCCTTCTGGTAAAACTACCAAAATCAAGAATCATTGCTCACCTTCACTGTTTCATTCCTCTTTTAAATGCCTTTGGAAAAAAACTCCCACACACTCTTCAATCTCACTTTCCTCCAGCTCTTCAAAACAGCTGTTCACCACCATCTCTTATCTTCTTCCAAAACCATGATCGTTTCTACCCCTGTAAAACCAGTCCAAACGCACCTACTTCAAATTCCCTGCTTTCCTTCCCGAAAGTCCTTGTACTATAAGGACCTGAAAGCCCATGTAGTACCACCTTGTTTACCACATGTACCCCACCTCATCTCTCTCCCTTCCACAGATCGCCTAATGTCTCTGTTTCCCACTGTTTTGTGCTTCCCTCTCCTGCCCCTCTTGTCTCCTGCTCCCCTTGTTATACGTTCTGTGTGGTAGCTCTTATACGAGCCTCGACATTGTATATTAAAAAAAATTAAAATAATATTATTATTAGCTGACGACGACTGAGGAAGGACTTGGCCCTGTGAAAAATTCTGAGGTGATGAATGATTTTCGAGGCCAACTTGCAAATATGATGTACCCAAGACAAGTTATAGCAGATCTGAGACCCCGGAGCTTCATCGACTATACAGACAATGGAAATAAATTGGACAATTTGCCAGGCACTTTTCATCCATTTTCAGATAAGTGTATCAGAACATTTTGATTCTGTTGTAATTTTGTTGTAAACAAAAAGTTTTGCCAAGATATATCTCAGTATTGTCTGATATAAAAACATTTTGCGGCAAATAAACATGGTGCAAATATTTTGCTGCATTTTTCTGCAAAAAAAAATATATATATATATATATATATATATATATATATATATATATATATATATATATATATATATATATATATATATAGTGTTGTGGTTACCAAATTCGCAAACCACCATTCAGGTCCCTTAGGTGAGGTATCTCGGTAAGTACATATGTAGTTAGGCCCAAACCCGTTGTCTAGTGGGAATACATGTCATTTATGCGTGCTGCGACTCTTCAGGATAGCTGTTTTTCTTTTGCTATCTTTATTTTGGACCAATCGCCATGATTACCACCACCAGTCACAACATCAACCACCAACCACAACGCCGCTTCACCACAACCGCCACGACCTTCCCGTCACACCTCGCAACCGTCGCATCGCCACCGTTCTTGCGCCGCTTGGGGGTACCGGTGTTGGACTCGTGCAGGGCGCGCGCCGAACAGCGTGTACAAAATCACGGATTTTGTGCTTCAAAAACGGATCAAAAACGACACACGCCCACTTTTTGCCGTCCAATCGGTGAGCGAGGGGCGATTTGGCCCCGCCTCCAGGGCGTTGGAGGGCGATCGATATATGCAAATTTATGGATCAAAAAGCATTCACGCCCACTTTTTCTGGGGCCAATGGGGAGCGAGGTGAAAGGTCGAAGGGAGGGGGTCAAAGGCGAAGCCACGGGGCTCATATAAGCGACCGTGTTCGTCAGACCAGAACAGAGAGTTAAGACTTCGCGGGCGGTGGAGTTGGGAAGAAGGAGCTGGTCGTCGTCGTGTGCGTTGGAGTCGGAGCGGAGGGGACGGAGCTGTGGAGAGGCGGCGAGGGCAGACGAGGGGGTGCTCGCGTCGTGCAGGGAGCTGCACCCCAGGGAGGCCGACAGCGCGACCTGGCCGAGGTGGAGATGCTCGTCGCGGGACAATAAAAATCCTCTATACCCCGAGCATCAGCAACCCCCTCCTGTTTCCCCCCGCGCTGAGATAGTGCGACCAAGGGGGCCCCTTTCCCACCCCCTACCAGACACTGCCCGCGAGGCCCGCGGAGTTGAGGCACCATCGCCGCTCCGCGTCTCATCACCAGACGGGTAGGCCCGACCCGGTCTCGGCCTCAGGCCCGCCTCATCCTTGAGGGTATTCTTTTCCTTGGTTTTGGGTATGTGTTGTCGGCGCCGTCTGTGAAGTAAAATTGTATAAGTGTTGCCGTGTGCTCGCGTAATCGGTATTAGATCTGCATTGTCGCATTTGCTTTTTGTGTAAATTGAATTGTGTTTTTCTTTTCTGTGTGCTTTTGGTGGAATTGAATATGTGTGCTTTCCGTTCATCGCGAATAAATGTGCTTTTGTGTTGAACTGTTTCCCGTTTCGCTTCGTCATTTCTTTCATTGAATCCTCATCTTGCTTCACGTAAAGGGTTGGTAGTGGGCTGAATATGCCCGATAATTAATCGAACCGTCGAGGCCGACGATAACACCGCTCGGTTATCCCGATAGTACGGAACGGGTCGCTTAAGTGGCCCGTGTCCGAAGTCGACCTGCGGCGAGGTGCGATCGCCCGGTCTACCCTCCGCGTGGGTACTTAGGTAGGTCGAATTTGGCGAGCAACCCTATCCCACGCGGGGGCTGATTGGCTCGATCACGGTGAGACCGAAAGGTCCACCCGTGACTGGTTCCCGGCGTTAGTCCGAGAGGGTCACGACTGGATTGTCCGTCCGGTGGGCGACGTGCCGCGATTCGAGTTACGTGGCTGTCAGCACGCCGGCGGGCGCGAATCCGCAACAATATATATATATATATATATATATATATATATATATATATATATATATATATATATATATATATACATACACATATGTATGTATATATGTAAAGACTTGTGGTTGGGAGTATTTATCATCAAAGGAACCCATGGTAAGTTCTCCAACCTCTAATTGAAACAATTATTCAACGTTTCATTTAACAACATGTGACCAGCCACATGCATCTGTTAACCTTTCTTAAGAGTGATGAAAATTATAACAACATCCCCGTAAATACCAAAAAGAAGGGGTGGGCAAAGCCGGACAACCAATCAAAGCATGTATCACGTCGCACATAAATTCCAGCAGTTATCAAATTAAAAATTGTCACATGTTGTTTCCCAAAACGTTGAGCAACTGTTTGTTCATTTAAAAGCTGAAGAACTTTCCATGGATTCAGATGACTTGAACAAAGTTATATGACTTGAACATATGATATATATTCATGGGTTGTGCATTGTCGAGAGAATCAGCTCCACCAAAGCAGTTCCTTGGCACAGGTACAATCCTGGATGGGTTGCCACTCTGACACAGGATACTCGGCTGAGGGTGCAGGAATTTGGAATTTAGTCAGGGTGTCAGTGATAATTCATCTACTCTTCATGAAGGACAGCATGGGACCTCTTCATGGTCAAACAACTAATTCTAGCAGATGGAATTCCCAGTTTAACATCCATCCAATGGAGGTCAAACACATTCATGAATCTCCCTCCTGCAGCATGCTGGAGTACTATTTAATAGCTGGATCATGATTTGAAACCATGTACATACACACACGCACGCATGCACGCACGTACGCACACACACACGACAGAGCGTAAAAAAGCAATAAACTGAAAGTAGGGTGGTGGTACATCAATTTGACACAATAAACAAGGGAACAATTGAATAGGAAAAGAAAAACATTTTTAAGGTGGATGATTTAGAGGTTATATTTTTTAGAATTTAGATCCTCGTGGAGGATCTCTAGGTCTCACTCATGTTGTTGTTCTTCATCTTCTTCTTGTGGACTTTTTTGTTTCACAGCCTCCAGTTTTCATCGAAACTTCCTGAAACTTGGCATATATATGTAGAAATACCCTGCGCAGACAGGAACCATCTCCGATTTTGAAAATTCCTCCTAGAAAAAAAGTTATGTTGTCAAAATATCTCTGCTAATAGAAATTGCCTAAAAATTATCTCCGAAACTAGGCAAGCTTTTTGAATTCTGTTTACGGGAATCAAACAGGTCATTAGCAGAGATGAATTAGCGCACATATGATACATCACTTTGATGTCAAATCCATTTTTATGACGTCATTCCTATTTTTTGAATTTTTTGTTTCACAACCCAGAGTTTTCATCAGATCTTCGTGAAACTTGCCATGTATATGCAGAAAGCACACGCGCAGGCAGTAACCATTTCCGATTTTGGAAATTCTGCCTAGAAAAAAAGTTGACGTCATAATATCGCCGCTAATGGAAATCGCCTATACCATTATCTCCTGAACTAGGCAAGCTGTTTGAATTTTGTTTGCCGGAATCAAGCCGGGGATTAGCACAGATAATTTATCGCAAACCTGATGCATCACAATGACGTAATATTCGTTTTATGACGTCATCATTAAGAGGACGAAGATCTTAGCTCATTTGAGCTTGTTTCTTCTACTTGTCAGTCAAAATATGTTGTGTGTGAGCAAGATGTTTCTCTAGTTCTGGTAGAGGTGATAATCCAGATGCTGTGTTGGAAAAATTGCCCTTTTCTGTGTTCCACACATCACAACATATTTGTATTTAACCTGAGATGTATTTACTGTACAAGTCTGAAATTATCGTTGAACCTGCCACCGTAGTAATAAACACATTCCCATGTTAAAAATGTGTTCCACTCATCGCACAGAATTATTGCCAGGTGCCTTGCGCCAAACTCTGTGATCAGCACTAATATAATTAAGGAACAGCAAAGTCCATTGTGCAGTGAAAATAATGCATTAAGGAAAACAACTGAAGAGTTCATAGAACATCCTAGCTTGAGCAGTCTTGCAATAAAAGGACATGTGCAGGGTATGCGAGCAGCAAATTTAATTGTCCAAGGTGATGTAAAATGCTGTGATATTTTGTCCAAGTACTGCAAAACGGTAGGGTTTTGAAAGTGACAAAAAGGCAATTTGTATTCTTCAACGTTCAAGTATATAATGCAATTGTAATAAAATAAGGATTTTAAAAGATGCAGAAAATTTTTTTTTGGAAGTTTCCCGCCAATGATGCAGCGTCTTATACACAACCTTATTTAACACGTTACATTAGTTTTCCGTGCCTGTTATTTGTGTCCTTTATGAAGTCCTTAAAAACATTGTTTCTGTTTGGAATGATTTTCAATTTTGTTTGACTGCCAGACAGGCAGACAGAGTAAAACGATTATCTCACAACTCTCTACACATGGGTGAACAGGACAGTTTCAGAGCCAAAGTACTGCTAAACTACAGGTTCGTTTGCCGATTCATGTTCCTATTTGTGTTCAAAATATGTAACATTCAATTGAAATTAAGTAGTTCTTCAGTAATAAACTGACGTTTGTGGACAGACAGACAGACAGACAAGCCGGTAGGCGACATGGGTGGTTGCTAAATAATTGCATGCTAGTCATGCAGTTTTTGTCGGATCGGGCTGAAAATTTTTGACAAAGAGGTTGATTGCATCCGCATAAAAGCACGGAAGCCGATTTTTGATTTTCGAAAAAAAAAATTACGGATTTTTTCAAAAATTTCAGTCACGTTGCTAGGCAACGGTGGCGGCCATAGCAACGGTGCTCAAAAGCATACAACTAGATCCTGGTATGAACCTACTTGTCAAGTTTCATCAAAATCGGTTGACTCCTCTGGCCTCCAGAGCTGTCCATTACATACAAACAAACAGACAAGCCAGTAGGCGACATGGGTGGTCGCTATATAATTGCATACTAGTCATACAGTTTTTGATGGATCGGGCTGAAATTTTTTGGCAAAGAGGTTGATTATAGGGCGCATAAAACCGTGGAAGCCGATTTTTGATTTTCGAAAAAAAATATATATTAGTATTTTTCGGATTTTTTCAAGAATTTCAAAGTCCCGTTGCTAGGCAACGGTGACGTCCATAGCAACGGTGCTCAAAAGCGTACAACTCGATCCTGGTATGAACCTACCAGTCAAGTTTCATCAAAATCGGTTGACTCCTCTGGCCTCCAGAGCTGTCCATTGCATACATACAGACAAACGGAAAACCTGAGCATAACGGTAGTCTAGCGACCACTCAACAGACAGAGGCAGATGGAAAAATCTGAGGAAAACGGTAGTCTAGCGACCACCCAACAAAGCGAACAAATTGCTTCACCCTGCTTTTCACTTCACTTGGGCGAATTACTCGATTTATAACTGGCTTTGCATTACAAATTGCCCATGAAAAACATTAAGGTTCTCACTGTACCGGATGCTACAATTGCTGTCATCAAGACAACATTATGCTTTGATATATGTGCATCAGATCCTGGTGTTGGTGCAGTGGTTAGGGCATCGGCTTGGGATACAAAAGGTCCTGAGTTCAAGCCCCGTTGGGCCACTGAATTAATACACCAGGGGGTTGACTCAGCCTGTCATCCTTCCGAGGTCAGCGAAGTGAGTACCAGTGTACTGGGCCGGTGTATACCCCGGTTAAAATAGGTGTACCATATCCCTGTGTCGTAAGAGGCAACCACGTTGCGTCAGGAAGGGCATCCAGTGTAAAACATGTGCCAAATCACTATGCAGATCATACGGATGATCCGCTGTGGCGACCCCTAACGGGAGCAGCTGAAAGAAGAAGAAATGTGCATCAGTACATGGAATAAATATACGACAAGCTTGTAGTTGTATTACTGACAATACATATTTCTCAAGCAGAATTGGGCTGTTTTAATTGTTTACATTTTGAAAAAAAAATACATCGATCTGAGAATAAGGCTCATGTTGTATGCTGCAAATAACTTAAAGGATAAGGACAAAAAGACGAGAAGAGATCAGCGCATAATTTTACATGATTTTCAAGGAGATCAGTAAACAATGAACAGTGTGTGGGATTTGAAGCTGAGATCTCCAACGTCAGGAGTCAGGAATTCAGACGGTAACATGAAATAGGCCAACTCCCAAGATAGTATTCGAGATATTGACTCATTTATGAGATGCATGAGAAAGTCGAGTATATGTCCCACAAATAGGATGCAAGTTGAAAACATTGGATAAGCTACAGGCAACTGCACGGTGGTGTTGTTTAAACGTATACTCTGTGGAATTCCAACCCAAAATGCATTAAAGGTACTTAAAAACTTTCAAACATTGGTGACCCACTTGATTCAAATTTCAGACTGCAATAAATGAACATTGATTAAAAACAGCCAAACAGCATTGTATAATTACGACATTGTTGTCAGTAAGGCTATCAGAACAAACACACTATGAGATGAACAACATGTCATTGATAAACAAGGGTCACACTGATTGAGAGAGAGGGGAGAGAGAGAGAGAGAGAGAGAGAGAGAGAGAGAGAGAGAGAGAGAGAGAGAGAGAGAGAGAGAGAGAGAGAGAGAGAGAGAGAGAGAGAGAGAGGAGAGAGAGAGAGAGAGAGAGAGAGAGAGAGAGAGAGAGAGAGAGAGAGAGAGAGAGAGAGAGAGAGAGAGAGAGAGAGAGAGAGAGAGAGAGAGAGAGAGAGAGAGAGAGAGAGAGAGAGAGAGAGAGAGAGAGAGAGAGAGAGAGAGAGAGAGAGAGAGAGAGAGAGAGAGAGAGAGAGAGAGAGAGAGAGAGAGAGAGAGAGAGAGAGAGAGAGAGAGAGAGAGAGAGAGAGAGAGAGAGAGAGAGAGAGAGAGAGAGAGAGAGAGAGAGAGAGAGAGAGAGAGAGAGAGAGAGAGAGAGAGAGAGAGAGAGAGAGAGAGAGAGAGAGAAGAGAGAGAGAGAGGAGAGAGAGGAGAGAGAGCAGAGAGAGAGAGAGAGGAGAGAGAGGAGAGAGAGAGAGAGAGAGAGAGAGAGAGAGAGAGAGAGAGAGAGAGAGAGAGAGAGAGAGAGAGAGAGAGAGAGAGAGAGAGAGAGTACATAAAAGACTCCTGATCAAGGCTTTTTAATGATTAAAACAGCAAAAGGAAGCACCTGTTTATGAATGCATTTCTACAAAGTTATTGCATAAACGTAATACATTAACAATGGCCGCATTCAACATCTTTGGATGTATGGCTGAGCAGGGCAATGTAATTATGACCATAAGGAAATAGACAGTGGGAGTGGGGGAGGAGTGTGGAGGATTGGGTGAAGGGTTAAAAGATCATTACAGGGCCTCATACATCATTTCTGAAAGTTCACATCCACAGCCACAGGTCCATGGCCTGTGCGACTTTGCTCAGCTCCCAGATGAGCAGAGCATTTACATTGAAACGGCGATGCCCCTGCACACAAAAAGCTCCTTTATGTATCGCTATTACGTTACACATTTAAAATTTCAAAATACTTTGCGTTTATCAAAACGACAGTGAGAGATATGGCAATCTCGAAACATCATGGGTTTGATGCAAAAACGTCTCGAGGCTGTTTCTCACAATAGGAAAAGGATGGAAATCACTTGTTCTGAATTATGGTGAATAAAGCGGGTGAGGCAAAACCTCCAACGACCAACAATCCAACGAGTTATGGATGTTCAATGACTTTTTGCAGTTTTGAAACAACAAATAATATCAGAAAACTGAGAACAGGTATTTCACATTAATTTTGTTACCTTGAAGAACCAACAAGTCCAGCAATGGATGGAATCAACGAAACATTAATTGAAGTATGCTAATATCGTGGGAAACAAGGAGAGTCTGACGTTTCAGAAGTTAACCCTCTGGCGGAGCAAAACACCATTCTGTTGATTATATTTGTTGTTCGACTGGCCTGCCGACGCAGATTGATACCAACGTTCACGAGCAAGACTCCTGTTCTTCATCGATATATTAAAGTCGCTGGATTCTCAGTCTTTCTGTCTGTCTGTTTCTCTCTTTCAACCGATTGCTTGGACAGCTGGCTTGACTCCACCCACAATTGTACCCTGGGAAAAAAAATCATACGTCTGCCATTATGGTCACCCCTTTCAGGCTTCAGGCCTCTGCTGTACTTTTGAAAACTGAACAACGCATCTTCTATCATGAAATTAAGGTACCTTTTGAGGAAAGAAAGGTATCTTTTGATTATCACAGAGGTAATGAGGTAATGCAGGTTTTGAATGGTGAACGAACGAGCACTCTACAATACACCACCCAAAGAGGTGAAGAGTAGGGGAGGTAGAGAGGGATAAGGGGAGGAGGAGGGCAGGATGGGAGGAAGGAGGCATGTGGAAGATGGGGGGAGGGGAGGACAGAGAGTTGGAGTTTGGAGGGGGGAGAGGAAAGATGGGACAGAGTTGGGAGGGGGAGGTTGAGACTTTGGAGGTGGGGGAGGGTTGAGGACTTTTGGTGGGGGTGAGGGGATGTTGAGGAATTGTAGTTGTTGAAGAGTTGATGTGAAGGGTAGGGAGGGGGTTTAAAAGGCTTGGAGTTGGGAGGGGATTGAAACCTTTGTGTTGGGAGGGGGAGGTTGAGGACTTGGGGTAATAATTTAAGTCTGATAAAAACTCATTTTTGTGGCATTTTGTGCTTCCTTTTTTTCTTTTAGAAGCAATCAAGACAATTATTGCCCCACCACCCAATTAAATGGATGAGCAATTTGTCCACTCAACGAAGGTTATTGATCATTTTGGTTTTAGCCTGATTTTTCAAAGCTGATAATGTGAAAATACAGAGGGGTCGCCAATAATTTTGATGGGCAAATCTGCGAGTTCTACCTAATGCAGCAGTCTGAGATGGTTCTAAGAATGATATGGAGAATTTCTGTCGATGCTGATGCTTAGATGTGTTTGGTCTTGAAGAATGCAGTCCTTTCCATAATGCTCAATGAGATTTCAGTTCTGGCTCATTGTTATAATTCCATGTTTTATGAGCAGTGATACATATTCCAACAGGGATTATTTTCTTTTCTTTCTAGAAAAAGAATGCTGAAGATATTGTCAATCGCGAGGAAATCTGTTCAATCTCCTCAATCAATTAACCACGTGTGACGGCTTTGCCGTTACTTTTCTTTTTCCAAAATCTTCCGTCAAAATGTCTTACCTAATTTGTTGTATTAAACACGTCGTTTTGGTGTAATGTGGGAGAACATTCGCCATTGTATGCCATCCGAAATATCATGTACCATATGCTCGGTTTCCTGGGGGAAAAAAAAACTCGGATTCATTCTATTTCACCATGACACCTCTGTGTGTTTGATCAATGGCAAACTCCATAAATGCTTTTCGGAAAATGGATGTGTAGTGGGTGGAGCTCAACGCTGTAAGAGTCCAGAGGGTGGAGAAGTAATTGTAAAAGTCTGTCAATGTATATACGCTGTCTTGACCTGTACCCAAAATGTGTACCCAATCTCAAAGAGGAATCTCACACTGTCCATCAAAAGACCAGTCTGGCCAAAGTCCATCATGCAGATCTATTCCTTTAATTATAAGGAATGAAATGCTGGAGCACCCTCAGATGTGAATAAGTTGTTGAAAGACTTGTGGGGATTTCCCAGCTGATTTTATACATCTTGTTTTCCACCAAACCACGTGTTCAAGCACGATTCACATCTCCTTCTGAAGGTCAAGCAGAAGCTGTGAAACTAAATCTTTCCTGCTCTTTCTTTTTTCTTCATCGCTCTTTAGAATTTGCACTATCCAACTCTTCGAGTTGTTGCAAACTAATATCAAATAAAAAGGAGTGTGATTGAAATATATTATTTAACAAACATTTCAAAAACATATAGGGCAACATATATGGGTGCATGTTGAATGATCAAATAAGTACAATTTGATCATCACCAGGAATACAGGGTAAGCATTGGTTTTGAGATGACCAAAAAATATGCACTTACCTTTCTCATCCAGCATTTAAATGATAAACTCTGACTTACCTGCATTGAGATATGTCTGCTTTTGACCTTGGAGAGAGTGTGACCCAGAAGCAATCACTGACAAATACTTCAGATATATCCTGTCATCTGCCCCTGGCAGGACCCACAGCCAGTGGAGCTTTTGATGGGACCATCAAAGCATACTTTGTCTCGAGCTGGGTCTGTCGATGAGAAGAAGTAGAAAAATCACCGAAAATAAATAAGTTCTTTGGAAAATTTTTTTTTAAAGTAGCCTCTTTAAAACCCCCAAACTTTGCCATTGAATACATTTCATATCCAAACAAGTACCAAAAAAAAAACCCCAGGACATTAGTTGATGGATCATAATTTTTACTTAATGGTTAAATTAATTGACATCATTCATTTGATTGCTTTTATTTTCCGACAATTTTCACCTAGTCCTGAACACTCCACCCTTGGTATGCAAACATGCCACTGACCCTTTACATAACAGTAATGGGAAAAAATATTTTAAAACAAGTACTGGTACATTCAAAGTACATAGCCCCAATGCCAAATAAATATATAAAACAATCATCCAGCATGTGACATCACCAGGATACCTTCGGTGCCCGGCGATGCCGTCTTGCAGCACATGGAATCGGAATTGGGAGGGAGTGGTGTACAATAATTGATTGATTAATTGATTAATTACATAATTAAAAAAGATGAATAATAATCGAAAGATAATTCATTTCTTAATCAATTGGCTGATAGCATACCTAAACCACCACAGTTTCATCTGACTGTAACATTTTGAAAATCAATTAATTAATCGAAAAATTAAATGATTAATTAATTAATTAATAAGTAAAAATTACCCTTTATAGCCAACGCATTTGTTCACTGCTGTGTCCAAATATTAGCTTCCTAGCTGAAAAACGGTGGCTGAGATATTGCCAGGATGAAAAATAAAATAAATACGTAATTAATAAATCGATAATAATTGTGTAATTAATCAATTAATTGATTAATCAAAAAATAAATAAACCCTTTTTTGCCAAAGAACATCTTCACTTTTGTCCCCAAATTTCAGCTTCCGTGCTCAAAGGATGGCAGAGATATCGCCCGGAAAGCAAGAAATCAAGTAATTAATCGATTAATTGATTAATCAATAAATCAAAAATACTGCTTATAGCCAAAGCACTTGGTTATGCTTCAGTCACATTTGGCTCAGTGGCCGTAGGGTCTAAAAAATCTACGGCCACTAGCAATTATAGGGCGGCCGCAGTATTTCCATGGTCACACAATGTAGCAGTCACATATGTTTTTATTTTTTGTGCAGCCGCACGAGGTATTTAGAAATTGTGGAGACCGAAAAAGTGGGGGTGCCGTATGGTATTTGATTTGATGTCGCACGGTGACCTTAGGGCATCCCTGCGGTGGCCATAGAATTTTCAAGGCAGACGCAAGGTAGCCTTAAGGTGCCCGCAAGGCCACCGCATGGTGAACAGAGGGACGCCGTAGGACTAACCTACGGCCACCGTGGAAATAGTGCGGCCGCCGTAATTTTTGGGGGTTGGCAAAATTCATTTTTCATTGATAAGAGCCTACGGCAGCCGCACGAATAACGCAAGCCCACCGTACACCCTACGTACGGTCGACCTGGAACACATCTACGTCATGGCTACGGCTTGTCGAATTGCTATGGCCAACCTAGAAATGAAAAAAATTATAGCTTCGCGCTATAATTCCACGGAGACTCCTATGGCCTGTAAAAGATAGCCATATGCCCAAGGGCCACCCTGAGGCCACCTCAGAAACTCTGCAGCCGCTGCATGTTTCTGTCAATTCAGGGGGGTATGGCCGCCGTATCCTAGCCGTAGAGCAAATGTGACATGCGTAACTGTCAAGTCCAAATTTCAGCTTCCTATCTAAAAAGGGGCCTGAGATATTGCCAGGATAAGAAATAAAATAAATTAGTAATTAATAAATCGATAATAATTAAGTAATTCGTCAATGAATTGAATAATCAAAATGTAAAAATATCTTATTTTTGCCAAAGCATATCTTCACTTTTGTCCCCAAATTACAGCTCTCCAGCTCAAAGGATGGCGGAGATATCGCCTGGAAAAAAAACAAACAAGAAAACAAACAAGAAAGAAAACAAGAAAACAAATGGAGTGAAAACTGAGTACTCCTTTCCTTCAGCGCCCGGTGATGGCGTCATGCTTTGTCTGGATATAGAATGAGGAAGGAGCGGTGTACAATATTTATTACTATCTATTAACAATGAATTATTATTATTCATTGCATGCAGCAAAGTTGACTGGCAGAATAGCCAAGAGCAGTGATCTTAATTATTATTTTTTTTTTATAGGGGTCCAATTTTGCCAATAAGACTTCAGTATGGGAGCCACCACACCACCTGCAGGACTCCAAAATGGCTGTTATTCGGCCCCGCCTCCACATACTCTTTTTTTTCGTTGTGGTTACTGGGCAACAAGTATAATTGTTTGCATACTGTCATCAACTGATGTCGTGATGTTACTTTTGCGCTTCACATTGGAACAATAATTTTAAACTATTAGATAAATTTGATAGCATTTACGGTGGATTATGATGGGTGTTTTCATATTTGTGCATTATCGACTGCACGTCAGGGACCACCAGTAAATCATGGGCCGCACAATGAAGAACAGGGGTCTAGAGGGATATACACTCGCCTCTGAAGGTTTGAATCTTGACCGAGCTATAATTGTCAGGTCAGGCCAGATCAGATCTGTTACTTGCTCCAGGTATCATGTAAACCTGTACGAAACTCTGTCATGGTCGGGTTGTCAGTGACTAAACCATCTCCCCCACCAGGTTTTCTGGTGAGGAGGGTGTATGATATGGACACCAAGCAGGATTGAAAGCAAAACCTGTCAAAGGGCGAAGGAGCTCCTTTTGAGCCAATGGCCATTCATATATCGTGCCCAAATGTGTCTACGGACATCCTTCTGCAGATGCGTTACTTTTTTGAGGAGGTTGGTGGCAGGATTTGCACTCCAGCCACCGTAAAACACTTCATCCCGCAAAACACAAGAAAACGGTAAAGAAAATTGAAAACCCACTCCATGGAAGTACCTTCTGTGCAACTGCCCTCATTGGGACAGCTCAACTGATGACAGGATTGGGGCAAATCCTTCGGGACCACCTCTCTTTGATGAAAGGAAGAAAACCACAGGTAACCTTCTTGAGTCAGATTGCAAGAGTGTTTATCGGGGTGGTGCTGAGGTGTCATCCACTAGAAGGCGGTCTCCTTGGGTTAACCTGAGGTGGTCCCTTTGGGTGGGTGCCTGGAATGTCCTATCCCTAAGAGAGGAAGATCACCTGTCTCTGTTATCATCTGAGCTAAAGCGTTTGAACATCGGTATTGCAGCACTCTCTGAGGATCAGAGTCCGGATACTGGCGAGATCATGGCAGATGGTTACACATACAAGATGTCTGATCGCTCTGATGATTACCATGTCCAAGGAGTTGCTGTTGAAGTGTCCAATAAGCTGACTCCAATGGTAATTGAGGTAACACCTGTGAGCAAGCGTATGAGACGAAGGATTAGACACTCATTGGGTGTCATTTCTCTGGTCTCTGTATGTGCTCCGGTTGAGGCGAGTGATCTCACCGTGAAGGACACTCGAGTCTGTGGTTCATCAGTGCCCAACGCGAGATACTCTTCTAGTCTTCGGGGATTTCACTGCATGGACTGGAACTGATAAGGATGGTTATGAGATGTGTGTTGGTCCCCATGGGTCTGGAACTGTGAAGCTGAATAGCACTAAGTTCCTTGACTGTGCAAGAAGTCATGGATTAGGGTGGCTGGTTCATGGTTTCAGTGCCCACAGGCTCATCGCTGGACTTAGTATTTCAATGCTGGTGGTGTGGCAAAGGAGATTGACCATGTCCTTGTTGATGGTCACTGGAGGATGACTCAGAACTGTAGAGTCTACCGGAGTGCTCAGTTCCTCGATACCTACCACAGGCTTGTGGTAGCAACTCTGAAATTGCAGCTTACACCTAGGAGAATGGCACCATACCAGACTAGGATGGATGTTGGCACGCTCAAGGATGAGAGGGTGGCTGAGGATCTTGCGGACAGGCTGAGTGGAGATTTGGGGGGTCTGGGTGCTTTGGGGAATCCTGAGGAGTTGGAGAGTGCCTTCAAGACCACCATCCTTGATATTGCCGGTGGATGTCTTGGAACTCACCAAAGGGTAAAGAAGAAATTTGTCGCTTCAGAGACACTGGATACCATTGACCAGTCACAGGGCCAGGCTTAATGGCAGAGCTGAGCTGTTCAGGGAGTTAAGGCGTAAAATTGTACATGTGCTGAGGGTGGACAAGGAGACCTATGTGCGAGGAATCTGTGAGGGAGTAGAGCATCACCTGTGGTCAACTGATTCTCGGCCTGCTTTCAGGGGAATTTGTGCATTATGTTCCTCCAAGCCATCCCCTCGGTGTACTGCAGTTAGAGGGGATGGTGGAGGGCTCTTGACAGAGGAGTCCGAAGTGAAGGCCCGCTGGGCCAATTATCTTAACAAAAGATAATCCATAAAATATTTGATTTGTTGTACCAAGCTGATCCACCAGCTATTGAGTTGGATGTCAGGGGTGTTACTTTCCCGATTGCTGATCCTCCAATCAACTGTAATCCACCTTTGTTTGTGGAAACACAGGCTGTGGTGAACTGGTTGAAATGAGGGTAAAGCTCCTGGGATCTGTGGCATCAATGCGAACTTATCAAGGCTGGTGAAAATGCTGTACCCATGTCATTGCATGCACTTCTGCTCCGCCAAAAACACAGGCATCATCCCAACTGACTGGAAGAGGGGCCTTGTTGTCCCTTTCTGGAAAGGGAAGGGTAATCGTCAGGTTGGCAACAAAGTCTGAAGGGTGATGCTGCTCTCAGTGCTGGGCAAAGTCTTTGCTCGGATAGTTCTTGATCAGGTTCACCACCATCTGCCTGAGCACCAGCGCAAAAAGCAGTCAGGCTTTTCACCAAAGAGGTCAACGATTGACCGTATCCTTGCCCTTCAGGTCCTCACTGAACACAGATGAGAGTTTTGGCAGGGGCTGCTTGCAGCCGATGTTGATCTCGGCAAAGTTTTGATTCAGTGAATCGGGATGCCCTCTGGAGGATTCATGGTCTTCGTGGGGTGCCACCAAAACTGATCAAACTGATGTCTGAAATATACTCGGGAACTGAGAGTGCTGTGAGATGTACTGATACCATCTCCGACTTATTTCCAGTTGTTACTGGAGTTCTTCAGAGGTGTGATCTGCCCCCCACATCTTTCAGTGCTTGTTTGGACTGGATTCTGGGGAGGGTGTCGAAGAGATCAAGCTGCAGTGCATCGTTTGGGAATGTCATGATCTCTGACCCTGATTTCGCAGATGATGCAGTGGAGACTCTGGAGATCATTTTGGGGGCCCTTGAGTTGCTGAATGAGGAGTCATACCCACTGGGAATATGGGTTTCCTCGGTCAAAACTAAGTTCCAGGCTTTCAGTGACATCTTTGATGCTGCTTTCTTGTCTGTACCTGTTTGTTGTGAGGATGTTGAAGTCACGGAGACATTGACGTACCTTGTCAGTGATATTCATGTCTCTGCTGACTGTGAGCCAGAGGTCAATAGACGTATTGGTCAGGCCAAGGGAGTCATGGATTCACTGGATCATGGAGTGTGGTGCTGTCGGTACCTGTGCGGGAGGAGGAAAGCCTGAGTCTTCAGGTCGTTGGTGCTTCCAGTGTTGCTCTATGGATGTGAGACTTGTACTCTGACCAGGGATCTGAGGTGGAGACTTAATTACTTTGGTTCCAGGTCTCTTCGGAGAATCCTTGGCTATCGCTGGCCAGATTTTGTGTCCAACGAGTGGTTGCTGAGAGAGACTCAAATGAGATTTGTTACCTGCATAGTCAGAGAGCGTCAGCTGCGGCTGTATGTACATGTGGCTCATTTTCCTAACGCTGATCATACTCCCCAGATTCTCTCAACAAGGGAGCCTCATGAGTGGAGACCTATGGGCTGACCACATGCTTCTTGTTTGCAGCAGGTTAATCAGCATTTCAAGGAGATGGGGGTGTGTCAGGCATCTGCCTGGGGGATGGCCAGACGGAGGCCCCTGGAGTACCGGCAGAAAGTGAACGCAGCGACGCGCTGCTCCGGTGCATGCTCACATACCTGACCTGACCTGACATGAACTATAAGCTGTCACCCTGATGTTGCGTCGGTGGGATGAGCATCAATATGTGACCCATCCCTCAGATGACATCAAGCCCTGATGTGCCCTCCGCTAAGACTGGTGAGTGGACATTAAAGATCCCACGCTGTCGTTCGGCTTTCACGGAGTAGGTGAGTGATCGCTGGCCCATAAATCACATTACAAATTCCTGCCCTGACTGACTGCTGCGAAAGCAATGGCAAACCATGGACCTAACCCTAATTCTTGCCCATAAACTGCTATAGCTACAATGATGTGTAAAAAGTATGGTGCATTGATGATGATGATGATGAAGATGATGATGAAGATGATGATGGTGGTGATAGTGATGGTAAAGTGGTGATGATGATGGTGGTCATTATAACAAAGATAATGAATCTAATCTATCACCACAATGTTACAACTAAGACAACCCCTCACCACAAAGTCACAATAAAACTCATCACATCGTTATAATAAAAATAATCTATCATCACAACATTACAACAAAGGTAATCCATCATCACAACTTTAAAACAAAGATAATCCATCACCACAATGATATTACAAAGATAAACCATCACCACAATGTGATAACAAAAATAGTTAATCACCACAATGTAATAAACAAAGATAATAACATCACCACAACATTATAACAAACATAAACCATCACCAAAATGTTATAACAAAGATAAACCATCACCACAATGTTATAACAAAGATAAACCATCACCACAACATTACAAAGATAAACCATTACCACAATGTTATAACAAAGATAAACAATCACCACAATGTTATAACAAAGATAAACCATCACCACAATGTTATAACAAAAATAGTTCATCACCACAGCGTTATAACAAAGATAATAACTTCACCACAACATTACAACAAAGATAATCCATCACCACAATGTTACAACAAAGATAAACCATTACCACAATGTTATAACAAAGATAAACCATCACCACAATGTTATAACAAAGATAAACCATCACCACAATGTTATAACAAAAATAGTTCATCACCACAGCGTTATAACAAAGATAATAACATCACCACAATATTACAACAAAGATAATCCATCACCACAATGATATTACAAAGATAAACCATTACCACAATGTTATAACAAAGATAAACCATCACCACAATGTTATAACAAAGATAAACCATCACCACAATGTTATAACAAAAATAGTTCATCACCACAGCGTTATAACAAAGATAATAACATCACCACAACATTACAACAAAAATAATCCATCACCACAATGATATTACAAAGATAAACCATCACCACAATGTTATAACAAAGATAACCCATCACCACAATGTTATAACAAAAATAGTTCATCACCACAACGTTATAACAAAGATAACAACATCACCACAATATTATAACAAAGATAATCCATCATCACAACATAAAAACAAAGATAATCCATCACCACAATAATATTACAAAGATAAACCATCACCACAATATTATAACAAATATAATCCATCACCACAACATTATAATAAAGATATTCCATCACCACAACGTTACAACAAGGATAATCCATCACCACAATGTTATAACAAAGAAAATCCATCACCACAACATTATAACAAAGATAATCCATCACCTCAACGTTATAAAAAAAGATAATCCATCACCACAACATTACAACAAAGATAATCCATCACCACAATGTTATAATAAAGATAAACCATCACCACAATAATATAACAAAGATAAACCATCACCACAATATTATAACAAAGATAATCCATCACCACAACATTATAATAAAGATATTCCATCACCACAACGTTACAACAAAGATAATCCATCACCACAATGTTATAACGAAGAAAATCCATCACCACAACATGATAACAAAGATAATCCATCACCTCAACATTATAAAAAAAGATAATCCATCACCTCAACATTACAACAAAGATAATCCATCATCACAACATCAAAGCAAAGAGAAGCATCACCACAATGTTATAAAAGATTAATCCACCACCACAACATTAAAACAAAGATAATCTGTCACCACAACTTTATAACAGATAATCCAACACCGCATCGTTATAACATAATGCATCACCACAATTTTCATCAGATTGACTTGAAATATGAAGAGGCTTTATATTTCAGGTCAATTAATTCAACCAGCCAATTATTTTTAGATCAACATGGAGCAAAAGGTTGAGATCAACATGGACCAAAAGGTCAACATAGGCCCTAGGTCAACAATTAAGGTTGCATTTCTAAAATCCTCAATTTTCATCCGATTGACTTGAAATTTGAAGAGGATTTGCATATCAGGTCACTGAAACTAACCACCAATTATTTTTGAGGTCAACACAGACCAAAAGGTCAACATAGGCCCAAGGTCAGCAACTAAAGAGGTATTTTTAAAATCCTCAACTTTCATTTCATTGACTTCAAATTTGAAGAGGATTTCCTTATTTGGTCATTGAATTCAACCAACAATTATTTTTGAGGTCAAATTTATTTTATGGATTTTGCACGTATCGTGCTCTGCTCGACATCTTCTTATTGTTTGTTTTTGGTCTGTTTGTTTGTGCGCAGGCTATCTCAAAAAGTTGTGGACGGTTTCGGATGAAACTTGGTCTACCTGTTCAGTGTGGACATTGTGGTGAAGATATTGATTGATTGTTGTGAAGATAAGATATTTACAAGGAAAAATTGATTCAATTGTGGTGAAGAACCGAATCTGGATCCGGATCTGATAATTTTTAAGTGATTCTTTACCATTGCCTGGTGTTGGCTTAATGGTTAGGGGGGGGGGGGGGGTGGGTTTTAGATCCGAGGGTCCTGAGTTCAAATACCGCTCAGTTGTTGAATTAATTCCAGGTGGGGGTTAACTCGGCCTGTCATCCTTCCGAGGTCGGCGGAATGAGTGCCAGCATGCTGGTATACTGTGTCGGAGTAAAGACCCATCCAGGATTGTGCCCAATAGCCAAGGAGACTGCTTAAGTAGGACCAACGCTCTGCACAGAGTATGGTCCCAATCTCCTCCTCCTCTCACCTCACCTTTCCCTGAGCCTTAATGTCGTTTTGGGAAAAAAATAAAATAATAATACATCTGTTCTTTGGATTGGTAATTTTTGTTTGTTTGTTTGTTTGTTTGTTTGTTTTACAAGATCAAAGCTTACAGAAAAGCAGGGTGACTGAGGTTATGTATAAACTAATAGCAGGGTTGTGGGGCAACAGGGCCACAATAAGCAAGGGAATTAATGAACAGGAAAAGAGGAGAGAAGGGAGGAAGGTAAAGGCAACATCCTGCGAGTAAGCGGATCCAGGGAGGTGAAAAATATTGTGGGTATAGAAGGGGGGTGACGTGATTGTGGTGCATTGCCTCCTTGAAGCCCTTGATGAAAGTGTGAGATTGACCAGCCTCAGAAAGGCATTTCCACAAATTGGAGAAAATATTCAGCCTCATTGGCAGAGATTCCAATAATATTGAAAGCTTCAGACTCCACAGATTTCAGAAGAAACAGATGTTGTCCTGAGGACTCAGCCCATAGGGGAAAGCAGTACTGTACTCTGTTCAACTATGTATAAAGGCCTTGTCGGGTGTGAGCATTCTGATTTTTTTTTTCCAAGGAAAGATTTAGAATTACAAAGGATGCCCAGTACTGTATATGGCTGAATTTGGAAGCGAGCTCTGCTATCTGGTCAGCCCAGGAGAGGTCATGGCTGATGGTGAGACCTAGAAGTTCAAGAGTAGCGTGTGTATGTGTGTGTATGTGTGTGTGTTCCTGATTTTCTCTTTTAGCGAGTTATATTCTCCCATTTTAGTTCGTCATAATGGTTCATTACCAACACATAACCCTTTGTGCCATAAAACCCCCCACCCCAGATTGTGACATATTGAGAAACTCAGCACCTGTGGAGTGAGCTCCAAAAGTAAAAGGCTAACCATTTACCGCTCCACTGAGAGCCGACAAAATTCTGGCTATTTGACAAAGATGTCGGATGTGTTGTGAAAGAGAAAGTCGAAGTATAATTAAATAGGTTGTCTAACGTCCGAGCATATTGAAAGCAGGCGTACAGCTGCAAACCTTCCTTTTATTTTTTTTTTTGTCTTTCTGCACGTCTCGGTCCACACAAGCTGGAGAGTCATTTTCCCACCTTTAAGTGAACACACATGGTGTTTATTTTCATATCAAAAAAATGAACTATTTCACTGCCTGCAAGGGATTGTGCAGAGAGACATAGTAATTGAGGTTGGCAAAGCTAACTTTCCATTATTCGGTCGGCATATGAAAATAAGCACAATAATCGTGAACATTATGCAATGCAAATACGGGCAACGCAAAATGTGTGTAATCCACTTGTATGATGGAAGGATTCTAGTGCGCTCTCACCCGTGATAACATTTCGGAAATTCAGCTTCTCGTCCTTGGACTGTTTCACGAGAAAATTCAAAATTCGACTCGCAATATCTTTTTCGACATTGGAAGCAGTTATTGGTGGAACATGAAAGCATCTCATTACATTTTATGCAAAAATGCATCGCAAAGGCCTCACAGAGAGGGAGCAGATTAAAAAAAATAAGTTGAAGGTCTTGTTGAAAAAATATAATAATGTGAATGAAGAAGTTTGGATGCAGCATATGCTCCATGTACCAATATTGTGCAATTGTCCATTTCTTATGAACCTGAGCAAATTCATTGGTACGTATACTGTACAGGAATGAGGTGAAAGAAAATAGGGATAATGTAAATAAGTATTATAATATAATTCAAGGTGTAGATTTTATAACTCTTCCATTTTGGTTTCAAATGGTTACTTGCACAAAGCTTGCTCTCCTGTAGCTCAACCCCAGTGATGGGAAAAGCAAGCCAAAGTACTCATCCCCAGTGATGGGAAACGTTTAAAATTATTTCATGGACTTTAAAAAGGTTAATTGAGTTGCACTCTTGCTTTCACTCAGAGACAAAGATCTGAGCGACTTATACCACCCAACGCAAAATGGTGGTGCAACATCGGGTGGTGGAGGAGGATTTGTCTAAAAAGAGGGGAAATATAGCTATTTTAAATTGTGTTTCTCCATGAAGATCTGTATTAAATCTACTTTAATCCAGATGTTCATGTTGATTTTAACGATTACTGGAAGGGACAATAAAGTGACTGACAACATTGCATCCAAAAAAGTGAAATGAAAATGTAAAATAACCAATCAGCAGATTTTCAAATGCAGCATGGGAAGTGGCCGCGCGTAAACGGGAGACAGAAGAATGCACAGACGCCCTGATTCACAATCTACATTATGTTAGATAGAAAAGTCGACCAAAGACCTGCTCCAATCCTAATACTTTCATACCTATCAGGTGCTTCGGACACAGTTGAAAAAATGTATGACATATAAACGCTGGCGTACTAAGGTGAATGCGGGGGTGGGGGGGGGGGTCTGCCCCTGGTAACAGCCGGGGAGGGGGGTGTCATTGGGAGAGTTGAAATACGATGATAGAACAATGGTTTGAGTTGCAAGTGACATAATATATGTCGTTTTGAGAAACCTCTATTGTAAATGTGCACTCACGACATGGAGGTCCTTATGCATCGTTATTACCTCCGCCACCAAAGTGAGAGGAGGTTATGTTTTTACCGATTTTTCTGTCTGTTTGTTTGTGTGCAGAATATCTCAAAAAGTTGTTGACGGATCTGGATGAAATTTTGTGGACAGTTTTGGTCTGTGACAAGGACGAACTGATTAGATTTTGGTGATGATCCGAATCCTTATCCAATCACTAGAATTTTTAAGTGATTCTTCACCATTGAGAGATCGGGCCAAAAACGATCTAAAGCACAATATCTCAAAAAGTTATTGATGGATTCCACAGATTCCATGATGGGCAGATTGGGAGTGCCACTAGGATGAATTGATTCAATTTTGGTGAACATCTGAATCTAGATCTGGATGCAATAATTATTTAATTTTTAACTGATTCTTCACCATTGAGAGATGGGGCTAAAAATTATATTGCATGATATCTCAAAAAGTTGAGGACGGATTTGGATGAAACTTTGTGGTCACGTTGGGTTTGTAAAAAGGACTAATTGGTTCGACTTAGTTGAAGGTCTGAATCCAGATTCGAGAATTTTTCAAGTGATTCTTCACTGTTGAGAGATGGGGCCAAAAACTATAGAGAGCATGATATCTCAAAAGGTTATAGATGGATTCACACGAAACTTGGTGGAGAGGTGGGGAGTGCCACCTGGAAGAATTGATTCAATTTTGGTGAAGATCGAATCCAGATCTGGATACGATAATTATTTAATTTTTAACTGATTCTTCACCATTGAGAAATGGGGCCATAAACTATGCATAGTATATCGATCTCAAAAAGTCGTGAATGACTTGTGGAAAAACAATGTGAAAGAGTTGGTTCAGTGACAAGAACAAGCCAATACTAATTTTGGTTAAAGTGCGGAATCAGATCTGACCTATCAGTGGCATACAAAATGTAAAATATTTAGCCTGGTGGAGGTATGTTCTCAGCAGAGTACCATTCCGTTTCACGAAGTTGTCACGTGAAACGTTCCGTTTCACGAAGTTGTCACTCCATGAGTGATTTTTCATTTGTTTGTAACTTGCAAAATCGAAGATTTTTCAAGTATATTGGTCAGTCGATTTTGTTATTCTGTTTGTCTGTCTATCTGTCAGTCTGTTTGTCTGTCTATCTGTTTATCACCTAAAGGTCACAATTTAAAAACAATCTTCACGAAACTTCACCACATGGTAGAGTTTGTCATATGGGAGAAGCGCATTGTTGAGGTCAAAAGGTCAAAAGGTCAACATAAGCCAAAGGCCAACAACTTAGGTGAGATTTCTGTTAATCCTCAATTTTCATCCGATGGACTTGAAATTTGAAGAGGATTTATATTTCAGGTGACACAATTAAATGAGCCAATTGTTTTCAAAGTCAACATGGACTGAAAGGTCAACATAGGCCCAAGTTCAACAACTAAGGTGGTATTTCTAAAATCCTCAATTTTCATTCCATTCACTTGAGATTTGAAGAGGATTTGTATCTCCCTTCACTGATTTCAACCACCAATTATTTTTGAGGTAAACTTAGGCCAAAAGGTCAACATCAGCTGGTTTTCTAAAATTGTCAATTTTCATCCGATTGACTTGAAATTTGAAGAGGAGTTGTGTTTGGTCATTGGTTGGTTGTTGTTGGTTGGTCAAGAGGAGTTGGTCATTGAATTCAACCACCTCTTTTTCTTTAAAACCCAAATTTGTTTTATGGATTTTGCAAGTTTCGTACTCTGTATGACGCCTTCTGGTTTGTCTGTTTGTTTGTTTATCCGCACAGAATTTTCCTGTTTTTATCCATAACCGCTTGTCGGATTGAGACAAATTTTTTGCCATTGGTGCGACTACTCATGTCGAACGTTTTAATGATGCTTATGAAGTCATAGGTCACATGGTGTAGCAGCCATATTGGAAGAAAAAAAAATTGGACCTTTGTATCTCTGAAACTGCACCAAGGAAATAATTGAAACTTAACACATAGCAAGTACTCCTCATCGGCAATGAGTGTGATTTTTTTATGACGTCACAGGTGCCTTCGTTATGACTTCATCATTGTTTATGTAGAACGCTACATCCGATCAGTATGAAAATTTTTGAGGGTATCTAGGTATAAAATGGTCCACCAATTTTTTTTTATGAAGTCATCGGTCACATAATTTAGCAGCCACATTGTTTGAAAAAAAAAAACCTTCAAAAATCATCTTCTCTGAAATGGCTGAACCAGTCATCACTGCTTGCATTTATAAAGTGGCAGTTCCAATTATGTATGTTGTTAATAATGGAACAAACACACCAGTACACAAACGCCTCACAAAATACACCACACAAAACTACACAAACACAACACAACACACCACACAAAAGAAGTCCTGGCAAAGATCTGCAATCTCTGATTGCTCTTTTTCTTGTTCTTTCTGAACTGAATTGCGTACAACTTATTATATCAGAAACATGACTTATTTTAGCTGAGACAAATACGTTTAATTAGCCTTGAAAAATAGCTTGGAAAAATAATGAAATACATTATTGCCAGCAGCCTGAATTTGGACAGGTGTGCTTACAAAGAAATACCTGGGCCAATTTTCAGTTCCAATCCATTACTGCCTGCTTGGTACCTGAACACCCCGTTCGCGATCAATTAAACGTTCTTCAGATTTCTGCCTTTTACTATTTGCACAACCTCATCCATTTTGACATGTTTAAAGCTCACTTACAACATAGCTGCCAACAATGAAAGAAGAAAAAACAGTAGATTGGTGAAGTGACTGAAGTGGAGAGAAGGGGAAGATTCTGGGCGGATGGGTGACCTGGGTGGTTACTTTCAAACAATGCCATCTCTTCAGCTTTGTGTGTTTTCTGTAATTGCAATGCTTTCGTCAAATTCCATTCGGCATGGACAGCTTTCTTCCATTTAACGTTGTTGTGTCATCTCCTTTCGATTCAGATACCACAACTGTGCATTACACTGTCATGACATCCAGAGAAAGAAACCAGTGCAGTGAACAACGCAACCCCATCCCCTTCCTGGGTGATCGTGACAACGATGACTTCTTAGGATACCACCCTCCGCTCATCAGAGGATCGTGGCGACTCCAAGAGGCTAAAATATGCCAAGTTTTCTTGAGATTTGAAAATAAATTAATGTACGAGTGGTTAGCGAATAAACACACTGTTCCCGCTTTAAAGTGTAAATTATACCATGTGGGACCACATTCTATCGTTTGCCATCGGGTTGAGTTGATTCACCTGTGAGAATCCAAGGCAATTCCCCTCAATATTGCAGGGGAGTATATGTGTCACATGGGTCGTAGTTTGCCTGAGTTAGCAACAGTTTGGCAAGCTTCGACTCAGGGGAACCTCACAAACAAGAATATGTCACATGGGGCTCACACGCAAATAACTTATTTTACCTGAGCCAGTAATCAGGACCGAATAAATCCTGTTCTACTCCCTGAATGAATCACCTACAACTTACCAAAAGCCATCAACATTACAACTGTTTCTCATGACATCCACAATCGATTTGTCCAAACATTTCATTTTACACCCCTTGGAAATAGTCAGTTGGACAGTTGAGGTGAGTTCCCTACCAGCCACAAAGAGAATTGCATAAATATTTCATAAATATTGCATTTCATAAATATTACATAAATAGTGGTCAATTTAAATATTTAAACACCAGAAGTTAGAAACGCAGGAAATGACATCATTGCATTGTCTTCAAAAGGGGTGTTTTTAATTAACTCAAACACCCATTTTTCTTACCCGCATCGACTGGATCAAGTATTACGTGGCAGAGCTTTGCACTCCAACAAGTCCATTTCTAGTTACCCTCGTCAAAGGAGAGGGTATTGCATTTGGGTCCGTTTGTTACTTGGCAAATAAAAATAAAAATTTGACAAGCATGTTGATCGGCTCCGTTTGTGTGTTTGTTTGTTTGTTTGTTTGTGTGTTTGTGTGTTTGTTTGTCCGCTCGCCTTCAGCCCAAAAACCGCTCAACAGATCACTCTGACATTTTCAGAGATTAATGCCACTGAAACTGCAAAGGTTCCACATTGAAGTTTCGTAAAAATTGGTCGACCAAAAGGTCTACACATGTAATAAGCCAATTTGAGTCAAATTTTATAAAATCCTCAAATTTCATCTGATTGACTTGAAATTTGAACAGGATTTGCAAATCATGTCATTGAATTCAACTACGTAATACTTTTTTTTAAGTTACCTTAGGTCAAAAGGTCAACATAGACCATACGGTTAACCCAAAATAGGCCAAATTTTAAAATTGTTTCTCAAATTGTCAATTTTCATCCAGTTGACTTGAAATTTGAAGACGATTATATATGCGGTCAATTAATTCAACCACCTATTATTTTTGTGGTCACCTTAGGTTAAAAGGTCATCGAAGACCAAAAGTTCAGCATTTGCCAAATTTCTAAAATCATCAATTTTCATCCAATTGACTTGAAATTTGAAGACGATTATATATATGAGGTCAATTAATTCAACCACCTATTATTTTTGTGGTCACCTTAGGTTAAAAGGTCATCAAAGACCAAAAGTTCAGCATTTGCCGAATTTCTAAAATCATCAATTTTAAGCCAATTAACTTGAAATTTGAATTGCATTTGCATGTCAGGTTGCTGAATTCCACGTCCTCTTAATTTTGAGGTAAACATCAACCAAAATGTCAAAATAGGCCAAAAGCACAATTTCGACAAATTTTCTAAAATCCTCAATTTTCATCCAATTGACTTGAAATTTGAATAGCATTTTCATGTCAGGTTGCTGAATTCAACTACCAATTCATTTTAAGGTCAAAAGGTTAACACAGGCCTAATTTCCAAAATTGATAGATCAGGCCAAAAACTAAATGTATCACTATATCTCAAAAAGTTGTGGATGAGTAATGACAAAACAAAGTGGATGAGTTGAATAGGTGACAAGAACAAGCGGATTGGATTTTGGTTCGGATCAAGCCCATCAGAAGGATACAAAACGGAAACTGTTCCACCTGGCGCAGGTATGCACTCTACCGAGTGCCATTCTACTTTGTGCTGTTTTGCCAGGTTGTCACTCTATGAGTGATTTTTCATTTGTTTGTTTTGCTGTCTGTTTGTCTGTCTGTTTGTCTGTTCTGTATGTCTGTTTGTTTGCTTATAATTATCAGCACAGAACTTTCATGTTTTTCTCCACAACCGCTTGTCGGATTGAGAGAAATTTTTCACAATTTCTGAGACTATGCAAGTAGAATGTTTTTATGATAGGTATGACATTGTAGGTCACGTGGTGTGGCAGCCATATTAGAAAAATGGAAAAACTTTGGACCCAGGAAACTCTGAAACCGCATAAAGAAAAAAAAAAATGAAGCTTGGCACAAAGCAAAGACCCCATATGGGGAATGAATGAGATTTTTATGATGTCATAGGTGCTGTCATTTTGACGTCATAATTGCCTTTGTAGAATGCTACATCCAATCAATATGAAAAGTTTTTGAGGGTCATCTAGGGATAAAATGTTCCACAACAAAAAAAGATGATGTCATCGGTCACGTGATTCAGCATCAATATTGTTTTAAAAAAGATTCCCTTCAAATTCTCCGAAATGGATGAACAGATCGAGGTGAAACTTTCCATGTATGAATGTTCATCCATGAGGAACAAAAGATTCACACATATGATGTCATCGGTCACATGGTTTGGCAGCCATATTGGATTTACCCTAAAACTTATAGAAATCTTCTTCTCCAGAATTGCCAAACAAATCAAGGGGAAACTTCACACAAATGTTCCCCAAGGCATGCAGGTACAAGGTTAGTCATTAATAATTATTGATGTCAGATGGTTTGACAGCCATATTGGATTTAACAAAAATATTAAATAATGTTTTCTCTGGAACTGCTTAATCAATCTATGTGAAACTTCACAACTGTGATCTAATATTGATGCGAAATATATGTTTTAAATTTAAATTTGATCAAACACATGGTCTGTTAGCCAGAATTATTTTATTGTTTGATCCGGGGGGGGAAGGTGATTTTTTTGTGAAAAAGACTCACTTGCTGTGCCTGGATGGGTTTGAGGGTAGAGGAGTAGCAGTTGAAATGCGAATCCTATCCAGGTTCCTCCTGATGACTTCATATTTTCTTTTTGCTTGTTTGGGTTCCTTCTCATTACTCCAATGCAGGGCTGTTCCTATTTGGTCTTCCCTTTGAAGTGAATTGAATTTATTTTAATCCCATTCTGAATTAAATTGAATAATAATTTTAAAAAACGTCATGGGTCAGGGTCAGGTGTCTTATCAAAGCGGGGTTGCATCAAAGCCGATGTCTTGGTTCCCAGTCATCACTGCCATCAGTTATACAGTGGCAGTTCTAATTATGTCTCTTGTTAATTATATAACACACCAGTACACAAACGCCACACAAAACTCCACAAACACTACACAACACATCACACAAAACAAGTCCTGGCAAGAGTCTGCAATCTCTGATTGCAATTTTTCTTGTCAATCATGCATTTCCTTGGAATTTTCTTAGTATGCGTTTCAGGCTGCTTGGTTTTGGAGTTATGAAGGAGACACATTGACACACACACACACACACACACACACACACACACACACACACACACACACACACACACACACACACACACACACACACACACACACTCTGCCATTTATTAGTATAGATTATATATACTTGTACCAAGTTTTATTTAAATCCCTGAACCCAGATTCAAAATATTAAATAATTCTGGCTGCCAGATGTGTCCAATGAGGATGAAATTTACAACACATATTCCCCATGACGACTCGTATCACACCTGTGACTTTTCACATCGATTGATGAAATAGTTCAAGAGAATGGATTTTTAAAAGATTTTTGATCAATCCAATCAGGCTGCCAGTCCATGTGACCTATTAATTATTTGTGAACACGCTGGTATCCTGAATGCTTGGGGAACAGTTTGTGGGTGAAGTTTACCCTCTATCTGTCTAGCCATTCTGCAGAAAAAAAACTTTTTAAAGCTTTATTCTTCAAAAAAACCAAAGCTGCCAAACCATGTGAACTATGATGTCATAAGCGGATAACTTTTAGTTCCTCATTGATAGGCGATCATCCCTGTTAAGTTTCAATTTGATCTGTGAAGCCGTTTCGAGAAGTAAATTTTTCAAGGTTTTTATGTTAAAAAAATATGGCTGCCGCACCACGTGATTGATGACGTCATCAATTTTTCCCCCGTGCAATTTAGCCCAAGATGACCCTCGTAAATTTTCATACTGATCGGCTAAATCATTTGACATATGAAATTATGAAATCATCAAAAAAATCTCATGGATCAAAACGGTTGTGGAGCACCAGGCACACTTCTGCTGGTCCAGCTTTTAAAGTTATTATTTTTATTCAGCTTATTATTAGTATAGATTACTGTCAGGTATGGGAGCATGTGCCAGAACAGCACGTCGCTGCGTCCACTTTCCGCCGGTACTCCAGGGGCCTCCGGCTGGCCATCCCCCAGGCAGATGCCAGGCCCATCCCCATCTCCTTGAGATGATGGTCAACCTCTTGCAACCATGAGGCACGTGGTCGACCCACTGGCCTCCTCCAATCATGAGACTCCCTCGCTGAGAGAATCTGGTGAGCAGGATCAGAGTCAGGAAAACGAGCCACATGTCCACACAGCCGCAACTGACGCTCACGGACTATGCAGGTAACAAATCTCATCCGAGTCTCTCTCAGCAACCGCTCGTTGGACACAAAATCCGACCAGCGATAGCCAAGGATTCTCCGAAGAGACCTGGTACCAAAGGAATTAAGTCTCCGTCTCAGATCCTTGGTCAGAGTCCAAGTCTCGCACCCATAGAGCAAGACTGGAAGTACCAAGGACCTGAAGACTCGGACTTTCGTCCTCCCGCACAGGTACCGGCAGCGCCACACCCCATGATCCAGTGAATCCATGACTCCCCAGGCCCGACCCAGACGTCTATTGACCTCTGACTCGCAGCCAGCAGAGACATGAATATCACTGCCAAGGTAAGTGAATCTCTCCACGACGTCAACATCCTCACCACAAACAGACACAGACAGGACAGCAGCATCCAAGATGTCACCGAAAGCCTGGATCTTAGTTTTGACCCAAGAAACCCGTAATCCCAACGGCTCCGACTCCTCATTCAGCTCCTCGAGGGCCCCCAAGAGGATGTCTAAAGTGTCCGCAAAGATGACTGCATCATCTGCAAAGTCAAGGTCCGAGATCTTGACATTCCCAAATGACGCACCGCAACTTGATCTCTCCGACATCCTCCCTAAAATCCAGTCCATACAAGTGCTGAAAAGTGTGGGGGCAAGTACACATCCCTGACGAACTCCAGTAACAACTGGAAATAAGTCAGAGATGGTACCACCACACTTCACAGCACTCTCAGTACCAGAGTAGAGTTCAGACATCAGATCGATCAGTTTTGGTGGCACCCCACGAAGACCAAGAATCCTCCAGAGGACATCCCGATTCACTGAATCGAACGCTTTACAGAGATCAACATAGGCTGCAAGCAGCCCCTGCCGAAACTCTCATCTGCGTTCGGTGAGGACACGAAGTGCAAGGATACGGTCAATCGTTGACCTCTTTGGTGTAAAGCCTGACTGCTCTGGACGCTGGTGCTCAAGCAGATGGTGGCGAACCCTATCGAGAATTATCCGAGCAAAGACCTTGCCCGGCACTGAGAGCAGCGTCACCCCTCGGTAGTTGTTGCAGTCTTGGCGATCACCCTTCCCTTTCCAGAGAGGGACAACAAGGCCCCTCTTCCAGTCAGTTGGGATGATGCCTGTGTTCCAGGTAGAGCACAAAACTGCATGCAACGACACGAGTGCAGCATTTCCACCAGCCTTGAGAAGTTCGGCATGGATGCCACAGATCCCTGGAGCTTTGCCCCGTTTCAACTGGTTCACCGCAGCCCGTGTTTCCACAAGCGTAGGTGGACCACAGTTGATTCGAGGGTCAGCAACAGGGATTGTAACACCCTTGACGTCCAACTCGACAGTTGGGGGATCAGCCTGGTACAACCGCTCAAAGTAACTGGCCCAGCGGGCCTTCACTTCAGACTCCTCTGTCAAGAGCCTACCACTCTCTGCTCGAACTGTAGTGCTCCGAGGGATGGGCTTGGATGAACGTAATGCGCGAATTCCCCTGTAAGCGGGACGAGAATCACCTGTCCACAGGTGATGCTCTACCCCCTCACAGATTCCTCGCACATAGGCCTCCTTGTCCACCCTCAGTGCACGTACAGTTTTACGCCTCAGCTCCCTGAACAGCTCAGCTCTGCCATTCAGCCTGGCCCTGCGACTCTGGTCAATGGTATCCAGTGTCCCTTGAGAGACAAAATTCTTCTTTGCCCTGCGGTGAGCTCCAAGGCGTCCACCGGCAACATCAAGGACGGTGGTCTTGAAGGCGCTCCACAACTCTTCAGGACCCCCCAAAGCACGCAGACCCCCCAAGTGTCCACTCAGCCTGTTCGCAAACTCCTCAGCTACTCTCTCATCCCTGAGCTTGGCAACATCCAGCCTCGGCTGGGATGGTACCATTCTCCAGGATTTAAGGTGCAGCTTTAGAGTTGCTACAACAAGCCTGTGGTCAGTATTGAGGAATTGAGCACTCCGGTAGACCCTGCAGTTCTGGATCATCCTCCAACAACCGTCAATGAGGACATGGTCAATCTCCTTTGCCACACCGCCAGCGTTGGAATACCAAGTCCAGCGATGAGCTTGTGGGCGCTGAAACCATGAACCAGCCACCCTAAGTCCATGACTTCTTGCAAAGTCAAGGAACTTAGTGCCATTCTGGTTCATAGTTCCTGACCCATGGGGACCAACACACACCTCATAACCATCCCTATCAGTTCCAGTCGATGCATTGAAATCCCCCAAGACTAGAAGTGTATCTCGTCTGGGGCACTGATCAACCACAGACTCGAGTGTGGCGTAGAATGCATCCTTCACGGTGAGATCACTCGCCTCAGTCGGAACATAAACAGAGACCAGGGAAATGACACCTAAGGAGTGACGAATCCTTAATCTCATAATACGCTCGTTGACCGGTGTTACCTCAATTATCATTGGGGTCAGCTTATTGGACACAGCTACAGCAACTCCTTGGGTATGGTAAGCATCAGAGCGACCAGACCAATAGTAGGTGTAACCACCCACCATTATCTCGCCGCAATCCGGTCTCCGAACCTCAGAGAGAGCTGCAATCCCGATGTCCAAACGCTTAAGCTCAGATGATAACAGAGACAGGTGATCATCCTCTCTTAGGGATAGGACATTCCAGGCACCCACCCGAAGGGACCGCCTCAGGTTAACCCAAGGAGACCGCCGTCTGGTGGACGACACCTCAGCACCACTCCGACACACTCTCCCGCAATCTGATCCAGGGATGTTACCCCGTGGTTTCCCTCCTATCAAAGATTGGGGGTCCCGAAGGCTTTGCCCCAATCCCGTCATCCGGTGAGCTGCCCTGCGAAGGGAAGCTGCACAGGAGGTACTCCCACGGAGTGGGTTTTCAGATTTTTTTGCGTTTTTGCGTTTTGCGGAATGAAGGGTTTTACGGTGGCCGGAGTGCAAATCCTGCCACCAACCTCCTAATAAGAAGTGACCCAACTGCAGGAGGACGTCTGCAGACACAGTTGGGCACTAGATATGGATGGCCGTTGGCTCACAAGGAGCTCCTCCGCCCTTTGACAGGTTTTGTTTTTAATCCTGCTGGGTGTCCATATCCAAACACCCTCCTCACCAGAAAATCTGGTGGGGGAGACGGTTTAGTCGCCGACAACCCGACCATCGAACAGGTTAGTACAGGTTTACATGGTACCTGTAGCAGGTCACAGATCGAACCTGACCTGACCTAGATTACTGTATTATTAGCTTATTGTATTATTATCCAGCTTATTGTATTGTTAGCCCCCATTGGACTTAGTCCAAAACAGGGACTAATGGTTTGGGTCTCGTTCGTCAGTGCGTCCGTCCATTTGCAACCATATCTCGGACACGTGTTGACCGATTTTTTTCAAACTTGGCACAACGACAATATACAGGATGGTAGATATATATATATATATATATATATATATATATATATATATATATATATATATATATATATATATATATATATATATATATATACATACATACACACACACACACACACACACACACACACACACACACACATACACACACACACACACACACACACTTTGTTTCATGATTCGATCAAAGTTGGATGGGCAGCAGACATTTTAGTGGTAAAAACCTGATGTTGAACATGTCCTCAACCATTTCTAACATGCATTTGCCGATCGTGTTCAAACTTGGCACACAGATAATAATGAATGATGGCTTTCATATGCACATCATATTTTTTTTCTAGACCAGTTCCATGTGGCTGACTGGTGGCCATTTCATTCTTTAAACGTGTCCCCAACCATTTCTTGGACATGTATGGTCCAATTTTGTTCAAACTTAGTGCAAACACAGTTCATGATGGCATACACATGCACCTCACTTTATTTTGTGATCTGATCAAAGATGGTCGACTGGTGGTGGGCATGCCTTTTTGACATACCTGTGGTGCCCATGGCGACTGCAGACTGGCTGAAGCCGACCACGAGTCACATGGTGTCTCAAATCGAGGCCCACCTCCCATTCTTCAGTCTACTGCATGCAGTGACTGAAGAATGGTACAGTCAAATTCGGGGGATGGCAGTTCTACCGAGTAGCTACGTCCCAGAAGTGGGTGCCCCGTTGACGCAGGTACCACTCCCCTCCCTCAGATTTTGTCCACATTGCTTCTGACTCACTGCGTACAGTATGGCCTTCCCAGGGGAACCTTTTACGGTCGACAGAGAAGTGGAAGACTTATCTCTCAGGTAGATATTTCACTGTACACACTGACCACAGTCCTATCATGACACTGCTTTCCACGAAAGGATTGGGAAGAGCTGGAATGTGTGTGGCAAGATGATCCACGTGGCTTCTGTCATTTAATTATGACATTCAGCACAAGCGTAGCTCTGAAGCCGTTACAGCTGATTGCTTGTCTCGCCTTCCACTACCTACTTCAGAGCCCAGTCTGGAGGATGATGTTGAGGTTGTCGTGCTCACATTGACCGTCACTGCGGTGACAACTAAAGAATTCAAAACTGCCTGTATTTCTTGCCCCATTCAAACAAATTTGCGTGAATTGCTTACAAAGCACTGGCTGAAAATGTCAAAAGGCCTGGATCCTGACCTCCTTCCTTACTTCAGATTGCAAACTGAACTGTCACTACAAGAGGACTGTATGATGAGAGATACTCACCACCTTCTTGTCCCAGAGGCGTTACAATAGCATTTCATCAAATTAGCACAGGATACACACCAGGGCATAGTGAGGACAAAGCAGCGGTCAAGAGATCTGTATTGGTGGCCCGGAAAGGACGCACACGTCGAGTCCGCAATCAAGGCTTGTAATACTTGCCAGCAGCACGACAAGACAGCTGCGATACATGTATCACCACGACAGCCGGTTCCTTCTCCCGATGCCGCTTGGGAGAAAATGGCAATCGACATAATGGGGCCCTTCAACTCTGAGCCACTGGATTGTCGTTTCGCTATCACTCTCAATAATTACTTTAGCAAATGGCCAGAAAATGCCTTCACCTCCCAGGTCACTTCCACTACAGTGATCAAGTTCCTGTCAACTGTCTTTAGCAGAGAAGCAAGCCCAAAAGAGTTGGTATCTGACAATGGTTCATAATTCACATCTCAGGAATTTGAAACCTTTCTGAAAGACAGACATTACCCACAGGAAGTCAGCAGTGCATCACCCACAAACGAATGAGTACTACCCTGGAAGTTAAATACATGGTTATATGACATGAAGAGTGGAGTATGAGTCAAAGTCACACTCGCTGGGGATTAAAAGGGTTAAACACATGGTTGTATGATGTGAGGAGTGGAGTACAAGTCAGAGCCATGCTACCTGGTGGTTAAATACATAGTTATATGACATGAGGAGCGGCGTGCAAGTCAAAGCCACACTACTGGTGATTAAATATATGGTTATATGACATGAGGAGTGGAGTCCAAGTCAAAGCCACACTACCTGGTGGTTAAATATATGGTTATATGACATGAGGAGTGGAGTACAAGTCAAAGCCATGTTACCTGGTGGTTAAATACATGGTTATATTACATGAGTGGAGTACAATTCAAATCCACGCTACCTGGTGCTTGCTACTACGTCGACTCAGGCCTAAAGGGCCAGCATCGGGCACAATGACGGACTCTCCACTCCTCCCTCTCCCTCATCAGTGTGTTCAGTTAATCAACATTAGCTGCGCCACTGTCTTCTTGGAGCATGTTGACCATTGCCTTGGAAGAGCACCCAGGGTTCATCCTCCCGTGCTTGGGCTCCCATGTGATGACTCGGCTGGCAGGTAACTCAGGGTGGAAAAAACAATGCCCCTCTAGTTACAGTCTTCTCACTTCGATTTTAGTGGTGAGCATCGGTAGGTCATCATGGAGCTCAACGTTCGTCATGTGCTGTTGCCAACTGACGTCAAAAGCCATCCGGAGCATTCGTGAATATCAACCATCTAATGACTTTATCATGGTCTTGGTGAGTGTCCACGTCTCACATCCGTACGTGAGAATGGACTCTAAGGAAGCTATGAAGATCCTCTTTTTGAGCCCTCGAGTCAGGTTCGACTTCCAGATCTTCATGTCATTTACAGCCCTCCACGCCAACACCTTCCATACATTTATGTCCTTCTCCGAACTCATTATTCTTGATCCGAGGTACTTGAAGTCTAAGACTTTCTTGATGCTGTCATTCTTTACCGTCTTGAGAGTACTTTCGTCGCCGTTGAACGCCACATACTCTGTCTTCTTAGCATTTAGGTGAAGTCCAACTTTATTGCACTCAGTTTCCACTCTTGTCAGTAGCTGCTGTGCTTCCTCCGTCTGGTCAGAGAGCAGGACTATGTCATCTGCAAAATCCAGATCTGTGATCGTCACTGGTCCGACCCTTTTAGTTCGTCATGGTTTTATGGTGAAACCAAGCTTCTCATGATCTTTGGTCACTTGATGTAGAGCGTAATCAAGGACGATTATGAAGATGTAGGGTGCCAGAGTGTCTCCTTGCAGCACAACAGCTAGGAGCTCGAACACTGGTGTTTCTCCATCCGGTGATACAACTTTTGCCATGGTCTTGGTATAGCTGGCCTCTATTGCTTTCAGTAGATGTTCTGGCACTCCGTAAGCTTTCAGGATATTCAGCATTTTTTCTCGGTGAATGGAGTCAAAAGCTTTGTGAAAATCGATGAAAGTAAGCACTGCTGATAAGTTGTTCTTCTTGACTTCCCGATGATTCTGCGAAGAGCAAGTATTTGCGTTACCGTTGTGCGCTTCTGCCAAAAACCATTCTGATTAAATCTCAGTTTAGGGTCCATGGCGGTGGGAATCCTGTTCAAAATCATCCGATTGTATAGCTTTGCTGAGACGTCGGTCCAACTGATGCCGTGGTAGTTGCCTGTCTTCATGAGGGATCCGGACTTAAGAACAGGGATAATGTTTGAGAGTGACCACTGCTCTGGTTTGTCACCTTTCATCAGTGCCAAATTACATGTCTTGCAATATATCATCCAGGTCGCAGTTCTTCAAGACCTCTGCTGGTATTCCATCTGGTCCAGCGCTCTTGCCCTGTTTGACTGCGTACTTGGCATACTTCAGTTCCTCCATTGTGAATGGGCCGTCATCGATGTCGACTTGGGTTAGTATTGTGGGTATGTCCTCCTCCTCTTCTTTGACCATTGGAGGGCTTCCCAGCAGGTTCTTAAAATGGGTACACCATGTCAGGACACGGTCTTCTGCTGTTTTACCACTTATTCGACCTGATGGGGACTTCTTCCGTGTGCTGATGTCATTGACGAGGCACCATGCTTCTCCATTAGCAGCCTCCACCTCTCCAATCCACTCAGCTAGTTCCTCTTCCTTCAGTCGGTCGTAGGTGGCAAAGATATTCTTCTTTGCTGTCTTAAACTTGTCTCTGAGCTCTTCTGTCTCGTTCCTTCCAAGCTCGGCATGACAAGCTTTGACCACGCTTCTTAATGCGAAAACGTCAGAATGTTCCAAGATCCAGCACTTCTTTATTCTCTTCACAGAAGGCAAACTCTTTGTTCCATCTGTGTGTGAATCTATGAACCGGTGATAGTGGTCAGTGGCCTCTATTGTCCCTCTCCAGGGGGTCGAAGCGATTTCTCACCTCCACCATGTCCTGGGCTTGAAGAATAGGTTGTGAGGATAATGCCTTCCAGTCTCTCTTCTCCTTGAGACCTGTGGCTTTGGGTTTCCACAGGCTCAGTCTCACTTGCATTGACACCACTCTGTGGTCAGAACTGACCGAGTTTAAGGTGCTGTCGGCTTCAGTGTTGATCAGGCAGTTGCGCCATTTTGTTCTCACAAGGATGAAGTCGATCTGCTTCCTGTGGTGGGAGGCTCTGTCTTCTTGTGTCCACAGTTTACCGACTCGGTTCTTGAATTGTGTGTTGGTGGCAATGAGACTGTTACTGGAGAGAGTCAACGAGGTATTGTCCATTTCTATTGGTAAGGTCGTGGTATGAGTATGGAACATCTTCTGGTCCAATTCGGGCATTAAAATCGCCGAGCACAGCCAGGAAGTTATGTGTCTGTGTTGAAGTGACAGCTTCGTGAAGTTTACTGTAGAATGTGTCCACCTCCTTCTCCTCGCTTCAATTGTGCGGGGAGTAACAGATGATGATGGAGATCGCCGAGTTTCCGTCAAATTCCGCAGTAAGGATTCTGTCACTGACTGGGACAACCCCCCTCAATGTCTTCTTCACTTTCCGGTTCAACATCAATCACACTCTACCTTGTGCTGACTTTGTTGTCGGCTCTCTCCATGCAGACAAAGCGATGAGGTGCATCCCCTCTTCCTCTATGAACCTTATCTCTTCATCTGGGTGTAGACAACGGTGTTCTTGGATCCCAAGGATGGAGATCCCGTAGCTGCTTGCTTGTGATGCCATCTCTGATCATCGAGGTAAGAGGCGGATGGTGTTTGCGTGAAGGTGGAGATGATGGTTTTTAGTTTACAGTGCAAAAGAGGTGCAGTTCGCTCAGTGTCATTGTTGGACTCAACCCTCCCCATGGAGTTTGAGTTTAAGTCTTCATACTGCCTATCGAGGCCAGGGTCTGGATGTTCCACCCCGTTATATCGGCGTCATATAATACATGGTTATATGACATGATGAGTGGAGTACAAGTCAAAGCCATGCAAACAGGTGATTAAATACATGGTTATATGACATGAGTGGAGTACAAGTCAAAGCCACACTACCTGGTAATTAAATACATGGTTATATGATATGAGGAGTGGAGTACAAGTCAAAGCCATGCTAACAGGTGGTTAAATACATGGTTATATGACATGATGAGTGGAGTACAAGTCAAAGCCATGCAAACAGGTGGTTAAAGACATGGTTATATGACGTGAGGAGTGGAGTACAAGTCAAAGCCACACTACCTGGTGATTAAATACATGGTTATATAACGTGAGGAGTGGAGTACAAGTCAAAGCCACACTACCTGGTGATTAAATACATGGTTATATGACGTGAGGAGTGGAGTACAAGTCAAAGCCATGCAAACAGGTGGTTAAATACATGGTTATATGACGTGAGGAGTGGAGTACAAGTCAAAGCCATGCAAACAGGTGGTTAAATACATGGTTATATGACGTGAGGAGTGGAGTACAAGTCAAAGCCACACGAACTGGTGATTAAATACATGGTTATATGATATGAGGAGTGGAGTACAAGTCAAAGCCATGCGAACAGGTGGTTAAATACATGGTTATATGATATGAGGAGTGGAGTACAAGTCAAAGCCATGCTAACAGGTGGTTAAATACATGGTTATATGACGTGAGGAGTGGAGTACAAGTCAAAGCCACACGAACTGGTGATTAAATACATGGTTATATGATATGAGGAGTGGAGTACAAGTCAAAGCCACACTACCAAGTGATTAAATACATGGTTATATGACATGAGGAGTGGAGTAAAAGTCAAAGCCATGCAAACAGGTGGTTAAATACATGGTTATATGATATGAGGAGTGGAGTACAAGTCAAAGCCATGCTAACAGGTGGTTAAATACATGGTTATATGACATGATGAGTGGAGTACAAGTCAAAGCCATGCAAACAGGTGGTTAAATACATGGTTATATGAAGTGAGGAGTGGAGTACAAGTCAAAGCCACACGAACTGGTGATTAAATACATGGTTATATGATATGAGGAGTGGAGTACAAGTCAAAGCCATGCTAACAGGTGGTTAAATACATGGTTATATGATATGAGGAGTGGAGTACAAGTCAAAGCCACACTACCACGTGATTAAATACATGGTTATATGACATGAGTGGAGTACAAGTCAAAGCCATGCGAACAGGTGGTTAAATACATGGTTATATGATGTGAGGAGTGGAGTACAAGTCAAAGCCACACTCCCAGGCGGGTTAAATACATGGTTATATGACGTGAGGAGTGGAGTACAAGTCAAAGCCACACGAACTGGTGATTAAATACATGGTTATATGATATGAGGAGTGGAGTACAAGTCAAAGCCATGCTAACAGGTGGTTAAATACATGGTTATATGACCTGAGGAGTGGAGTACAAGTCAAAGCCACACTACCACGTGATTAAATACATGGTTATATGACATGAGGAGTGGAGTACAAGTCAAAGCCATGCGAACAGGTGGTTAAATACATGGTTATATGACGTGAGGAGTGGAGTACAAGTCAAAGCCATGCGAACAGGTGGTTAAATACATGGTTATATGACGTGAGGAGTGGAGTACAAGTCAAAGCCACACTACCATGTGATTAAATACATGGTTATATGACGTGAGGAGTGGACTACAAGCCAAAGCCATGCTAACAGGTGGTTAAATACATGGTTATATGACGTGAGGAGTGGACTACAAGTCAAAGCCATGCTAACAGGTGGTTAAATACAAGGTTATATGACGTGAGGAGTGGACTACAAGTCAAAGCCATGCTAACATGTGGTGAAATACATGGTTATATGAGGTGAGGAATGGAGTACAAGTCAAAGCCATGCTAACAGGTGGTTAAATACATGGTTATATGACGTGAGGAGTGGAGTGCAAGTCAAAGTCATGCTACCAGGCGGGTTAAATACATGGTTATATGATATGAGGAGTGGAGTACAAGTCAAAGCCACACTACCTGGTGATTAAATACATGGTTATATGACATGATGAGTGGAGATCAAGTCAAAGCCATGCTAACAGGTGGTTAAATACATGGTTATATGACGTGAGGAGTGGAGTACAAGTCAAAGCTACACTACCACGTGATTAAAAACATGGTTATATGACATGAGGAGTGGAGTACAAGTCAAAGCCACACTACCACGTGATTAAACACATGGTTATATGACATGAGGAGTGGAGTACAAGTCAAAGCCATGCGAACAGGTGGCTAAATACAAGGTTATATGACGTGAGGAGTGGACTACAAGCCAAAGCCATGCTAACAGGTGGTTAAATACATGGTTATATGACGTGAGGAGTGGACTACAAGTCAAAGCCATGCGAACAGGTGGTGAAATACATGGTTATATGACGTGAGGAGTGGAGTTCAAGTCAAAGCCACACTACCAGGGGTTAAATACAAGGTTATATGACGTGAGGAGTGGACTACAAGTCAAAGCCATGCTTACATGTGGTGAAATACATGGTTATATGAGGTGAGGAATGGAGTACAAGTCAAAGCCATGCTTACAGGTGGTTAAATACACGGTTATATGACGTGAGGAGTGGACTACAACTCAAAGCCATGCTAACAGGTGGTTAAATACACGGTTATATGACGTGAGGAGTGGACTACAACTCAAAGCCATGCTAACAGGTGGTTAAATACACGGTTATATGACGTGAGGAGTGGACTACAACTCAAAGCCATGCTAACAGGTGGTTAAATACACGGTTATATGACGTGAGGAGTGGACTACAAGCCAAAGCCATGCTAACAGGTGGTTAAATACATGGTTATATGACGTGAGGAGTGGACTACAAGTCAAAGCCATGCTAACAGGTGGTTAAATACATGGTTATATGACGTGAGGAGTGGACTACAAGTCAAAGCCATGCTAACAGGTGGTTAAATACATGGTTATATGACGTGAGGAGTGGACTACAAGTCAAAGCCATGCTAACAGGTGGTTAAATACATGGTTATATGACGTGAGGAGTGGAGTTCAAGTCAAAGCCATGCTTACATGTGGTGAAATACATGGTTATATGAGGTGAGGAATGGAGTACAAGTCAAAGCCATGCGAACAGGTGGTTAAATACATGGTTATATGACGTGAGGAGTGGAGTGCAAGTCAAAGTCACGCTACCAGGGGGTTAAATACAAATATAATATCTGTCATCTACATATATATTTCTATATACATATATATATATATATATATATATATATATATATATATATATATGTATATCTTCTTCTTCTTCTTTCGGCTGCTCCCGTTAGGGGTCGCCACAGCGGATAATCCGTATGATCCGCATGGTGATTTGGCACATGTTTTACGCCGGATGCCCTTCCTGACGCAACCCTGGTTGCCTCTTACGACACAGGGATATGGTACACCGATTTTAACCGGGGTATACACCGGCCCAGTACACTGGTACTCATTTCACCGACCTCGGAAGGATGACAGGCTGAGTCAACCCCCTGGTGTATTAATTCAGTGGCCCAACGGGGCTTGAACTTGAATGTGTATGTATATATATATATATATATATATATATATATATATATATATATATATATATATATATATATATATATATATATATAATGTCGGTCATCTATATTTATATAAGTGGGGCAGGAAGTTGTCGTTTTTTTCAGGGTACCGGTGATAGCTCGCCCACTCTTCACAAAGGACACCGTGGGATAATTAACTTCCATCATCCCAAGCCAGCAGACGAGATTCCAGTTTAACGTCCATCTCAGAGTGGACACACACATTGGTGAATCACCCTGCCTGTGAAATCTCCATGACAGTTTTTACCTGGTTGGGGTTCAAACTTGGGGTGGACACCTTTGTGATGAGTGTGAAGACCTCTCAGATATCCTGATAGCCCATCGTCTGGTAAAACCGGGTTATTCCTGCTGTTGAAGGTCCTTTTGTTATGTACAGAGACAACACAGAATTAAATGGACACCATGATTTTAAACAAATTTATTTATTGAGCATTTGAAGTACATTTGATCCATTTTAATACACACACTAGTATTTGGTAGACTTGCCATTTGAAGATTCCAATGCTTTTACTCTTTCAGACATAGAACTAACGAGTTCTGAAATTTTCTCTTGTGGGATCTCTGCCCAGGCTTCACGCAAAAAGGTTTGTCAATTCTGCCCATGATGTTGGTTTCCTGGACTTTCTCCGCACAGCTCGATCCAATATGGCCCAGAGGTGTTCAATGGGATTCATGTCAGGAGACTGACTTGGCCATGGAAGCCGCTTGATCCGATTACTGTCCTGCCAATCTTTGGTCGTTTTTTGCAGTGTGGCATAGAGTTCCATCTTCCATGAACAGTGTTGTTTTTGACTATCTGACCAGTGGAGAAGATGGTGAGAAGTCTATCCTCAAGGACAGATGCCAACACACTCCATAAGCTGTGACCGACCGGCGCTCCAGATAGCTCCCCACACCATCACTGAAAAACCACCGTGTTTGACAGTTGGATGCAATCGGTTCAAAGAGAATTCTTGACTGGGAAGTCTCCAGACAAATACGCATCCATTGTCAGAAAATTGAGGAAATTGGGACTCATCTGAAGAAATTACAGTTTGTCAAAACTCCAAGGGTCTGTTGGCCATATCTGCAGCCCACTTATTTCTCCTTTGAATGTTGCTTGGTCTGAGAAGAGGTTTTCTCTGAGCTGCTCTCCCACAGTATCCCAGCTGATGAAGGTACCGCACGGTAGTTCTTGAGCTAACTTGGACCTCCTCTGCAACATCCGCTGCCTTGCAACGGGGAGTTTTCTTAATGGACCGCTTGACAGCTTGAAGACACCTTTCTGAGGGCTCAGATCAACCAGAACGAGAAGTTGTGGATTCCTTGCCTTCCAGGGTGAATTACACAATCACCCGATTGACTGTAGAAAACGGAATGCCAAGGTTCTGAGCTATCTGAGGCTGGCTGGCTCCACCCTCTGATTGGCCAACAATTCGTCCTTTTTGAAAATCGCAAAGGTCGTGTGTCCCTGGGTTCGATGCATAGTTCATTGTCGTACAAGACCCAGGAACTCGTTTCTGCAAATAAATGGTTGAATATCAGTACAAACCACTGAGTAAAACTTGTTTTGTACAGATTAAATGAAGAAATTTAAGGTGTCTATTTACTTCTTTCATGTCTCTGTAAGTTTCAGACATCTTTGAGTGTGATTCCTTCATATGTTGCTTTTCCAACATAGTTATATGCATGCCTTGGCTTTACTGTTGGTGGTGTGGAAGTCAACAAGGGTGCATGGTTCAGGCAGGAGTCCACAGAGGACCACTTCAATCGCCTATGACTCCATGGCATGGTGTCTCACATTGTGTGTGTGTGCTAACAACACTGTCATGGAAGCTATACTTCTGCATTAGCATCTTGCAGTGGCCAACACAAGTAGGTGAGCTATCGCCGACACCATGGCCAAATTCCAAATTCCAAATTTCTGCCCCAACCTACAAGAGAGCATTGCTTCAGCAACACAACCACGCCTTCAGCCAATGATGCTACCCCAAAGCATTGTGCTGCAAACGGAAGAAGAATTGGTAAATACCTACTCACCAGTGGTTGAGAGGTTAAGGCAATGCCAATTCGGCCATGAGTCAGACTTCTACACCAAGGGAGAGTTTCTCATCTTGTTTTATGTGCACTTGCTGATGTCATTGCTGCAAGTAGGAATTCCACTGAATCATTCTGCTCGACTTAATGGTGGAGTCAAAACTCAAGTGGATAGGTGGAGTGCACGAAGCTGCGAATTGTGACCAGTCTATCGTGAGTGGACATTAGATGACCTGATACTCTTCTCAGTAATATCTGTCATATTTTACACAAAGCTTCCGCCTAAGAAGTCTTCCCATGCGTATTCCCTACCTCGTTGTCTGCGCCATGCTTCTTCTTACAAGAACGATGAAGTGGAGATGAAATAGGGAAGGGGCATGCTACGCAGGTATACTAAAAAAGGAAAACACGACTGAAAGGTGTGAAACGAACGAGGAATGACAACCCTTAAAGTTAAGCATAACCAAGGAAGACACAATTATCAACTTAATTCATTAAAATACACTCAAAGAGTAATTGACCTCAATGAATGCTTAAGTTCATGGCTCCACATCAGGATAATAACCATGTCATCCAGCGTGGGATTTATTTATTTATTTCCTTCAAGCATTCGCACAAAGAGTTCGTGATATAATGATAAATAAACGTTAATGATCTGGGCTGTTGGCAATCCTTTGCATCATGCACCCTTCCAACCACACTCTGTCATCTCGCCTCTCGACCCCCTTCCCATCCAGTTCCCTGCTGTCTCCCCTTCTTCCCACCACAACTCCCCACTCTCCTGTGTTGAATCATATTTAATATTATTTATTTGCCCAACGAGTATTCTTTCTTTTCACGAGCCAACTTATCATCAGCACGTGCTGATTGATCCCTGTAAGGGGGCTGTATAGCTCGATCGGTGGTGGTACCACTTGGCACAATCGAAACGGGAAACTGCACTCAGGAGAACATCAGCAGGTGGGGCTGCATTGTGAAGTACGTCGCTGCATCGGGTGGCTGTGTCCTGCTCGCAATGTGCCAAACCATTTCCCGATGTCCTTAAAAAGCAGGTTTTAGGGCTGTCCAAAAACACACAAAACAGTACATTTTGCCCTGCCATTCCTTTGCATTGGAGTCGATAGAAATGAGATTTTGGTTCAAAGGGGCTTTTAAGCAGCCCGAATTTGGGTGTCAAAAGAATTTCGGTTGAGATTCGTTTTTGGATTTTAACATTGGTCAAATGGCAAAAATGGTTGCAAAATTAAACTTTTTGGCCTGCAATGCTTCTGCATTTAAACAAATTCACACAATGACAGATAAAACTGGAAGGGCACTCAGTAGAGTGCATACCTCCGCCTCGTAATACCTGATCCACAAGAACATATCAGGCCCATTGCATTTTTGAAATATCAAGCTATGCAATACTATATCGTTTTTGCCCAATCTTTCAATGGAGAAGAATCACTTTAAAAATTAAATAATTCTCGTGTTTAGATCCGGATCCGGATCTTCACCAAAATCGAATCAGTTTAGTCCTTGTCACACACCCAATCTGTCCACAGAATTTCATCCGGATCCGTCCGCAACTTTTTGAGATATCCTGTACACAAACAGACAAACAGACAGAAAGGGGTGAAAACATAACCTCCTTCACCTTCGGTGGTGGAGGTAATGATGCCTTAGCTACTTAGCTCGTCTGCTATAAAATATAGCAGGGAAACGTCACCAGTGTCCTCGTTTTCATGTAACAGGGGCCAAAGTTGAGAAATACCTCCAGGCCATCCTGCTGCCCCATTTGATAGAGTAAGGGGAAATATATTCCATTGGCTTGCAAATGTCTGCAATTGTCGTTTATTTCTCTCATTTTCTTACTCGGTTCATATTTCTCGAGACTTCAAATTCAACTTTAAAAGCAGTTATGTCTGCTGCAGCTCCTGCACTGGGCAGCAGCGTTTTGTGTGTCGTTTGATTGCATTTTGTCCCAACGTATGTGGAGTGTTTGCCACGAGTAATTTTCTTAATGGCTATAATGAGCGTGAATGTGAGACAATATTTTGCTTTATTAACCGACGTAGCAATTTTACTTGGAAAAACAGGACGAAAATATGCAAGGACAAGGAACGTTTTAAAGTACAATTTGCGAGGCATAAAAAGTGAGTGCAAACATGGAGTAAGGCAAGCTCAATTTAACACAGAAAGAAAAGGGGCCAATCAACAAAGGACCACAATCTTGTGCCATTGAGCTGAACTTCGAGCACTGCCAATCTTGAATGTCTGACAGCAAGAAATTCAACACCTGTATATGATGCTTAGCTCAGTTCCCGCAACCACTGCGGCACTTGCCACTCTGCGGGTCTCCAGAGTATGTAATCACTCGGGCCCGTTGAGCTGCCGCACTCCGCTTCGCAGGACGTGACACCTTCGGGACTCCTTTGCGTTCCTTCGAGCTCCGGCGTTGATTGAGGAACACTGGGAGAAGCTCAAATCACACCAGATGCAACTTGTCTTCCAGTCGTGGAACTTTTTGACTCAGGAATAAAACAACCAAAGTGCCTCCTACTTTTCCTACAGGTTTTCACCATACATTTTGCGTTTACGAATCACAGGGGGTTGTACTGCAGGGTCGAGAATAATATAAACGTTTAAAAACATGTTTTTAAGTATCTTGCAAAAATTTGGGGGATTACTTTTGAAATCGTACCTTCTTGCAGAAAGATGATAACACACATCTCAGCGAATAAAAGGAACATTTTGAAATATTTTTGCTCGTAAAATTTGGTTTCAACTTTCTTTCTGTATTATAGCATGAACTAAAGCACCTCCTTTCTAAGGGAGCTGCCAGGAAGGGTCATGCTATTATCTTTATGATTGTTAATACCATAGCAGAGTAACCTCCCAATGGGAGATCTTGTTCCAAGCGTGCAACACGTTCTTCTTACGTGTCCCTTTTTGGGTGGTGTATAGGCAACAGATCGCTGCCCTAATCGCTCCCAACAATAAAAAAAAATAACCCGGGTAACATAAATGAAGCAAATACATGCGTACTGCTTATGTGCATATGTAATACAGGGTGGTTACATAGCTTGGATAATTCCATTTGCACCTCTCCCCAAAGGAAGAAAACGCCAAAATTGGCACAATTTTTTTCTTTCAAAAGTTGATGGAATCAAACTTCAGGAAACACACCATCAGGTTGTCCTGACTAATCCCTGAAAGTTTCAGCTTCCTTGGACAAATCCTCTCGGAGGCATAGATGAACCATACAGCAAACATGCAACATAAATACTTTCCCTCCATTATATGTATTAATGATAAAGATAATAATATTAACTAGAAGCCTGCATTTATGAATGTGTGCAGTTATGCCAAGGCCGAATCCACCCTGCACTTAACCTATCGATGCAAAACTTCAAATATGCCTTTGACTGGCATTGGCGATGAATGTTTGATAGCACAATAATAAATAATAGTAATAATAATAATAATAACAACACCATTAGTTCTGAGGACAAACAAGTTTTGCCAAAAGCAAAATATAAAATTACTGTTTCATAATAATATCACCCATCCTATTAGGTTTCCATTTTGAATGCCATGCACTGTTATGAAGTACTTCGTGATGCATGGTTCACATTTACATTGAATCCGGGCCAGTATTTCAAATTGCAGAAAGATCAACAGTTACACAGATTATTTTCCTCGCCAATGCTCTGCTGTGAGCCCGCTACTGTACCTGGATAAGGCAACACAGATGAGGGTCGCTTTGAGTAGCAAAGCTTCTGCTTTACATCATTAGTTCAATCGCTTTTCATGCCTTGCAGCTTCAAACGTTTTCTTTAATCCTTTTCCTTAATTCAACCTGCCCTAAGGGCAGAAAATGGCGGCAATTAAGGCCTTGCTAATTTCCTCTTCTTTATAAAGCATTTTGCTCATATTCTGGACCCTTTTTTTAGAATTCAAACTCTCGGCACTTTGACTTCCCCTTGCCCTCCGGAATGCTCTGCTCTCATGTCGAGGAAATCCCCAGCACCTGAGGTCCACTCCCACACCGATGAGTGAGACCACCACGTCAGCGAAATCCTATATATTTTTTTCTTCTTCTTCTTTACAAATCATTAGTCCACTCCGGCACTCTTGGCAACACTCACGGCTGTGATTGCAGGTTCTTTAATTTCCTGAGGAATGTTTTCACAGGATGCAATTTCTTGCTTTTTCTTCCATGCGTTCTGTGTTCTGCTCAGCGTTTGGAGAACTTTTTTTAATGAAAGATGCACTCTTGAGTGAAAACTTGCCCAGAGTTGACGAGTTTCTGCGAAATGTACATTCGCATTTCCTTTGGGTCAGGTGGGAATGATGTGTTCTTTCCACCAATGCTAGTTTTCGGTTATATGGCAAACATCTTCACAGCAAAAGACTTTCAAGCGTTTTCTATCCATGTTACATCTTGTTGGGAAACTCGCTTCAAACAAAAGGTCATTTGGTTGGAGGCACTACAAAAATCATCGCAGTACCTTGCCTGCCCTCGTCATGTCTAGAATTGTAGGAAATGGGAAAAGCAAACCACAACGTTAGAGCGAGAAGACAATGTTCGCACAAATGACCAATATTGCGAGAATGAGAGTGGAAAACACGAAGTACAACAAACTCGAAGATTATTTTTTTCCCAAATGATAAGATTCAGAAAGTCAAACGTTTCAAACTCAGAGTGGCATTGATCAGGCACACACACACACACACACACACACACACACACACACACACACACACACACACACACACACACACACACACACACACACCGAGGATGTGCAAGCAAATCTTAAATGCCCTCTGGGTGGGGTACAGGGATGCATGGTTCCGAGATACTAATAGAGTCAGGCTTCCAACGTTATCATCACCTTTAGCTCCTTGGCGATAATTTCTCATCAAGTTTTCAATCCAATGATATTTGTGCTTCATCAGATCTCTGCTCAACAATCCGAATAATGTAGCAACATTACAATGTGAAAATGGTTATTTTTAGTGCAATTAAATATCCGCTCACAATCATATGCCTCATCGAATTAGTTTGGCGTTCGTGGCTCACAGAGAAAGTCTTGGTGGTCTGGATATTTCAAGAACCAGTTGACCAGGCCCCACATTCGACGGAGGGTGGTTAGAGGGCAGGAATTTGGTCAGGGTGTGGGCTGAATCTCACCAACTCTTCCCAAAAGACATTGTGGGATATTTAAACATAAACACCAGCAATTGATTTTGGCAAATGGGTCACAAGCTTCACATTCAGGTCGACATACTGCAACATCCTCTCTCTGAAACACACTATCTGACAAATAACAACCTGGGTCCGGAATCGAACCCAGGCTAAACTGCTCCTGCTCAAAGACAAGTGCCCTAACATCTTCACTATCCGGCCAAACCTCAATTGCTCAATGGTTACAAGTTTAAATATCACTTTTCACTTGCTCCTTGCTGACACTGGGTAATTAAATTCTACCTTCTTTTCAGAAAAAGGAATGCATATAGTCCCTCAATTAGTTTCTATAAGATACCATTTCACCGATACGTTCAATTGTTCATGCAAGTTGGTACAAGTCTTATTCGCAGTCGAGTTTTGACTTCAAATAAGAGGTGAAGATAGTTGTGTCATCTGTGAACCACTACTACTACTCCTACTACTATGACTACTACTACTTCTTTAGTACTCCAAATTAATTATTCCCACCTTCCTGTGGGATTGACCATGGAAAGTTTTCAGCTGGTCTATCACGAACCGGCTGGCCAGATCTGACATTCGATTGAAGGTGACAGGACTTAGTTATTTGTTCAGGATGGTGATGATAGCTCGCCGACTCCTTGCAAAGGACACCGTGGGATCAAAAACGTCCACCATCTAATACTAGCCGACGGAACACCCAATTCAACGTCAGTCCGAGGGATGGCGCACACATCGATGCCTCGCTCTACCCGCGAAACACCAGGATGACAGTTTATAGCTGTGTCGGGATTCAAACCCAGAGAGCTCAGAGGCAGGTGCGCTTACCTCCAGCCTATCCTGCCAGACATATATCACACACATTCTTGTTTTATAAACTATCGCCAGTTCTAAGGCAAGGGTTCGCATTGATAACAAGACACATACGCAGTACTTGGGAGTTTGAATGAATAGTAAAGGCTGGATCAAGTTTTGAATTCCTTTCCAATTACCTTGTGTATCCAATTAGAGCCTCTCTTGGGTGCAGATGTGTGTGTGTGCAGAAACAAAGGTCCTTCTTGTTGATTTCCTTGGCATTGTTTAAGTAGAAAGGGCATGTTAGACTCGCCTCCACCCACCAAACCAACAAACTCAGTCAGGCCCTTATGTTAGGTACTCACGGCTGTAACCCTCAGCATCACTTAAACACATCGTCATATATTTGTATGTATGCAGATCACTTTGTAGTCCCTGTGACCCGCAATAACATTTGTTGGCACTTGTGGAGCCGACTTGAAGTCAGCACTTCTCCGTGGATCGTATTAACATCGCCCTTTGCTGCGTGGGATAACACGTATTTGACGTCACAGACAAGGACAGGTGCAAATATATATATATATGTTCTAATTTAAAATTACTCGAACCTGCATAAAGTTTCCTGCTCATATTAATGACTAACACCGACAGAGATAAATGAACTGCTGTGAGATGTCATCAGTGTTTTATCCCTTTCCAAAAAGTCGGATTTCCGATTGGAAAGTATCATATGTGAAATTCTTAAAGATTATAAGTTTTGCATTGATTTATTTTGAGGAAATATAGTATGACTGTAAAATATCAAGAATTCCTAAACTGTTAGACATCAAGACTTAGTGATCACTTGTGATTATGCCATTCTATAAGAACCATTCACAAAGGATATTATATGTCAGGTCAGGTGTGTGAGCATGCGCCGGAGCAGTGCGTCGCTGTGTCCACTTTCTACCGGTACTCTAGGGGCCTCCATCTGGCCATCCTTCAGGCAGATGCCTGGCCCATCCCCATCTCCTTGAGATGCCTATGAACCTGCTGCAACCACGAGGCATGTTGTCAGACCATTGGCCTTTTCCAGCCACGAGGCTCCCTTGCTGAAATAATCTGGTGAGCAGCATCAGCGTTAGGAAAACAAGCCATATGTCCATACAGCCACAGGTGACGCCCATGGACTATTCAGGCAACAAATCTCATCTGAGTCTCTCTCAGCAAACGCTCTTTGAACACAACGTCTGACCAGCAATAGTGAAATATTCTCCAAAGAGATCTGGTACCGAAGGAGTTAAGTCTCCATCTCAGATCTTTGGTCAGCAGATCAAGACTGGAAGCAGCAAGGACTTAAAGACTCGGGCTTTTGTCCTGCATAGGTACCAACAGCACCACACCCCATTATCCAGTGAATTCATGACTCCCCAGTCCCAATCTAGATGTCTATCGACTTCTGGATCACAACAAACAGAGACATGAATATCTCTGCCAATGTAAGTGAATCTCTCTGTGACCTAAACATACTCACCACAAACAGAAACAGCCAAAATAGCAATATCAAAGATATAATTGAAAGCCTGGATCTTAGTTTTGATCCAGGAAACACATAATCCCAGTGGCTCTGATTCCTCGTTCAGCGCCTGGAAGGCCCCCATAAGAATATCCAGCATTTCAACACAAACTTTGGAACTCTGTTTCTTCGAAACTGCACGAAGGAATTTTTTTTGAAGATTTGGGAGAGAAGGAGAGTAAGAGAGAGGGGTATGGGTGGGAGAGAGGCAGAGGAGTGGGAGAGAGAAGGATAGTGTTGGGGGGGAGGGGGGGAGTAATAGAGAGAGGGATAAAGGTATAAGGGAGATGGGTGGGAGAGAGAGGGATAGGGGTTGGGGAGAGAGAGGGAGGGGGTGGGAGAAAGAGGAGTTGGTTCCCTTATACCCTTATAAAGGTATAAGGGAGATGGGTTGGAGAGAGAGGGAGGGGTGGAGAGAGGGATAGGGGTGAGAAAGAGAGTGAGAGAGGGGAGTGAGAAGGGTGAGAGAGGGAGAGGGGAGGGGATAGAGGGAAGGGGAGAGTACGGAGGGGGAAGGGGAGGGGTAGAGGAGAGGGGGATTTGAGCATATGTGACATCCAGTTTTATGTCCATATGAAAGACAGCACACACAGTGATGAATCACTTCCTTCAAAAGATTGGGATGACAGTTTATAGGTGGCTTGGAATTCAAACCCAGGATAGACAGCTGAGAGCATGTGAGCGTACCTCTCGGCTATTCTGCCGTGATATTGCGATTCATTGCTTTGTAACAACAATTAAGCTCTGGAAACGAAATGTGACGGACGGACGGATGGACAGAACCCATTTCTATATCCCCCCCCCTCCAACTCCGTTGGTTGGTGGGGGATAAAAAGCATTTTCCTCTGTAATCATCGAATTTATTTTTCCTTCCAAACTCCAAAAATGCCCCCAAAGAGAACCACGTTGTTGAACAAACTGTTAAAGCTTGAAGAACGTTTAGTGTTTTATATGTATCTATCTATGCTGAAGTGATGGGTCAGATAATGAAAGAAGGTCATACAAAAAAGGGAAATGTGGTGTAAAATAAAATTGCACATTTTCAGCGATCAAGCACCGCCAGACGCCACGGCTGAGGCACTGTACGGCCAAGCACAGGCGAGTGGGCCCTGATCATTGCTCAATTCGATTGATATATTCAGTGACAGTGCGAATATTGTGGAGCACTTGCCAAGTGGCTTAGTCAATCAAGCAAGCACTCCAACAAAATGGTTGGTGAGGAACGGCTGGCTCAGCAAGCGATGAGCAATCGCCGATCATTCATATAAACACCACGCACACGGAGATGCCCGGAATGTCAGGCAATGTCCGAATTCGACAAATTAACTTTTTTTTTTTTTAGCAGTCAGAACTACGGCTGGTGTCAATAAAAAAGTGTAAATTTTGAAATTCGGTTCAGATTCAGAGATCCTTGAGGTTATGGCATGTGCAGAAATGAAATACAGCCATGAACGCTGGAGTCTCCAGGCGTTTATACAAATTGCAATGTATCCAGCGATTTGTAGGTATGGTGATCAGGTATTTGTTGATATGAGTGAGGAAAGTGAAAAAAAACATAACTTCATCATTAAGAAACCATTGAAACCTGTTCCAATTCAAGGCATTGTTGAGCAGGGCAAAAAAAGCAATGGCAAATTAAGACCCCAGCATGGGACAGCGTGGTGACCAAGGATGACCATTGATAAAGGATAATTAAATAAGGCCATTAATTATCATCAAAAGGGGTGTTTAAATTAACCCAAACACCCAATTTCCATTCATGCTCCCCATTGGAGTTCCCTTAGTATGCACACAAAGTTCCAGGCCGCTAGGTTTCATGGTTTTGAAGTTATGAAGGGCACAAACACACACACACACACACACACACACACACACACACACACACACACACACACACACACACACACACTGAAATACACTGACATTTTTAGTACAGATTTCACATTTTCTTCTTTATTAGTAGGTGTGCCTGGAGGAATGCTGGGTCCCTCCTCCCACCCATTCACCTCCCTCATCCCACTCCTCACCATGCTTCCTCTAACAACACCCCCTCCCTCTAGACTACCATTCCACTCCTTCCCTTGCCTCCTCCCACCTCCTCTCTATTCTGACTCAATCACCACCCCTTCCCCTGCCTCCGGACTCCCACCCTCCCCTTCCCCTCCCTCCCCCGATTAGTGGATGTTGGCTATGGGGATTCCCATTCTCTGGCGATGTGTGCAGTGCAAAAATGAAAGTTATCTCCATAGCTGACTTGTGATATCCTCTGCCACCACCACCGGGTGGTGCTACACTGTACAAATTTACATCGGGAATTTTCATCGATCTTCCCTCCTTGAACCCCTGTGATTACGGATGGAACCAAGTAGCCCATGTTAACCACGAAGTCGAACTTAGTCCATGTTTCAAGTTTGCTGGCAAATGGCCCAGTAGTTTTGGCGTGGTGAGTGTTACACAAAGACAGACAGACAAAAAAAATGACATTTATTTATTAGTTTATTATACTGTGCTCACAACTTTTTTCGTGATTTTAGTCTCTTGCAAACCCATCAATGATATTGGTGTCCTGTGAAAGAGAAAGAGAAAGAGAAAGAGAAAGAGAAAGAGAAAGAGAAAGAGAAAGAGAAAGAGAAAGAGAAAGAGAAAGAGAAAGAGAAAGATATGCAGTAAAGAGTAAAAAGGCAACAACAGGCTGACAGTGGGGTCACAGCTGGACGCAATAAGCTCGGGATTGAATGAACAGGAAAAGCGGAGAGAAAGAGACCGAAAAGGAGGAAACACAGTAACCTGCAAGTGAGAGGGTTGGGTTACATCGGGTTAATGGGGCTGGAAAGGATCACAGGGAGGGATGGGGAATGACATGTGATGTTCGTGCATCGCTTGCACGAAGCCCTGTTGGGAAGAATAGCATTAAGCAGCCTCGGGAATGAGGTTCTGCAAACTCGAGGAAAAAGGAACAGAAGAGTTTTGAGTGCAGCGAGCCTTTATGTTTGGAATTTAACCTAGGAGGGGGTTCAGTGGAAGAAAGTGTGTATCCGAGAACATGTATGCATTTATTCATATAAAATGTCTCGGGTTTGTTTCAACCTATACAGTTTAATTTATTTCTCCAAACACTTAATCTTGTAAAATCATTCTCAAGTTATTCGAGAAATCTCGGATTTCCATGACCAAGAAATGGCCCTTAAGAGTTTGCGCTCATGTCACCATGAGTGGCCAAAACTGAAAACGAGTTTAAACAGCAATGTTGAATCATCATGAAGTTTTGCAGGTTTGAAAAAGACCTGTGCAACAAGTTCCGAATAACCTGACAAGTTACTTTCGTTTCCGTTCTATAATTTGATGAGAGAGGCACCGATGACGTGGTTTTTGTGCAAATCTGGAGGAATTGATTTATATTCGGTGGTTTGGGGAGTGGTGGGGGTGAGACGGCAGAAGGATGGAACATTGACTGACTCAAAATACATGTGTTTCATAAATCTACTTATAACGAACACCATATGCAATGTTTCCATGAGGATTGCATCCTTGGAGAGAAATAATGAAAACAAGCTCAGCACTCGATTTAACAACAAAGATGTTTGAATCGATGTCAGGAATTTCGCTCTTTCGGAATCTTTCGTCAACGGAGATAATTTATCGGTTTCATAATCACGGGGACCAATGTAATAAAAGTATACCCCAATCTGCAGGGCTTGTACCAGACCCATGATTTGAACCTCTAAGGTTAAATGCCAAGTGGTCTGCTGTCGACTGAACGTTTCCTTAACCAGAGCGGTCAAGGAAATGTCAAGTGTGGTCCTTATTTCAGTAAGTGGTTGCACTTAACACATCCCTAACATCAATCAATACCCGAACAGCAGCTCTGCGAAATTAAAAAGAAGGATTTTATTTCAGTGAGCTCATTTACCTGATGCGGCAAGTACGCATGAAGACCATCGATTATTGGTCGACATTTCATTACTGAACCATTAACTTTTTCTCGATGCCATAATGCACCCAAAGGTACTGGGATCTCGAAATGAACAAACAAACAAACAAACAAGAGGAAAATGCGTCAAATTCCAAAGCACAGCTGAACAATTTATAACATTCCTCGACAAACATGAGCTAGTTCGGTTCAGCTTCACGCTTTGGCGATTACAAGGTGTTTTGTCGAAGCTTTTAGAACAGAGACAATTCGTTCTTCGTTTCGGATCTTTATCTCCATTGTCACAACAAGCAGAAGATATTTGGTCCTTGGGAACCCGCAGGCCCGGTTTCACGGAAATGAAGCATCATTGGCAAACTGAGTCGATGTCGCCCTCCCCTTGCAGGAAAACGACCCTTTGATCAGGTGTCACCTATCACTCACACCTGTCTCTCAGATAGTCCATCAAGGAGATGCTTTTGGCACTCTCACCACAATGCAGAAGAGTGTGATTTTGCGAAACGATGCACCGGATATCAGATGTGTTTCAAACTTTTCAAAAGTCCATGCCGAATTTCACCAAGTTGCTGTTTCATTGCTCAATGCTCGAGCTGTTTCAACGTCGACACACACACCTGCACCACCACGACTACGACAACCCACCCAATACTTAAAACATGAATGTGAAGGCATCCACCGTACGTACACACGGACAGAGCCACATGGACCAGGTAGAGATTTCCTTTGGTTATTCACACGACCCCCTGTATTTTTGGTCTTCACGATTTTTAGGGGTTTTGCATCGTAACAAGTCGCCAGTGTTTCATAGCTGGAAATTCACCCTCGAAAGGTAGCGATCGCATACTTCTGAAAAAACAGTGTTCAAACAGAGCAGCAATTTGGAATTTTTTTCCAAGTATCAAAAAACTACACTTTTCGAAAAGCAACATCCACAAACAACTGCTCGAATATGTGATAGCCGACTTCAAGTGCCCTCTGGAAGGATGGTGTAATATGTGATGGCAACGCTTCACTTCTGACACAACGGGAGTTTGTAATAAGATGTGATCCCTGCTGTTGTGAGTGCACGACCAGTTTGCTAATCCATACCTGTGGACGATGTGGATACACAACCGGTGGGCTAATATATACCTGCTTGCTGCGTGAGCATGCTACTTGTGGGCTAATCCATAGCTGTGGGCTAAGAGACATATGTTACCTTTGGGATAATCAATACCTGTGAGCAGTGTGAGCACACAACGTGTGGGCTAATCTACACTTGCAGATGTATTCGGGTGTACTACATGTGGGTTATCCTCGAGCTGTGGGCTGTGTGAGCATGCTACCGGTGAGCTCACCTGCCATGCCAACAACAAGATATTTCGACTTCACTGATATGTATGTTAACTCGTCTTTAGACTTTATAGAACGCCAAAAAGATCACGTGGAGGTTGTGATGCATCACCTGCAGAACTCCACCGATGCTGCTCTCCATATCAAAATGCAACCTTGTATGATCGATGACGTTCTGTTTCTTTTGTTTTACAGTTCTCTGATACGTGGTGTCAGTTCTGGCGTCACAACTAAGCAGCCACGGGAATCGAACCGACGCCCTCGAGGGCAATGCAACAACACTACTAAGGTGCGCCCAAGCTGCTGCTCACACTTTTATGATGTACTCCCTGCAACCCGTCAGCACAAGCAGAGAAACAGCAATACTCACTACTCGCTACATCCATGCTGCCAACAAGGTATTTGAAAATACATCACAATGTATTCACATCGAACGAGGTACAACATTCTCAGCCTAACTCAATCAAGATGTTGTAACATCATTTTTCAACCGTTCGACAACGTTAACCAAGTTAACATGACCTCCTGTTAACCAATGAGAGCGTCCCTCAAAAGAAGTGCCCTCTGCCGAACGTGAGGTTATTCATGACCCTTTTGGCGGATTTTTACGTTAAGTCATTGGTAAAGGTCTCTTACATCATGTAGTGACAAAAGTGTTTTCAAAAATAGGTGTATAAACACCGATAAATTAATTAATACTCTGCTCGGGCTGAAAGTTCATGAGATATATTGTACCTGGTGACGTTCAAAGCAACAAAGCCAAGGATCCTCTCTTTGTATCAATGTCGAGGGTTTTGAGCAAATTTTCAAGAATTTACAACTTGACCAACTGATATGATCAATTTGATCCCCTGAAGGAGTCTCAATATTTTAAAATGCTTTTTACTTGGCGAATTTTTTTTTTTTGCCAACTATGTTGATCTGTAGCATTTGTCTGTCTGTCTGTTTGTCTGTCTGTCTATCTCCTTGTCACACGATTTTTGGCCACAGTTTTCAAGTAAACGTTCTGAATTTTTTTTGTTTGTGTCGGTGGCCTGCCAAGGACAGCAACGCTAAATTTGGGTTAATATCCGAATCGGGATCTGGATCTGAGAATTTTTCAAGTGATTCTTCACCATTGAGAGATAGGGCCAAAAACGATATATAGCACAATATCTCAAAAGGTCATGGGTGGATTCACACAAAGCTTGGTGGGCAGGTTGAGAGTACCACAAGGAAGAATATATTCAATTTTGGTGAAGATCCGAATCCGGATCCGGATACGAGACTTTTTCAAGTGATTCTTCACCATTGAGAAATGGGGCCAAAAATGATATATTGCACAATCACTCTCTGAGTGAATTTTCATTTATTTATTTATATGAGACTAATGGTGAAGTTTATGCACAAGTCGCATTGAGGGCAAAGATGGGAATAAACATTGGTTCACTTTTAGATGGATAACACGAACCTCAGTAGATCGACAATGGACAATTCAAAGTATGGTGTGGGGGATTACCAGCTGGCTCCCTTGCATCATGAACCAGGAATTCAGGCCAACAACAGGCTAGCCCTCCTGGAGGATCACGAAGTGACAGTTTTTAGCTCACCTGAAACATAGTTCCTGGGAGCTTATGGGATGGTGCTTCATCCATTCGTATGTCCGTCCATCCTTCCGTCCATTCACAAATGCTTGTAACTTCTCTTAAACTACACGTACGATTTCGATGACATTCAGCACAACCTTCATCTCCCGTGATGTACAATGTCGAGGCTCGTATAAGAGTGAGCACACATAATGTACAACAAGGGGAGCAGGAGGAAAGAACGGTGGGAGAAAGAAGCGAAAAAACAGTGGGGAATAGACTCATGGGAAGATCGGTGGAAGGGAGAGGGATTGGGCGGGGTACACGGGGTAAACAAGATGGACACTATACACAGAAAAATCGGGGCAATACCCCTGGGCACTCACCTGGTAGAATAATGATACTGAGTAGGAAGTCATCGTGAGACAGAATCAGCAAAATGTATCAATGAACTAATGTTATAACAAATACTTATTTGGGGATGGGGGGGGGGGTGAACTTCCCTGTAAACCACCTCATTTGCTTTCTTCTCTGAAGCCACACACACAATTTCGATGAAACTTGACCACAAACTTCATCACCCATGATGTACCAAAGTTTGTTCACTCCATTAAAAAGGAATCGGGGTCTGAGGGGGTTTACGGGGCAGTTTCCCCCCAAAATAGCTATTTGGTCTTACATTGATACATTTTCCTGATTCTGTCCAACATTGACTTCGGCCTCAGTATCATTATGTGACCAGGTGAGCACCCAGAGGTATTGCCCCTATTTTTCTGGATATATGGTCGATGTTCATGGAAGAACAAGAGAAGAATGGAACAATATGGAAAAGAAGAAACACCAACAGCAGAGTTGAAGTGAGAGTGAAAAGTCAAAGAAGTCTTCTTTGTTCACACGTTGCACAAGGCTGCGGGGTAACATCATTGGCTGTGGGTGTGGCTCTGCTGCTGATGCAATGCCTTCTGCTGGTTGGGGCAGGAATTTGTAATTTGTTCATCGTGCTGGCGATAGCTCGCCTACTCTTCGTGAAGGACACAGTGAGATCTCCATCAACTAATGCCGACAGACAGGATGCCCATTTTAACATCCAGAGAAGTTCACTGCCAACACAGTCATTGGAGGCATTACATGAACAAAGCAGATTTACTGCTCAGACATCTAACAAATCTGACAGCAGGGAACTAAAAAAAGTTCATGAAGCAGCATTTCAAGTTCAAACAGCATATATTAGACATTCTGTAAATGATGGTAACCGTCCTGAATTATTAACATCATTTCATTCTTGGTGCACGAAAGGACTGAAAGGGAGGTAAAGATGAATCTACATATGAAGAAAATAATTAATTTTTCAAAGTATTTCCAGGAGGCCATTAGGATGTAGAGATTAAGCAAAAAGCAGAAGAATATAATGTGCAGTACCAGGATGGAGAAAGGTGAGATAATCACACCTGCTTTGACATACCAAGGCTCCTCAGAGGCAAACATTAATGAAGCAGCTTTGTTCCTTAGAGCAGCTATATTAGACCTATGTGAAACATGTTCAGACTTCCCAACTAAAGTAACATCATAAGCATGAGCAGAAGGGTAAGCCAAGCCTCCAGATATATTAATGCAATTTTTGTTCGTGTGTTGTACACCGGGTCAATCATTTAGCAAGACACAAGTGACCGGGTGGGTTGCAATGTGAAATCTGCTGCTGAAGATGGTTTGTATACAACAAAATGTAAAAAGCAGTTTAAAATAGCTTCTGTTATCATAACTACTGTGTATTATAACATTTATGATGTTAAAATTATTATTATTCTTTCGTATGCAGCACAGGTTTGCAGGGTAGCATCATTGGCTCAGTACACAACTATGCCGCTGATGCAGTGCCCCCTCTAGGTTAGGGAAGGAATTTGTTATTTGTTCATGGTGCCAGTGATAGCTCACCTCCCCTTCGTGAAGGACACCATGGGATATTTAATGCCCACCAATTAATACTGGCAGATGCGACACTCAGTTTAACATCCATCCGAGGGGCAGCACACTCATTGATGAATCACCCTGCCTATGAAGCACCAGTATGGTAGTTTATAGCTGCGTGAGGATTCAAACCAAGGCGAGACAGCTTAGAGATGAGTGTGCATAGGCCAGCCTGCCAGCCTAATGAAATGATAACTTATTATATGCTCGCAAATGACACCCATCACTTCGCTGATGGGAATACAAAGAGAAGGGGGGGAGAGAAAGAGGGGAGACAGAGAGGCATGGGGGAGAGAGGGGTAAGAGAGAGAGAGAGGGAGGAGGGGGAGTGAGGCGTGAGGAATGGTAAGGGGGGGTGAGAATGGGGGAGAGCAAGGAGGGGTGGCGTGTGAGAATTGGTGAGAGAGAGGAGGGGTGGGGTGAGGTGTGGTCCTCTGATGTGTGAAAAGTGGGATAGATGTTGAACTTGAACATGGAAAGTACAGAACTCGGTGGGTAGGATCCATATTCATTCAGAACGACATCCTGCATCAATTCAAAATACTAGTACGTGTCCATAAAAAATAAAAAATAAATTCAAACCACGACAAAGAAACAACAACCACACAGGCCGTTCCATCGCTCTCACGTGCCCATACGTGCGTGGCCGGGAAGTTCGCATATCACAGTTACGATTATTCGCAATTTAGTTTTAATGGCCAATTATTCAATTAGCGCCAACGTATTTTGCCTTTTCGTCGCAAGGAAAAACACAAAGAGAAGAGAAGAGAAAAAAAATTACTTCCTGGTTCGGAGCATACCAGCTCACTCTGATGTTACCGAAATTTATACACCGTCTAATATGAAAACGATCATAACTTGGGGCATTGTGTTTATCTATAAATGCGCATTAGAAATCGAGAAATTATTAGAATACACGAAGTCATCACTATCCAGAAGTCCGTACGTTGTAACCTGTAATGGGGAACGCGGCTGAGGTTCTCTTCCCCATCGGCCACTCCTACACAGCAACGTGTCCTGTCATTGGTTGGTAAATAAATGGCCATAACTTGGGAAGCTCTTATCCGATTAATATCAAACCTTGAAAAGGCACATCCACAGGGCCCCAGCAATATATCTGGCAAGTTTCAATTACATCGGACCAGTGGTTGGCGAGAAACAGCGGTCTCACACACACACACACACACACACACACACACACACACACACACACACACACACACACACACACACACACACACACACACACACACACACACACACACACACACATTGCTGGAATTATAGATAGATGAACCTCTGGAATCTCATTCTAGTGTCCTCAACAAAAGGTCACCACCCTATGGAACTTAATGTTAAAGACAGAAAATCCTCTCTATCTCTTTGCTGATGACTCCACTCTCTGCCGTGACATCCCTCATCCCTCTGACAGGCAGGCTGCAGCCTCTTCCCTCACCTCAGACCTGGACTAAATCACAAACTGGTCAAACACTTCGAATATGTCTTTCAATCCTGAGAAAACCCTCACTCTCACTCTTTCTCTCCAAAACGACCGTACTGCAAACCATCGTATCTACTTTCTCAACAACTGTCTCAAAAAGGTTCAGTCACTCAAACTCCTGGGTGTCACTCTCAGCCATTATTTCTACATTTCAGAGTTGGCCTCCAAAGTCAGGAGCCGACTGGGCATCCTCTGTCAAGCAATGTCCTTCCTTAGCACACTTGAGATCTGATCCATTTGCAAGACTATCATCCACAGCTTTATGGAGTGCAGCTCTCCCCTCTGGACTGGCTCCAATATCTCACATCGGGCTCAGCTTGATGTCATGGAAACCAACGCCTTCGAGATCATTGGAATCTCTTGCGCTGAAACGGAGTCGATGAGCCCATCACTTTTCCATCACCGACAGGTCGGTGGTCTCTGTCTTCTTCCGCCTCATTTCTGGACTTACACCCTCTGCCCTCTATGTGCTTTGTCCCCCTCATGTATCTGCAGGACGCACAGGGTCCACCAGCGACCCCCTCCCTGTGAAACTGTCAAAATCCAGAACCACTGCTCACATGCACTCCTTTAATCCTCCTTTTTCCCACCTGTGGAACCACCTTCCACTCTCTCCTCAACTCATTCTTTCCTCCAGGTCTTCAAGACAGCTGTTCACCACCATCAGAAGCCATTCCCGATCCAAAATCATGATCTTTTCTTCACCCGATAAACCACTCATGACCACTCAAAAAATTTGGCTTTTTGCCACATTGGAAGGGGTCGTGAGTGGTTTAACGGGTGCAAAAAAAAAAAAAAATTCTTATGTATCCATAGTGTCCACCCTTTGCGTGCTCTCTTACCCCTCATCGTTACCTGCATCGCTTGTTTGTCCACCTCGATCTACTTTCTCCCTCTGCCCTGCGGTTGGTATTTCCCCTTTCTCCTGTTGTTACCTTTGTTGTGTTGTGTCCTGATTTTTTTTTCTGTGTCCAAGCTCTTCCATGAACCCATGTATTTAATAGAACAAATAATTATAATATATTTCCTTTTAAGTTTGTTTTGACAGTGCAATATGTGCATTTTTGATTTTGTAGCCTGCTCAGACAACATACAACATTTGCAATTAAAAACGCTCATCATTCACGGCTAATACGACACATGCCTTATCATACAAATCCAAACAAATGTCAAACTAGAATGGCACTCTTGGACGTCGCGACGTCGCCAGATATACCTCCACCCACATTATTAGATCATTATACATACTTGTACCAAGTTTGATTCAAATCTCTGAACCCAGATGCAAAATATTAAATAATTCTGGCTGTCAGACCATGCGTCTGATCAGGTTGAAATTTAAAACGCATATTTCCCATGACTCCTGGATGAAATTTCATGTTGATTGATAAAAACAATATGGCTGCCGAAGCACGTGACCGATAACTTCACCAAATTTTTTGCCAATTACAATTTAGCCCGAGATGACCTTCAAAAAATTTCATACTGCTCGGATAAAACGTTTACCATATGCAATTGTGACGTCAAAACAAAGCCACATATGACATCATCAAAAAAATCACACTTGTTTACCATGGGGAGTGCCAAGTAAGTCACATGTGCCAAGTTTCAACTCTTCTTCATGGAGCAGTTTCGGAGATACAGAGGTCCAAAGCTTTTCCCTTTTTTCCGACATGCCTGCCACACCACGTGATCTTTGTCATCATAATTATCACAAAAATATTCTACATGAGTAGTCAGATCTATGGTGAAAATTTAATCAAATTTCTATGGTGAAAAAAAACAAACATTCCGCCCCGCTTCGATACAACCCCACTTCGATCGGACACCTGACCAACAACGTCCTCTTTATCAAATCAAATTCAGAATGGGTGGCCAAACACATCTTTGGAGTTTCACGTTGATTGGACAAGGTATTTTTGTCCAACATAGATGCAAGACCATGTAATCGATGTAGTTGAAATTTTCAACCAATATTCCACATGCCGAGTCGATCATAGTAAAAAAAAAATTCCCTGAAACCACTACTGGTGGGGCAACTTAGCTAAATATAGCATAACAATTGTGCATTTTGCGAGTAAAGCACCAAAGTTGGTACACCAGTAGCCTATCATATTATGAACAGATTTGGATATTGGGCCATCTCAAATTCAGCCGCTGATGGCTGTGGCAGCCATTTTTCAAAATGGCCGCCAGTGGTTACTGTGATGACACATATCTGATTTACTGGAGAGGAATGCAGGTTGATAGTGAAAGTTTATTTACTAATAAAGGTCCAATAATGGTCAAAGAAAGTAACAATTTGATTTGGTTGAGAAAAAAAGTTAAAGTGGACTAATTAGTCTTATTAAGACAAAGATTCTGAATGAAAACCAATGATAAACATTCATAGCACTATTGGCTTGGCACATGGTAGTAGAAGTGGTATGCGTGCATATTGGCCCCAGAATCACGCACGGTTGAGTTGCCAGCTTACACTTGTTGACTCGATTCATTGTTATTTTGTTCTGTGCCCATTGAGTTCTCTATGCTATCCCATTGTTAACCGTAGTTCATAAAGTTGAGTTTGGTTTGGGGGGTGCAGTTTGGTCATAGGATTATCTTCATACCGTACCTGTCAACAAAGCTTCAGACTGTCACGCCTGGACCTGGTCTGGGACCGCTACGTTGCTGATTCACTGAAAGGCAGTGCAAGATCAAACCGTGGAAAAGGAGCGCGTAGATGCGTGGTCGGAGCAGCAGTTATACCTGGAAACTGGCAGAACTTCCTCCGAGTGGACACCAACAAGACCGAGCTGTTCAAGTTCCTATCAGAAGCTATCTTCAGGTGGTTTGACCAGGATGACAAGCAGCTGGCTACCACTGATGGAGAGGCAGTCCTGAGCAAGCCACCACTGCTAGACCTGGCCTTGCTCGCCCCATGCAGCCACGAAGAAGCTGACAGTCGAATGTTGTTGCATGCATCCCATGCAGCCAACCATGGTCACCACAAGATACTGATCAAGACAGTTGACACTGATGTTGTGGTGTTGGCTGTCAGTGGCCCAGGGACTGCAACCAGAAGATGAACTGTGGCTAGCATTTGGCATTGGGAAGAGTTTTCGGTACCTGGCAGCCCACGAAATAGCATCTGGCCTCGGACCAGAGAAGGCACAGGCACTCCCAATGTTTCATGCTCTGACTGGGTGTGACACTGTATCTAGCTTTGATGGACATGGTAAGAAGACTGCTTGGACAATCTGGACCCTTCTGCCAGAACTTACAGACGCACTGCTGAAGCTATCCTCTGCATCAAGTGGCATACCAGACGATGTCATGCACACCATCGAGAGGTTCGTCATATTGCTCGATGACAGAACCAGCATGTGCAACGACATTGACAAGGCCCGGAAGAAACTCTTCGCGAAGAAGAACAACGTGCAGCTGATCCCGCCAACCAAGGCAGCTCTGGAGGAGCATGGGAAGAGGGTGGCCTACCAAGGAGGCCATGTGTGGGCTCAAACACTGCTACCAACGCCAGAGCTGCCTCCTCCATCCAGCTGGGGCTGGGTCAAGAATGACGAGGGTGTGTACGAGCCACACTGGACGAAGCTACCCAAAGTAGCCCACACCTGCTATGAGCTAGTACCGTGCAAGTGCAAGAAGAGCTGTCTGAAGCGTTGCAAGTGCAAAAAGGCCGCACTTGAATGCACAGCTGTGTGTGTGTGTGTGTGTGTGTGTGTGTGTGTGTGTGTGTGTGTGTGTGTGTGTGTGTGTGTGTGTGTGTGTGTGTGTGTGTGTGTGTGTGTGTGTGTGTGTGTGTGTGTGTGTGTGTGTGGGAGAGTGCTCACAAAATTGAGAGAATATTAACAGAGCAGACTGTGTCACTGATTCAGAACTTAAATCAGACATCTCTCGATCAATTTCTATGAGTGAGATGTCGGTATTCATATGAATGAGACGCAGCCCATGATTCGTTTGCAACCACGCTCAACAACCACTGACTTTACAAAAGCGATGTTGGTATTCATATCAATCCGACGCAGCCCTTGATTCGTTTGCCACCATTCTCAACAACCAATTTCTATGAGTGAGATAGTCGTCCGGTACAACAAATAATTAGCAGCCATCTTGCAAAATGGCGGCTATCTTTAAACTTGAGGTGGCTACAGGTTATGTTTTTCTTAATTCAGCTTTTAATTAATGTTCAAACCAATGTTAGAGTGAAATTTTGTAACCGCTAGTGGCCATTTTGGAAAATGGCTGCCACAGCCATCAGCGGCTGAATTTGAGATGGCCCAATATCCAAATCTGTTCATAATATGTTAGGCTACTAGTGTGCTAAATTTGGTGCTTTCCTCACAAAATGCACAATTGTTATGCTAAGTTTCCCCACTAATAGTGGCAATGACAGATTCATACCTACTGCAGCATTAAAAAGAAAAAGAATTTTACTGCTTTTGTGATATTTGAAGCCCAAAAAGGTATTATGAAAGTGCACTGCAAACACATGGGGAGAGTGTGTCTGCACTCGGAGAGACAGGGAGAGTGTATTTGTGCATGCTTAAAGTGTGTGTGTGTGTGTGTGTGTGTGTGTGTGTGTGTGTGTGTGTGTGTGTGTGTGTGTGTGTGTGTGTGTGTGTGTGTGTGTGTGTGTGTGTGTGTGTGTGTGTGTGTGTGTGTGTGTGTGTGTGTGTGTGTGTGTGTTTTTCGAATCAATGCCAGTTAAAATTGCAGTACAGTAATCCCCCGGAATATCGCGGTTCACGTATCGCGCCCCCGCTTCATCGCGGTTTTTCCCTTGGAACCTAACTAATTTTTTCTGCGGATTCCCCCGGTATATCGCAGTAATGATATATAAAATATAAATTATTTAAGCAATAAATTATAATGCGTGGCGCTCGACCAGTCACACAACGCACGAGACAAAGTTTCACTTGTGAACTTCGAATATTTTCTCCGTTTTTTCTCCAAGCCCCACGATGCCGCCCAAACGCCCTGCACCTTCTAAGGCTTCTGGCAAGGAACCGAAGCGCCAGAGGAAGGTTTATATTTACTCGATATAAATCAAACCCAATCGTGTTTATACACCGCCCAGCGTTTAATAATCACTCGATATCAATCGAACCCAATCGTGTTTATACACCGCCCAGCGTTTAATACTCACTCGATATAAATCAAACCGAATCGTGTTTATACACCACCCAGGGTTTAATAATCACTCGATATAAATAAAACCCAATCGTGTTTACACACCGCCCAGCGTTTAATATTCACTCACTATAAATCAAACCCAATCGTGTTTACACACCGCCCAGCGTTTAATAATCACTCGATATACATCAAACCGAATCGTGTTTATACACCACCCAACGTTTAATAATCACTCGATATAAATAAAACCCAATCGTGTTTACACACCGCCCAGCGTTTAATATTCACTCGTTATAAATCAAACCCAATCGTGTTTACACACCACCCAGCGTTTAATAATCACTCGATATAAATAAAACCCAATCGTGTTTACACACCGCCCAGCGTTTAATATTCACTCGTTATAAATCAAACCCAATCGTGTTTACACACCACCCAGCGTTTAATAATCACTCGATATAAATAAAACCCAATCGTGTTTACACACCGCCCAGCGTTTATTATGCACTCGATATAAATCAAACCCAATCGTGTTTATACACCACGTTTATAAAAAAAAAATAGGCATTTTTGGGGGAGGCGTCCATTCATCGCGGATTTTCACTTCTCGCGGGGGGGTTTGGAACGTAACCCCCGTGATAAACGGGGGATGACTGTACTGCATTACCTGTGCACAAAACACACAGTTATTGCGACTTGCTCTGCAGCTGAGATGGCACCTCTGAATGTCATGTATCTTCTCGCTATTCTTGGACTGACACTGTCCACTAGTTCATTAAAGAGTGTCGGATGCATCCTCTGGAAGTTAGCATAACAGCACTCATTGCCTGCGGCAAGTTCCACGAGCAAGTTTGTTGAATGCTCCCTGACCAGCCTTCTCTTCATCCAGAGCTCTACCCACAGCCTCTTCTTTCTTTAGACACACCGTTAGCAACTTTATAGCAATAGTGCCAAAGCAGTTGTGCCTCAGAGCTTTCACTCTTCTCATCCTCTCCCTGCATTTCTTCTTCATCGCCATTTTGTTTTCCAAAATTAGTGACATCGACAATCGCTTAATGTGAGTCAAGTGCATGGCAGTCTCTGACAAAACAAGATTGTACAATATTTGTCGCCAACCATGTTGTGCATCGCATCTATTTTGCGGCGGCCTTTAATAAGGACATCATGACTACTACTACTACTACTACTACTACTACTACTACTACTACTACTACTACTACTACTACTACTACTACTACTACTACTACTACTACTACTACTACTACTACTACTACTTAAATGATAGACTTATTGAATCCCCTATTCCTGTGGGGGTTGGCCCAAGTCTTTCACGAACTGGCGAGGTAGATATGATGTTCCAGTGAAGATGACTTGGAGAGGGATTTGTAATATTTATGATGGTGCCAGCAATAACTCACCTCGTTTTCGTCGCAGGACACCGTGGGATTTTGGACGTCTACCAGCTAATACTAGCAAATGGGACAGCTAGCCTTACACCTTATATGCATCGGAGGGACAGAGCACTTTGTGAGGCATAACATCCTGCTCGCAAAACACCAATCCGACAGTTTATAGTCCAGCGGGGAATCAAATCCAGACGAGAGAGCTCAAAGGTAAGGCACCATCTTTTCGGCGAAGGCACCATCTTCCGAAGCCCACCTTTATTGAAAATAATGTATTAAATTAAAGCTGTCAATCGATTGATTGTCTTTCCATATTTATCGACTTTCAAGATGCTTTGTGAAATCGTATTTTTGTCACTGCATGATGTTAAACTATGGACCAGGTGAAAAATTCAAAACGGTTTATAAATCTTTTAAGCTATCCGACCAGCATTGTGATTTGCCTGTTTACAAAGAGACCTTTGCAACAATCTTCTGATAATCCCTCTAGATCTTTTGACTGAGATGTATTTGTTTTCTCTCCTTTTGAACAATGAAGGCACCATTGGCTCATACACATTTATCACTTTAATAATCATAATAATTATTCTTATTGTTATTAATATTATTATTATTTTTATATGGTCCAAATGATTGACACAAAATCAATATTCTTTGATTAAAAATGTCAAGCGTGTTCACGCACGTGAAGCAATTCATTCTGCACATTTGTTCATTAGTTGATTGTTTCACATTGTGACAGTTATTGATTATGTAAGTTTTATTGATACTGGAGCAACTCAGAATCTTCAAAATCTCTTCACATAGTGAGGCCTTTGGAGGGTTAGGGCTTGTGTGATGCTTTGGGTTAGAGTTTGGGTTAGGGTGAGGGTTAGGGTGAGGGTTTGTGGGGTAGGGGATTGCTGGTGAGTTCACGTCATTAATTAATTTGGAATTTGCAGCCGGTTGAGGATTTGGGTGAGGATTAGAGTGAGATTTCGTGTTTTGTGAGGATAACAGTTTGGGTTTGTGTTAGGGTTTCTGTTCAGGTGAGGCTTTGGGGGTGGGAGGAGATAGTTCTTGAGGTTGTGTCTTTAATTAATTTAGAATTTGCGGCCAAACAAGTTTCAGTTTTCAAGAAAATCGTTCGTATAACAAACAATGCGTTAACAAGAATTTTCCTTCCCATGCACACAACCAATGAGCACCCTGGCTCGAGCGAAGCCCACCCTGACGGTTGCCACGGATGGTGTTTAATTAGAGTCCGGAGTTAAAGTAGTGAAAAACTAAACGCACCACAGCACGCAGTACTTTGGGATTAATTACACGAAGAGGGCCTAATCCACACAGGCCCAACCAGCAGCAATTAAGGATGCAGTGGCCAAAACAAATGAGCCATTTCTTGTATTTTTCCAGGTTTTCGTTGGCTGCTGTTTATTAAGTCAAACATGGAAACACACCAGAACTTAAATTTGCTGCAATTTCCTAATTATGCTGAGATTTCTAATTGTTTGTTGTTGGCATTCTACTGAAGCATATTAACAATATAGAATGCAAACAAACAACAAGAAATGAGCAATCAGAGATTGCAGACCCTTGCCAGGACTTCTTTTGTGTGGTGTTTGTGTAGTTTTGTGTGGCGTATTTTGTGTGATGTTTGTGCACTGGTGTGTTACGTAATTAATAAGAGACGAAATTAGAACTGCCACTTTATAACTGCTGGCAGTGATGACCGGGTATCAAGACGTCCCGCTTTGATACAAACCCACTTTGATCGGACACCTGACCCTGACCCATGAAGATTTTTATGATTATTCAATTGAATTCTGAATGGGATTAAAATTAATTAAATTCAAATCAAATGGAAGACCCAAATAGGTACAGTCCTGTATTGGAGTAATCAGAAGGAATCCAAACAAGCAGAAAGCATAGATGAAGTCATCACGAGGAACCTGGATAGGATTCAAATTTCAGCTGATACTCCTCTACCATAAAACCCATCCATGCACAGCCAAGTGAGCCTTAATCAAAAAATAATAATAATAAATAAGAACCCAGATCACAAGATTAAATTATTTTGCCTGCCAGACCATGTACCCGATCAAGTTGAAATTTAAAATATACATTGCCCTTTACTACTAGATCAAAATTCTGAAGCTTCAAGTCAATTAATTGAGTGGTTCCACAGAAAACATTATTTAATATTCTTCTTCAATCCATTATGGCTGCCAAACCATGTGACATATCAATTATTCCTTAAACTTGTACACACACCCTTGCCTTGGGGAACATTTGTGTGAAGTTTTCCCTCAATATGTCCAGCTGTTTGGAGAAGAAGATTTTTATATGTTTTTGGGTTAACCAATATGGCTGCCAAACCATGTGACCAATGACATCATATGTGTAATCATTTTGTTCCTCATGGATAGGCAGTTATAACTGTGAAGTTTCACCTCAATCTGTTCAGGCATTTCAGAGAAGCAGATTTTTGAACGTTAAAAAAAAAATGTGGCTGCCAAATCACGTGACCGATGATGTTAATTTTTTTTGTGGACCCTTTTATCCCAAGATGACCCTCAAAATTTTCAAACTGATTGGATGTGGCATTCTACATATGCAATTATGACGTCTTAACAAAGGCACATATGATGTCATAAAAAAATCAATCATTTCCCATGAGGAGTACTTGCAATGCACCAAGTTTAATTTTTTTCCTTGGTGTGGTTTCAGAGATACAGAGGTTCAAATTTTTGGGGTTTTTCCAACATAACTGCCACGCCACGTGACCTATGACATCATAATTATCATTAAAACATTCTACATGAGTAGTCGCTCCTCCGGTGAAGATTTTGTGTTGATCCAACAAAGCAGTTATGGAGAAAAACATGAGAGTTTGGTGCAGACAAACAGACAGACAGACAAACAAACAAACGAGTAACAAATGGACCCAAGTACAATACCCTCTCCTTTGGCGAGGAAAACTAGAACAGCACAAGAAGAACACATAGTCTCGCCTCGTGTTCATTCTGAACAAAAATACCATTGTTAATTAAACACACCACTATTATGGCCAACTGTTGTCATGGCCCATATACTCGTATCATCCATGCACCCTCTTATGTCACATTGTTTCATGTAATGGGTTTTAAACGTCATAAATTTAATTCCTCACTCACATTGGATCATAGATCAGATATGTGAAGTTTCATATTTTTTGGAAAAGGATTTCAATTCAACCAATTATGGCTGGAATACCACTTCACGGATGATGTCATCATTATCACCCTTGTACCCCATGCGGAGTTGATGACATGCCAAGTTTCAATTTTTTTTCATTGAGAGGTTTTGGAGAAAGTGATGTCCAATTTTTTTCCCCTTTAATCCAATATGGCTGCCATACAATGTGACCGATGACATCAGAGTTAGCGACAAATATTCTCCACAGGGAGTCCTTCTTATGTTTAAAGTTCCACAACGTTCGGACAAGCGGTTGTCGAGAAAACCATTTTTAAAGCAAAAATATATCGACGCACACACACAAACAGAATGACACACAGACAGGGGCATTGCCCCCCCCCTGCTCTCTCTGCGATTTGTCCCCCCCACATTTCCACAGGGCGCTCAAGGTCCGCCAACAACCCCCTTCTGGTAAAACTACCATAATCACGAATCACTGCTCATCTTCACTCTTTCATTCCTCTTTTTTCCTGCCTTTAGAATAAACTTCCTCACTCTATTCTTTCCCATTCTTCCCTCCAGGCTTTCAAAACAGCTGTTCACCACCACCTCTTATCTTCCCCCATCCAAATCCTCGATCTTTTATACCCCCGATAATCCACCCAAGCCCACTTCCTTCATTTCTCCTGCTTTCCTTCCTGAAAGTCCCTGAAATGTCCATCTTCTCTTCGCCATGTTCCCCGTCCCATCCCCATCCCTCTCCCTTCCACAGTTCACCTAATGTGTCTGTTCCCCACTGTTTTGTCCCTTCCACTCCCGCCCCTCTTGTCTCATGCCTCCTTGCTGTGAGTTGTGCGTTAGCTCTCATACGAGCCTCGACCAAGGTATACAAAAAAAAAAAAATTGCAATCGTCTCGCATCCCATTCAGGATGAGAATAATAAGGATTATGCAAAGCAATAAAACGTTTGAGTGATTATATTTATTTGTTATTTAATTTTGGATGTTGTCATAAGAATTGTGAAATGCAAAAACCTACACCGTCTTGTCAGAAAGTTAAAGTATCACAGTTCGAATATGAGAAATCCTCAAGCTTACCATTTGTAGCTACTCAACAACAATTATTGTCTCTGCATTCTCCAGCAATCGCACTCCCTCCACCACCACCCTCCCCTCTATTTCCATTAAAGTGAAACATGCAGAGAATTTCAAAAGGCCAGAGTTAATAAATGTGATTGTTAGCCATTTTATTGTTTTTCACCTTATGTATTTATTGGCTTGCAGGTATAGCTGAGAGGGATGCATACTTGCCTTTGACTGACCTCTCCAGCCTTGGTTGGAATCTTGACCTCGCTAGAAAATGTTGCATAGGCAGGGTGATTCATCAATGTGTGTACCATTCATTGGATGGGTGATGGGTGTCCTGTCTGCCAGCATTGGTTTGTGGGCACCGAAGATCCCACTGTGTCTTTTACAATGAGATATGTACTGATAAATAGAAAATACAAATTCAGCGAAATTCCCTTCATTTGTGCATGAAGCCATCTCTGGTCCATGATTTGCTGTGTTGTTTCCATGTTTTTAGCATGAAGTTTAACCTTCCTGATTCATTCATTCATTCATTCATTCATTAACCAACTTTTATACCTGTCTGAAGCTTTTTTCAGATTAATATGGTGACTTCTGACATTCATTCATTCATCCATGTACAAGCCGAATATTCAGGAGCAACATCCATTCTCCATGATGTATTATTGGAATAGCAAGAATTCTTTTGGAAAGACATTAGTATTTATTTATTGCTTTGACCTTCTTTTTTACTTCTCTCTCAGGCTTATGGAGGAGCTCATGCATATAACACATGGAGGATGGGACATTAAGATCAGACATTATTGTACTTTTGCACGAAGGACTTGGACAGAAGTGGACAATGGACAAACCAACACAGTCAATGGAGTTTTCACCTGGGGTCTCAGTATCATGATGTAAGTGCGAAAAATGGCACAAAGAACAGATGAAGCTAATATGAATAAAGACTTCTTGAAGGAATTTGCAAATTATTTATCGATGCTATATTTAATGGCCCGATTAGAGATGATTATAAACTTTATAAAACTTCCAGGAAAGCATAAAAATGATTGAGATCTCCTGTGATGAAGCTGATCGAAACACAAGGCTTGTTGCTTTCACATCACAGACAGGTGGGAGGCCTCTGTTTTTTTCTGTATCTCCTCTATTCTGGGTTCTTCTGTCCTCTCAGCACTCCAAACTCGCCCCCAACCACAACTCCACCGGGATGTATGCATTTTTCCAGGATCCCACACCTGCTTCAACTCCCAAAATCCCACATTAACTGCACACCTCAACCCTTTTGTTTCTCTTTCCTCCCATTTGTGACAATGCCTTCTGGAGATTGTTTAATCACACTCTTCTCTCCATGGTTTCAAATAAGTGGTGCACTAGCAACTCAAGTCACCCCCCACCACTATCAGTAATATTCTCTCCCCCATGCACCCCACCTAACCCAAAAACTCTTATTTGCATCTGGTGACTGTTTCCTCTATCTCTATCTCTATCTCTATCTCTATCTCTATCTCTATCTCTATCTCTATCTCTATCTCTATCTCTATCTCTATCTCTATCTCTATCTCTATCTCTATCTCTCTCTCTCTCTCTCTCTCTCTCTCTCTCTCTCTCTCTCTCTCTCTCTCTCTCTCTCTCTCTCTCTCTCTCTCTCTCTCTCTCTCTCTCTCTCTCTCTCTGCTTTTCCTGTTCATTCATCCCCTTGATTAATGTGTATATTAACTCTTCATCACCTTGCTCCTCCATATGTCTCAATCTTATGTATAAAAAAGATACTTAGGTGATTAACAAGCAAATTTATCAGAATGATTCAGCTGATTCACGTCTTCATATAAATTGTGTTAATGTCATTAGAGATAGCACGCTGACAATCATGGATAAAAGTTTGCGGCACAAGAATTAAAATCAGGAAAACTCACTGAGGTAGTGCTTTCTGCTTAATGGTATACTGTTGCCAATATAAGGATGTAAAGTGAACAAAAAACAATGATCAGAGCTTGTCATTCTCCTGTTTTGAAATTAAACTTCACATGGGGCATGATTGCAGTAACCTGTGTAATCGACTTGTCCCTCAATACACTGGTTACACTCAGCGACATGTCCATAAAAAAACTCTCAAAGCAGTTTCTATACAAACAAAGTTTGCAATAAAACCACCCTGAGAAAGCACTACTTTCAACTACAAATAGGCCAAAATGAATCTACTGAAAGAATGTGCAACTCATTGTAATATGTAACAGACGGCCAACAGTGCCAAAAAACAAAAAACAAAGTGATCTTCAGAAATGGAGAAGATAGGAAGATGCATCTGTTCCTACTCAAACTGTACCATCTATCGGGGCCGCATCATGCAGGACTTTGTTTACAGAAAATCACAGTCGATGACTCCCGATCATTTGCATCTCGATGCAATTGAGCATACATGGGATGTCTTGAAAGGACACATCAAATAGCCATCCACATATACCTTCCTATTTGGAAGGATGAAAAGTACAATCATGGACGATGAGTTATAAACTTGCAGAAGCTCCACCACAATATAAAAATAAAGAGTAAAATAGGAAGCCATTTATTCTTGCACTGGTTAAAAGAGCTCAAAAATGGGAGGTTATGTATTTATTGACAACAACAAAAAGAATTATAAGTGATTGAAGCAGTGGTCTGTTGCCTATACACCATCTGGGTTCAATTTTTGGGGGGTTTTTGTCTGATTCAAAAAAATTACAATTTTCCCAGAAGATTGGATGAATTTCAAGCAACAATTACTTTATAAGTTTTTCTCTCCGAGGAGCGTTTCTGTGTTTCAAGGTGGGACAGACAGCATTCGCCTATTACATATACAGACTAACAGGGATGTGCTGAACATCCGCACAATGTAAAATGTGACTTCATGTCCTCAACTACACCCACCCCCCACCCCCCACCACCACCCCTCCCACCCCACTCCTCACAAACCCCAAGTCTTGTTGGTGAATAATCAGTGACAGTGCAAACAGAAACATGCCTTTCATGGTTGCTTTATGCAGCTTTCTTCAGTGAGAAGAGCATGGGACGAGTCAATTTATTTATATAATCCTAGCCACCTGGGTTTAATTGATTAGGTGAGAGCTAATTGGTTATTACCTCCTTTCTCAGGTGAGAGATGTTTGTTAGCCTTTGTTTTTCATATATATATATATATATATATATATATATATATATATATATATATATATATATATATATATATATATCGGTCACTTTGCCGATGGGGGTATAATGGGGGGGGGGGAGAGAGGAGAAAGGGAGGGGTGAAGAGGCCAGGGGAGGAGGAGAAAGGGGAAGAGAGAAGAGGCAGGGAGGGAGAGAGAGGCAGCATGGAGTGGAGAGACAGAGGAGACAGGGAGGGGAGAGAGAGAGGAGACAGGAAGGGGAGAGAGAGGAGACAGGGAGGGCAGAGAGACTAGGCAGGGGAGGGAGAAGAGTGGAAAGGAGGGGAGGTGAGAGTATGGAGGGAAGAGAGGGAGAGGAGGGGAGTGAAGAGTGTGGGGAAGGGGGTGACAGAGAGAGAGAGAGAGAGAGAGAGAGAGAGAGAGAGAGAGAGAGAGAGAGAGAGAGAGAGAGAGAGAGAGAGAGAGAGAGAGGTGGGGGAGGAGGTTAAAAAACAGAGAGAAAGGTAAGGGGTGGAGGTGGGGTGTGTAAAGAAAATGATATGTTATGCTTAATGACCAAACACACACACAATAAAAAACTCATGCCAGAACAACTATACACATAATGACACAATCGAGTTGATAACGTAAAGCAGTGGCACATCTGTAAAAACTTTAATTATCCCAGTTCCAGAAAATTTGTGGGATGATGAACCAAAAGGAATCACTGAAAACATGCAATTACCACTCACCTATGACCTAATGATCCCATCACACATGAACATCGAAAACAAAGCATTACGACAATATATCATACTTAGATACAAAAAAGAGAAGAAGACATTGCTAATAGATTTGTTAATACCAGTGATTTTGGACTCAACAATGCAGAAATCAAGAAAATGACCAAACACCAAGACCTCAAGAATGAAGTGAAACGATCCTGGAAGCTGAAGAATGCCAAAGTTGTACCAGTCATAGTTGGAGCTATGGGAATGATGATGAAGAACCTCACCGATATATTAAACATAGGGGCAATAGCCCTGGGTGCTCACCTAGTTGTGGCTGGATAAGATAACCAGGCGAACACTGGAAGTCATGGATGACCCACAAAATATATAATGGAGAAAAAGGAAATAACTATGGATTTTTTTTAATGCCTTGAACAAATCTTAGTGCATCATGGGTGATAATGGTTGTGGTCAAATTTCATCAAAATTATTTGTCTGGTTTCAGAAGAGAAAGCAAATACATATTTTGGGAGGCAACCCCACATAGAACCCGTTAGACTCCAATTTTTTTTTATGTCGTGAACAAAATTTGGTACATCACGGGTGGTGAAGATGGTGGTCAAGTTTCATCAGAATTGCGTCGTTTCTGAGAAGAAAGTAAATACATATTTTGGGGGCTAACCCATCTCCTCCCATGGACCCTCCTACACCCTGATTTTTTTCAATGGTGTGAACAATGTTTGGTACATCACAGGTGATGTAGATAGTGGTCAAGTTTCATCGGAATTGTATTTGCGGTTTCTGGAAAGAGAGCAAATACCTCTTTTGGGAGGCACCCACCCCTGTAGACACCCTTCGACCTCGACTTTTTAATGGCATAAATAAACTTTGTTACATCACTGGTGATAAAGGTTGTCATCAAGTTTTATTGGAATTGTTTATTTAGTTTCTGAGAAAAATGTAAATACCTCTGAAAGGAGGAACCCCCCCCCCCCCTTCTCCCTCTGTAAACCACTTCAGACGTGGATTTTTTTTTTGTGCCATGAACAAACTATGAAAAAATTCCATATTTTCAGCAGATGAAACACCTCCCGAGGAAACAACCGCACGGCACCGCAGGGCCCAACACAGGCGGAAACGTACATCTGTCCAATTGATGTTCCCTTGAGAGCACAGATACTTTTATCGAAACGCATGACACGACCAACCAAGCAGCTTGGAGTGCGCTCGCCAAGTGGCTTAAGCACTCAATCAAACACTCCAACGAAACAGTTGTTAAGAAACGGCTTGTTTCGCATGCGATTAGCAAACACATTTAACATACATCTCCTGGAGATGTCTGAAATGTCAAGCCATGAACGCCGACCTCTCAGGATGTTTATAAGCATTGCAATGTACCCAGCGATTCGTAGCTATGATGAACAGGCATTAGATAATATGAGCGAGGAAAGTGAAAACAACAACTTTATCATTAAGAAATCGTTGCGGCCTGTTCCAAGTCAAGGCATGGTTGAGCAGGCCAAAAACATGGCGGCTTCAGACCCCAGCAAGGTTACCCAGGAAACACCTTGTTGATCCAGAGAGTGAGGTGGCCGAGAATCGCCTGATGAAGGATATAATTAAATAAAGCCGTTAATTATGTTCAAAAGGGGAGTTTTAATTAAACCAAACACCCAATTTTCAGTCTTGCGCTTCCTTGGAGTTTTCTTAGTATGCATGCAAAGTTTCAGGCTGCTAGGTTTTAAAGTTTTGGAGTTATGGAGGAGATGCACTGACACACTCACACACTGACACACACACACACACACACACACACACACACACACACACACACACACACACACACACACACACACACACACTGACATTTATTTAGTATAGATTATATATACTTGTACCAAGTTTTATTTAAATCCCTGAACCCAAATTCAAAATATTAAATATTGACGTCACATATTTGCTGTGTTTTTCATAATTTACACCAATCTTCATGTAAACATTTCTTTTCTCCAAATGTATTTGTAATATTGGTGATATATTTATTTGAAATTAATTTGTGATATAAAATTTGTGATATTTGTGAAATTAATTTGTGATATAAAAAGGTCCAAGTTGTCTAAATGGTCAAAGGTCTAAGCTGTCTAATCTGTCTGAAGGGTGGAAAGGGTCTAAATGGTGTTAAGGGCTGAGGGGTCTAAAGGTCCTTCGGGGTCTTTTTGGTCTTTGGGGTATTTTGCATCTTTTGGGTCTTCAGGGTTTTAACCAGTGCTGGGAAATTAATGGCAAACCACCCAGCATGAACCTTCTCGAGAAACTGCTTTATGAGCACCAACACTCAAAGTCTAATATGTCGACCACCAAGAGGTCTTCAACCCAGACTGTGCAAGGATTGTGTGCCAAGTGTTGACTCTTTCAAAAGGGGAAAAGGGGAGGGGCATTATGTGCACCATCTGCATATTTAAGTCGCATGATCACCCTCCCCCATCCCATTCCACCTTCTCATTGGGATGAGATTCATCACTTAGCACACAATCCCTGCAGCATCTCGGATGAAAACCACGTGGTGCTCGCAACGCCGGACCTTATCCCACCCTTCCGGTTGCTCCACAAGTTGGTGGCACCTGAAGTTTTGAATATGGACCTTCTCAACCACAAGTTTTACTTGCTTATTTATTGATACAAATTTTTGTGTTTTTTCGGCACAACATAAATAACTCATGGAATAATGATTTTCACGATAAAATATTTATCCAAACCTATCCAGAGTTTTGTTTGGGTTTATAAGTTCACTTCTAAAGTGTTGGTGTTTATTTTCTTAGTCACATGATTTAAGTTGTGTTCTGGTATTTATCTCCTTGACGATTAACTGGCATTCTCTTGGTATTGTATTTTCGCCATTTCGGTCGGAATTTATCTGAGCCTCACACGATAACGAATCACACAATGTTGCTCAATCTCAAAGAAAACATATATTACAACAAAGGACAAGAACACATCTGCAGAAGTTCAGGTCTGACTTGTCACTGCGTAGTCGTATTGCATAATGCATTTTCTACATTATTTAAGATGACAACAATACTTAAATTGTGAGGCTCATAATGAAGCGACGCAATAGTAATATTTTACGGAATAATTGGCTCCACTATTTACCACATTTCACATCATTTTCAATCTGTGCAGATGTCATAGAATAACAAAAACCATTGAACTATAATCAACCGGACATTCATTTTATTAAAATATAGGGTCAGAGGTCGGACGTTTCAGCCAAAGAGTGATTCTTATCTTGGACCCTCCGTGGGAAAGGCGACTCTGTGGTCTACGGTCATATATATAATTATTTTTCGCAATAATTCTGCAGGTGTTTGTTATGCATTTATTTGAAGTAACTTCCAGTTGGGAAACACCTGCGGATTTTAAGGATATAACATCAGGTTTGACAGGCAGACTTACGGATTGAAATGAGATTTGGTGTTGTCTAAATAGGGAAGTTTGATATAAAGCAAGTGTAATAAGTACTTCTGGAGCACACAGAGGCAAAGGAAGTAGTTCCTGAACATGAATTCACGGCTACTTTTGTGTCATGGATGACAGCTTTGACATCATTAGCTTCTCCTATAATCCACTGTTCCTTCACCTTTACAAGACCCAAGGTGGCCCTGAAGCTCATGCGTCTTTGCTTTTTGTTATCCAGAGACCTTGACAATCCATGAGTTATATTTTACAATAAAGAGCACCAAATAACAAAACCGAATTGCTTTAAATTTGCACCCCCACGGCTATAATTTGAGATCTTCAAGTCTGGTCTTCAAAAGATCAAGACACGATACAAATAAACGAAGTAATAAGCAATTGTCACATGTAATCTTTGGATGACACATTTATTTGAGAATCGCCCGGTGTTAGCAAACATTGAGAAATATTTCTGATTAGGTCTTAAAATTTCTTCTTTCCTTGGGTGTATTATTGAACAAGACTTGTCCCATTTTCTGATTCCAATAAATATTTATTTTGTATCCCGTCTCTGTAAGCTGCCAATCTCATAAAGCCTCTCAACAGGTACCAAACCCAAACTTTACCATCACTGTTATTGTACAGACAAATCAGCAGGGTTACCTAATATCAAAGCAGCCTGTGGGTAGCCATGTGATATGTAAACTTGTGTGCTTTATGTTGCCGACATCCATATATGTAAGAAAGCAAAAGGTCTCCATCAAGTTTTTGTCTGTAAATCCCGGCAAGTGCTAATGAAATGCCGCTCAGTCGAGGACTTGGACGTCCATATTAGACGGAGAGTATGTGACAGGTATTGAACAAAGTTACAGGTTACATTTGGCCACCAGAACAAAACCTTGAAACGACATGCTATCCACCTGGCCTGCACCGGCGTTCAATAAAGCGACATAAATGAAGAGATCTGCCTTGACAAGTGATCCTGGAGGCAGCAGACGACAATTAGGACATGGGTGCTGTTACATTGGGCATATGCCTACAGGCAGCTGAGGTTGAAGTTCAGATGTGATCACAAAGGCACTCTCTTGGGGGAAAACTTGCAGTGGTTACATTTTCATTCCGTTATCCTTTACAAGGTCCTTGTGTTACAAAGGATCTGCGGTTTTCCCAAACACAATGTTGCATGGTTTTGAAAATAATGTGTCTGTGTTTCAACACGATTGGACATTGTTGTCTCAATTTAATTTCTCAACACAAAAATATGAAAGAAAACTGATATTAAAAATAAGATCGATGGTTTACATTCCGATTTTGTGTGTATTTGAGAAATTGCCTTCAAAATAGATCTTTTCAAGATGCATGTTTGCTATTCTTAGCAGATTTCTCATTAAGGACTCATTCATTGCCTTTCATCGGTCTGCTGTGGTGATTATAGAACAGGAAGGTTCTACTTGAGGCACGATTGTGAACCTTCTAATGCACAACAATCAATGAACTTGGAGTAATTGTCTTTCAAAAGTTAACCCTGCAAAATATGTCAATGGATCACCACAAGCAAGTGCAAGCAGACTAGACAACTGGCATTACATCCCTCTAAAATATTGTGTTGCTTTTGCTGCCACACGCACCAGGTGTTAGTTTAGTTAGCAGGACCTGACTATCTAGTAGGATAGTCGGATCTAACACCAGGCAAGCAGTGCACCAGTCAGCTTCCCATGCCACTCTGGTGTAATGAGCAATGGAAAAATGGTTAATTCATCAAGAATGGAAAACTAGTCTTGATAAGGATGAGAGTCGATCTGTGCTGGTGATAAAAATGAAGACAATAAATTTTCTTAACCATATGTTGAGAATGTTATGGTAACCACCATGGGTAAAGGATAAAGGAATGTTTTGGACGTGAGCTCTCCCTATCTCTTGTCTTTCTTTCATATAAATAACTTCTTGTCTAGATATTAGGAACAAAAAAAAGATGCTAAACGGAGGAGAGAGAAAGAAATATATGGTACAGGTAGACAAACCTTATTCCACAGCATCTCTGGCTATTCTGTCACACTCATTTTTTCGTATTTGCACTCCTCTGCATCACACCTCCCCTCACCCATCAGTGCCCCCTTCCCTCCCACACAAGTTCCCCCAGCAACACTATTCACTCTCCTCACAGGTCGAGTGAGATTTCTGCACCCCTCGGGGTTCTGGAGAAAAGAGGCTTCAGGCTGCACTGTCGGTACCAGAAGCTGGACCGTTATGCTGTGATGGAGCAGACTCCTCAGCTATTTATGTTTTTCCTAATCCTTTCCCTCGGCAAAAATTAATTGAGCTACCTTGTTCGATGGAGCCCGAGGGCCCGCAGACTGGTAAAGCTCAGCGGAGGTCAATGAAAAACTAAAGAAACCTCTGACTTAGTTTTCAAGAAATGAAGGACGTCCTCCAATTTTCCACCAGCACATCCTTGAATCCTCTCGTGGTTATTGTACACTGATCTTCCCTGCAGTAATTGAGCATAAACTTCTGGCCAAAATGGGGTCTGGCTTTGTGAATTTGTTGACATTCCAGAAATTGTTATGTCGACAAAAATTACTGCCGCTCCGGCATGGATGCAAGCATTGGTCAAGGTATATCTTCTTGCTTTGTTTAAATAATGTACATTTAAACAAAGTGGTTTGTTATAAATGCTCAGTCTCTAAAGTCTGTTTGAAAGTACAGACATGACCATGTTAAACAGAGTAACACAAAATTGGTGCAAGGTCTGTATTTACGTTACGTTCCAATACAAAGTGCAGTGAGTGCACCATTAGTTCTGTGACCATATCGAGAATACCTTTGATTGGAGGGTCTTTACCCTGACAGCACAACCCATGGATGGCTGAAAGGCTCTGAACCCAACATTTAAAAATGATGGTTCACTTGAGGTTTCACAATACGCTCATGAAATGAATGGTCAGAACAATTAAGAGTGAAGTTTATTGGGCGAGGATGTGGTCTTAAAAGAATGTCCAGACCAATCAAGGATGTGGATTAGGACCCAAAGGTAAGAGCTTACAAGGTGTTATTTGGCCAATGGGTAAGTTCAGTAATACAAATAGCATTTGCCATCTTGGCACATTCAGAAGTGATTTGGCAGAATCACATTAGAACTTCACTACACAAGGTGCTAATTATGAGTTGATTGTAACCGCAGGATTGGTTTCTATCCCGGATGAACCTTAAACCACTCTGCTGATCACATTTCCTGGGATGGAAAACCACAACCCACTTCTGAAGCTTTTTTTCATGGTAAGTAAGGTTTATGGTGACCTTTTGATCAACGGCCAAGCGTACTAATCATCCCACAAATACAGTGGCTCGTTATTGTGTGCTTTTTCCACTTATGCAATTAACCCTTCGGAAGATCATAGCCTAGCATGTGGTGGCATTTCTTCCCATAAGACCTTGAAACAACTGAGAGTGACCATTTATGTTTAAGCTGAGCAGGGCAGGCTTTGGCTTGACTGGCCGTCAGGATACATGAAATCCGAAAATCCTAACATAATTAATCTTCAGGACCCCGGCTGAGGCAGCGGAGGGCGACTGTAGCCCCAGGATCTTTTCCCAGAGGCTAAACGGGGGCAGTTTAATCCGAAGAGTACCCGGGTGGAAAGTTTAACCAAATCTGACCCTCAGGTCATAAGATGACCAGACGCCTTGGCATGCCGGTAGACACCAAAAGCTCTGCCCGCAATTTGAATGGAATGGCGATGCTCTTGGTGGGCACAGAAAGCAAAGGATTAGACTACTTAAACAAGCCTCCTGGTGTCCTGGTCTCCACCGAGCTTACATGCTCAACAGGACACAATGAACGGAACATTGTGATGTTATCAACAATTCACTTATTTCAGAACATTTAACATGACATGAATTAGGCATCCTTGGTCTCCGAATCCTCAGAAAAGTCTGCTTGTCACTGAATTAACAATAAATGGGATTTTCCTCAATGGAATCTCCAACAAAGTGGAATGTTCTCCTAAATGGAATGGATTATCCCTTACAAAATCTCTGATTTCTGATAAGATGTGATAGAAATATGATGAGAATCTTAAGAGATGTTACGTGACATATTGCAATGGACTTATCCCGTTACTTAATAGAAGGAAACATTTCAATCGAACATTAACATCTAAAAATTGTATACACTAAAGCATTTCCATTAAGGAAATATGGAATTGATAAAGTGGATGACAAATTATAAGAAAGTTCAGCTTTGAGGATAAATTATAAGTTCCATAAAAAATAACAGGCCTGAGCCAAAGATGAAGGCCTGAGGCCTACAATAAATTTTCAACCGATTAACTTTCATCCTTCATTTGAAATACATCTTTTAGTCAGTTTCCAATTGCTTTTCCGGTTTACCATCCGTCCCCCCCCCCATCCTCCCCAGCTCAGCCCTTTTTCTTAATGGCAGAAAACAAAATATACACCATATAGTTGGCAAATACTTCCTCAAATATACATTTCCATTTGAATCATCATGCTAGTAAACCAAATATATTCCAGTAAAAGACGATTTAAAAATAAGGTCTCATCATTCTCCTGGGTTGTTAGGGCTAGCTCTTCAATTGGGAGAGCTCGATAGACAACCAAATGCAACTGATGATCGCAATTAAATGGGCTTTCATTTGTATTTATAATCAAGTAAAGTAAGAACGGAAACCTCCAACAAAATGTTTTCAATTGTCAATTGCATAAACGAACAAGATAATGAGTTAGTCGTATTGACCGACAATCGTTTTGAGGAGAAATTCTCGATTTCTCCAGCTTTGCACCATGGCAGCGAGGCCTACAGCTGTGTGGAAGATTACCATGAAGATTGGAGAGGGATGGGAGGGAGGGAGGGTTCACAAGAGCCTTTTGTTTGTGACTGCAGCCGAGCCTTCTTCTGCCTGCGGTCTCGAAAGCCATCCCTCTAAAATCTGCTTTACAAAGAGAAAGATGGACTGCCGACTAGCCTGCCTCCTTCCCTGAGGCCTACTGCAATCCTAGCCAGAGGCCTGTTGTGTAACTTCAAATTTGTTCACGGATTGTTTCTCATCAAGGCTTGAAATGCATTGTCCATAATAAACCTTGATCATATTGTGCCCAATATGTTTTTTCCCAAATTATGATTCCAGTGTTGTTTATCTCAAATGATGTCTTTAGAAAGAGTGGAAATGCTATGAATGTTGAATCCAAATGTTCTCTTCAAGAAAGTTCATGGAGACGAATGGCTTTCACAAAGTTAACTTTCTGTCAGTGCAGTGGCAAGTGAAATATTCCAGAAACACGAATCAGTCAAATCAATCATCCAACTCTCTCTGAAGCCACATGTATTACCTCATGTGCAAAAGGTGGGGTTGGAGCAAGGTGGATGCACCAAAACCTATGTCAAGATAACTTTGGACAAGATTAGTTTTCCCTTCTCAGTGACTGCAATTAAATTCGCGAGCTTTGTGTAATATTTTTCAAACTATTTTGAGACTTACTGGACTGGAGGTTTACTTTCATGAAGTTTACTGATACTATGTTGAGTACTGCTGTTTGTGCAGTATCACTATGGTGGCATTACTTGTGGTATTTTGACTTACATCGTGATTTTTGTTTTTTTCTCGTGAAAAGGTTTTTGAGTGCAGAATTATTTAAATTTACAGTCAGGCATGCAAGTTGTATTTTTACCCTTGCCGAAGGAGAGGATATGGCGTTTGGGTCCTTTTGTTTGTTACTTGCAAAATCGAAGATTTTTTTAGGAATATTGGTCAGTGGATTTTGTTATTCTGTATTTCTATCTGTCTGTCTGTCTGTCTGTCTGTTTGTTTATCGCCTACAGGTCACAATTTTAAACCAATCTTCACGAAACTTCACAACATGGTAGAAGCCTATTGGTCAAAGGTCAAAAGATGAACAGATGCCAAAGGTCAACAACTTAGGTGTAATTTCTAAAATGCTCAATTTTCATCCGATTGACTTGAAATTTGAAGAGGATTTATATTTCACGTCACTGAATTCAACTTGCCAATTATTCTTGAGGTCAACATGGACCAAAAGGTCAACATAGGCCAAAGGGCAACAACTAAGGTTGTATTTCTAAAATCCTCAATTTTCATCCCATTGACTTGAAATTTGAAGAGGATTTGCATATCAATCAGGTCAATGAATTCAACCACCAATTCTTTTTGAGGTCAAATTTGTTTTATGAATTTTGCAAGTGTTGGGCTGTGCACAACGTCTTCTTATCTATATATTTGTCTGTCTGTCTGTTTGTTTGTCTGCACAGAACTTTTGTGCTTTTCTCCACAACCGTTTTTCGGATTGAGATGATTTTTTTTTTTTTTTTTACCATAGCAGCCACTACTCATGGAGAATGTTTTCATGATAATTATGATGCCACAGCTCACGTGTTGTGGCAGCCATGTTTGAAAAATGGAAAAACTTTGGACCTTTGTATCTCTAAAACTGCACCAAAGAAAAAATTGAAACTTGGCACAAGGCAAACACTCCTCATAGGGAATGTGTGACTTTTTATGACATCACAGGTGCTTTTGTTATGATGTCATAATTGCTTATGTAGAACGCTACATCTGATAAGTTTGAAAAAATGTTGAGGGTCATCTAGGGATAAATGGTCCACAGAAAAAAATTGATGACATCATCCATCACGTGATTCGGCAGCTCTATTGTTAAAAAGAAAAAAAAAACCTTCAAAAATATTTTTCTCTGTAGTGCCTGAACAGATCAAGCCAAAACTTTACAAGTATGACTGCCTATCCATGTGGAACAAAAGGTTCACAGGAATAACATGATAGGTCACATGGTTTGACAGCCATATTAGATTTACCATAAAGCCTATAAAAAGTCTTATTCTCGAGAACAGATGGACAGATCGAGGGGACACCATACAAATGTTCCTCAAGCCATGGTTGTACATGTTTGTTGAATAATAGCTGATAGGTCACATGGTTTGGCAGCCATATTTGATTGAAGAAAAATATAAATTGTTTTCTCTGGAACCACTTAATCAATCAACATGAAACTTCACAACTATGACCTAGTTGTGATCGTGAATATGTTTTAAATTTAAACTTGATCAGATGCATGGTCTGGCAGCCTGAATTATTTAATTTTTTGATATGGGTTCTTTTTGTTTTTTGATATATTTATTCATTTTTTGAATAATGCTGTGCCTGGATGGGTTTGAGGGAAGAGGAGTAGCATTTGAAATGTGAATCCTATCCAGGTTTCATCTTTGCATTTTGATAACTGTATCTTTGCTTTGTGCTGTACCTATTTGAAGGACTGTACCTCCAATGAAGGACTGCACCTATTTGGTCTTCCATTTAGTTTGAATTTGATTTGAATTGAATCTATTTAAATCAAATTCTAAATTCAATTGAATAATCTAAACTCATAAATGTCAGTGTGTGGCAGTGTGGCGGTGTATCTGTGTGTCAGTGTCTCTCCTCCATAACTCCAAAACCATAAAACCAAGCAGCCTGAAACTTTGCATGCATACTAAGAAAACTCCAAGGAAATTCAAGAGTGAAAATTATGTTTGGGTTAATTTCAACACCCCTTTTGAAGATAATTAACGGCATTATTTTATTACGTTCTTCATGAAGTGCATCCTTGGTCACCATTCCCTATGGGGTCTAAAGCCATATCCGAGGTAACCTCGCTGGGGTCTGAAGCTGTCATGATTTTTGGTCTGCTCAACCATGCCTTGACATGGAACAGGACAGAACCATTTCTTTATGATAAAGTTTTTTTCACTTTATTCACTCATATTATCGAATGCGTCTTAATCATAGTGATCAATTGCTGTATCTATCGCTTTTGTAAGCACCAGTTTCAAATTAGGAGCATGGAGCGATTTCATGCATTATATGATACGATTTTCCACGATCTACTCTCGCAGACGAATTGAAGTATATCATCCAAATATTATTTCATTTTTGAGGATTGGATATCGTCCAGACTAAATAAAGGTCGAAATCTGTTGTGAAATCTGATAATTTAATGAAATAACGAGTCATATCTAAACCGACATACCTATTTACTTTAAGCAAGCAAGGCTATATTCCCTCCTCCATACATACACAAGAAAATGTGTAATTTCCAAAGAATTAAACTTATCTTTTTCTACTGTTTAGCGAATTATATTGTATGAACAAAAAAATTTGGAACGTATCAAAATTAACCAGCTTCATTAAGCTAAAGGATTTAATGCATTCACTGCTTGACCTCACGCCCTGTCCTCCAGAGGATTGCTATCCATCGTATCTGCCAGATCTGCGTCTATATTTTTGGAGGATTCACGAGGTGCTTTGCAGAAAATCAAAGCAAATCTGGTGAAAAACTGACGTTTTAAAAAAAAGTTGTAACATTTGTGCAGACCCCAAACCAAAGTACGACATGACACATGTACAGATGAACAGGCAACATGGTGGATTTTCTGCAATGTTCATTTCATGAGCAATTGAACTGTGCGATGTCTCCATGGTTGTTCTGCATTAAGTTACAACTCTGTTGTGGATAAAGTCATTTAAATGAATTCTTTCTATTTCATGAACTGCTGCATGCGCGGTGAAGACCAGCTTTAAAGTTAAAGGGAACCTGACCATGAGCGAGTGGTTCATGCTCTGTCACAATGAACAGGTGGTTCATGCTCTGTCACCCTAAGTGGGTGGTACGTGCTCCATCACCCTGAGTGGGTGGTTCGTGCTTCATCACGCTGAGCAGGTTGTTCCTTTCTCTGTCACTCTGAGCAAGTGGTTCGTGCTCTGCCACTCTGAGTGAATGATTCGTGCTCCATCACACTGAGGGAGTGGTTCACGCTCCATCACCCTGAGCAAGTGGTTTGTGCTCCACCATCCTGAGTGAGTGGTTCATGCTCCGTGAACCTGCGTGAGTGGTTTGTGCTTCATGACCTTGAGTGAGTGGTTCATGCTCTGTCACCCTGAGTGAGTGGTTTGCGCTGTCACCCTGAGCCAGCGGTTCGTTCTCCCTCATGCTGAGTGAGTGGATTGTGCTCCATCATCCTGAGTGCATGGTTCGTGCTCCATCATCCTGAGCAAGTGGTTTGTGCTCTGTCACCCTGAGCGAGTGGTTCAAGCACCATCACCCTGAGTGCATGGTTCGTGCTCTGTCACCCTCAGTGAGTGGTTTGTGCTCCGTTACACTGAGCGAGTGTTTCATGCTCCATCACCCTGAGTGAGTGGTTTGTACTTTGTCACCCTGAGAGAGTGTTCGTGCTCTGTCACCCTGAGTGCATGGTTCATGCTCTGTCACCCTGAGTGCATGGTTCATGCTCCATCACCCTCAGCGATTGGTTTGTGCTCCAACACCCTGAGCAAGCGGTTCATGCTCCATCACCCTGAAGGAGTGGTTTGTACTCCATCACCCTGAGTGAGTGGTTCATGCTCCATCACCCTGAGTGAGTGGTTCATGCTTCGTCATTCTAAGTGAGTGGTTCATGCTCCATCACCCTGCGTGAATGGCTCGTGCTCCGTCACCCTGAGTAAGTGGTTCATGCTTCGTCATCCTGAGTGAGTGGTTCATATCTCCATCACCCTGAGCGAGTGGTTCCTGCTCCGCTATTATCAGTTAGTTGTGAAATAACACCCGATTTCCGAGCCGTTTGCCAAAAAACGTCTTTTCTAAATTTTGGAGCCAATTTTTTTTCCACCTTTCACATGCAGCTGCTGCTAAAGACTAATGTTTTTGAACATCTCTCTGAAACGTCCATGTAAATGCAACGTTGTTTTTTGATGAAAGCGACTCAAGGCTTTTGGGTTGAAAACAATAAGTACTGCATTTGGTAATCTGACTTCAACCTGCCAATTCCTGGAAAACTGCCGATATCAGCCAAGCACGTGTGTGTGTGTGTGTGTGTGTGTGTGTGTGTGTGTGTGTGTGTGTGTGTGTGTGTGTGTGTGTGTGTGTGTGTGTGTGTGTGTCTTTTGTTCATAAAGCATAACAGATTCTCCCTGCTAACTCCTGTCTCTCTCTCTCTCTCTCTCTCTCTCTCTCTCTCTCTCTCTCTCTTTCTCTCTCTCTCTCTCTCTCTCTCTCTCTCTCTCTCTCTCTCTCTCTCTCTCTCTCTCTCTCTCTCTCTCTCTCTCTCTCTCTCTCTCTCTCTCTCTCTCTCTCTCTCTCTCTCCTGGACATATCCGAACAGTGGTTATGTCTGGACAATGTTTGTCTCCAGACGTGTCCTGGCAGGGTTTGTGTCCAGGCGGTGTTTATGTCCAGAAGCGAGTTTCTCTTCGGATGTGTCTGTGGTGTTTGTGTCTGACTAGCTTGGCTCTGGATACATTGGCATGGTGATTGTCTCCAGATGGCTCTGGGTGGTGTTTGTCTCTGGACGTATCCGTGGGGTGTTTGTCTCTGCATGTTTCCAGGTGGTGTTTGTCTCCGCACGCGTCCGATTAGTGTTTGTCTGTGGACGTATCCGTGGGGTGTTTGTCTCTGCATGTTTCCAGGTGGTGTTTGTCTCCGCACGCATCCGATTAGTGTTTGTCTGTGGACGCGTCTGGGGGGTGTTTGTCTCAGGATGGAAGTTTGTCTCCGGACGCCTCCAGATAGGAATTTGTCTTTGGATGTGTCCCAGTAGTGTTTGTGTCCTGACGTCTTGGCTCCGGATGAGTCTGGCCGGTTTTGTCTCTGGACATGTTCAGGCGGTGTTTGTCTCCGGACATGTCTGGTTGGTGTTTGTCTCTGGGCCGTTTTTATAGTATGACTGGTAGAAAATGGATTTCAGACATTATTTGGTTTCCAATCTTTACTGTTATTCTTTGCAGAATAATTTTGATGAAACAGCATGAATCGTAATTCACGCTCCACCGCACGCTTGCTTTCCCTTCCTCTCACCTCATATTGTCTTCCTTTCCCCCACCCTCCTCTTCCCCCATCCCTCTCTCCATTCCCCTCTACCTCCTCACTCTCCCTGCTCTCTCTCCCCGACCCCTCTCTCCCCCACCCCTCTCTCCCTCATTTTCTCCCTCCCCCCTTTTGGTATTCCCATCAGCACAGCGATGACTGGTATTTGCGAGTGAATAATAATAAAAAAATCGTCATGGGTCAGGGTTTGGTGTCCGATCAAAGCGGGGTCGCATCAAAGTGGGATGTCTTGATACCCGGTCATCACTGCCAGCACCTATAAAGTGGCAGTTCTAATCTTGTCTCATATTAATTACATAGCACACCAGTAAACAAACGCCACACAAAAGAAGTCGTTGCGAGGGTCTGCAATTTTTGATTGCTCTTTTTCTTGTTTACCATTGTGGATGATGTATCTGATTGAATGTTTGGCCTACTTAGTACATTGCATCACAAACATTAAACAACGATGCCTAACCACTGTTGTACTGGAATCAGCTTGTGATATAAATAAGCCTTCCTGATTATAAGTCGTGAACGTACATCCACTTGCTTCTAGGCTGGGGTTGTGTGCAGTTGTTCTCTGAATCATCGGGGGTGCTCCAAAGTCCAAGGGTTCGTTCGTCATGTTGAGAGGTTCAGAGGCCAGCTTTCCATCCGCATGTGATTTTAAGTGCCATCTTCATGCTCAGGCTTCCCGTGCCTATGAAGGAGAGTCAAAAAGTTTTCCCATCAAAGATATCCCCCTCTCCCCCCTCCCTGACCAAGAAAAAACAGAGCACAGATGCTATTCATTTTCTCTGTAGTTTCCAACCGGTGTCACACATTATTCCCAGCAGTGAGTGACTTTCCAAATCCCATTTCAATAGTAGACATGTTTTTGCCTCTTAAATGATTTCCAATGGGAAAAAATTAACTGCCCCTCATGCTTCTTCACATCAGTTTTCTTTCCCTGTACACATCATTGACATGAGGCTTTAAATATTTATTATCTCACCAACCATTCTGTCCTAGTACTCAAACGATTGGAGGAGAAGTTTGTGACTGTGATTCGTGCAAAGCTGGGTAGACTGTACTTAATATTGTTCAATCTGATGGGTAGTTTGGAAATCGTGTTGCTTTGGAAAACAATGTAAAACAAAGGATTCCTGATGCAGGAAGAGATGTCTATACCAGGATTTGATCCATCGAAAAAGTGGCTGTCATTCATTGCCAAATATTGCGATGAGCAAAGACTTTTTTCATATTATTTTGTGTTGATTGTGTGTGTGTGTGTGTGTGTGTGTGTGTGTGTGTGTGTGTGTGTGTGTGTGTGTGTGTGTGTGTGTGTGTGTGTGTGGGTGTGTGTGTGTGTGTGTGTGTGTGTGTGTGTGTGATTGTCCTTTACAGGTCTGAGAGTGTGTTGTACCTCGAAGGCCTTTGCTTTAACTGTTGTGTCACCGACTAGTCACTAAGTTTATAGTGAATAATTATTCCCTGCACTTTATAAATGTACTTGACATTTGATCATTTGCTGACGAGTAATGCATAATAAGAGTTTATTTACACTTTGTATAGTAAATGTAGTGGGCTGGAAGGGTAGTGTGGAGTTGTGTAGACTCTCCTTTCAGCTATCTAGCCTTGGTTGGAATCTGACTCAACACAGCTATAAACTGTCAGCCTGGTGTTTTGCAGGTAAGGGGGGGGGGGTGTATCAATGTGTACACCATGCAAATTAAGAACCTGTCTACAAGGACTTTGCATGCTGGTGGTAGTTAAAGTTCCCATTGTATCTTTGGCGAAGAGTCGGTGAATTATCTTCAGAACCATGGACAAATTATAAATGCTGGGAAGGAAACTGCACAACACTTGCCAAAAGACCGATGCTCTGTCAAGAGTCTGGTATGTTGAAATTCAGGAGAGCATTGTCGTTTCTTCATCTTCACATCCGTGTGCCCTTTATAATAAAATATGAAGTTATATAATTATTAACAATAATAGTAGGAATCAATTCGACTTCTCTGAAGTGGAATAATCGTTAATTTGAATGGTCTCAAAATTATATTCTCAGAGAATTCACAGAACTCTCAATAATGCAGATGGAGGTCATTTGGCCCATCTAGCAGTGGCATATCCAAACCAAACCACAACTGCTTAGTTTCATGTCTACACACACACAGATGATGGATTGTCATGAAAACTTAAATTCTTGTTTTATTTTGCCAAGTATAAAGTTTTCTTTGTGGAAACCATGAGAAAGTGACTCCAGAATTGACTTTTAGAATGAATGCATCATACGCTTGTCTAATTGAACACCTGAACATATACTTGTAACCCTTTTCTTCCATATTTGTTCAGCTTTTATTCGGCATCAGTATGTTGTTCGTGGTGCTTCAAACGTCCGTTTAATCCATCTGCAGCTGCATCTCGACAGATAATCGGGGTTTTTCAATATTTTCCAACTTAGTCCATACCAATTGGAAGGCCCACAATGTGGAAGGCCCACAATGATCAAGGAGTCGACACGAATAACTGTCATTGAACCTTTCTGGAGGGATTCCATCCTCTCCACTTATGATGTGGTGAGTCTGTTTCATGTTCTTGCCTCGTTTGTCACGATCAGTACTCTCACCAGACAAGGCACATTTTGGCAGCTCCTTGTCAAGGCTGGCAGCTGGCCGGATGGTGGTTCCAAGGATTTATTTTACCTAATAGCTTAACAAACGAAGTTATTGTAATTCATATTAATTTTTTTTATTTTTTGAATTTCAAAACTACTGTACAGTTCTGCCTTTATCATGATCATCACCAATGTACCATACTCTTGACATAATGCGGGTGCCGCTGAAGCAGCATCTTGGCAAGGGTTGTGCTGGGTGGTTGAGGAGGAGATTTCCATGTGAAGTATATAGTTGCTGGGAGGTCTTGCAAATTCATTGTTCAGATTAAGGTCTCAATTTGGTCTCCCAAAGGAGTCATGTTTTTCCACTAGAAGCTTGGTTCAAAATATAGTCTCGCTGAATGGATGTCCTTGGATAATGGCGAATAAGCTGCGCATCTTGTATGATCCAGCTAAAATCACAACACCTGAACCTAACTGATGTACGAGGAAAACACTCGTTCAGGTGATGATCACTGAACACCACCCACTCATGGAAATTAATTTATAAGATGCATTATTAAGCCTGGGGGAGTTTTAAGGTCAGTTGAGAAAAATGAATGACATCTCTTTGGTTGCCTGGGAAACTCAGAATGGTAGACAAAAAAAAAATGCTTCAATATTTACCGAATCAGGATATCAATAAATTGATTCTGTTGTTTCATGGTTTGACATCATGTGAATGGTCAGGTCGAGATTTATCCACCAAAGATTCCAAGGAATGTTCCCTAGAGGATTTTTATCACCATATGATGTCTCCTTGTATGATTTACCAGGTTTGATATAATTTTTGTGGTAAAATAATACTTTCCAGATGCACTTGAGGAATCATATGGAACAAAATGAACAAGCCATTAATATGCTTCAAATTGTGTACAAATATGTTCTAACTTATTCGGTTACAAGTGATTACCTTCTTGTGGAGGGGGGGGGGGGGGTAGCACTGATGACAGTCCTAAAACATATTGAGTAACCCTTCTGCACAGCAGGAATCGATATTGAACAGCTGATTGGGTGGGGGGCTAAAAAAAACCCACTTAACCAGGAAATAAACATGAGCAAATGCCGTTTTTCTGCACAATAAGAAAACAAATTTGTTTTGTGCTGGAAAATGCAATATTCGTTTAGATCAATTGGATCAAGTGAAAACCCTTTGGTGAGTCTGCTGTGGTCAGCACACTTCACAAGGGTGAAAATGAAATGCCTAAAAGGACAGAGAGAGAGAGAGAGAGAGAGAGAGAGAGAGAGAGAGAGAGAGAGAGAGAGAGAGAGAGAGAGAGAGAGAGAGAGAGAGAGAAAGAAAGAGAGAGAGAGAGTCAGAGAGAGTCGAAGGTTTTCACTTGAACGGACTCTCCCGCATTGATTGCTCCGCAGGTCCCTCCGCATCGGCAATTCAGTTGGAAAAACATTGACTTTGCTTAGTGAAACAAGAAGTGTTTAATTCTAATTGCATATAATTTAGGGATGCGGTTAAATTATGAGCAGGCTGAGAGCAGCTGTTTATGCTGGACAGATGTTATTATTGTTGTCGCAATTATGAATGTTTTTGCACTTGCAGGAATTAATTGTTTTCAGCAATTTGGGATGAGATTTAATGATTCAGAGAGGGCAAGCTTTACTCATATGAATAGTCTTCTGACTTCCAAAGCCACCAGCTCCCTTTATAACGAATAATCTTTCAGATGAATTTTGATAAAATTAGAACAAGAGAAATGCAACAAATATATAAATTAATGATTTGTATGAATGTATTCATTTGTTTTGATTATTTCTTTATCTGCAGGTGCTTTTCATAATTTGTCGAAAATAGTCCACTATATTCAAAATGAATTTGTCTCGTGATGTTGATAAGTTTTCCGTTTAATAGTCGGTTGGCTCTGAATTTGTCCCGATTGCACGTGTGCAGAGAGGAGTGAGATAACTTTTTTTACTCCGATTGCCTGTCTGACAGACAAACAATATTGAAAATAATTCCAAACAGGAAACTTACTATTTTAAAAGATGTCTAAAAGGACACAAATAACAGTTATGAAGAACTAATGTAATGTGTTAGATAGGATGGAGTAATAAACACTGTGTGAAACAGTGGTAAAAACAGGAGTTAATTTACTTATCTGCCTTTAAAACCTTCTTTTAACCTTGGATAGCCCCCTTTGGACTTAGTCTGAAACGGGGGCTTATGGATTTGGTCTCGATTTTTGTGTCCGTGCGTGCATGCGTATGTGCGTCCGCAACCCTATTTCGGACATGTATGGACCAATTGTATTCGTACTTGAACAAAGAAAACACATGATGGTATACATATGCACGTCATTTGTTTCGATATCAGATCCAAGATGGCCGACTGTCGGCCATTTTAGTTGTAAAATGCAGTCATTCCGATGCTAAAAAATGTTCATGAGTCCAAATCGGATATTGCTTGGGCGTTTCCAGGTGCATGGTTTTATCAACGGCAATTGGTAATCGCTTGCCAAGACAGGCATTCCATTGGCATGCTTTCTTGAGTGCTTAAGCCACTTGCCGAGTGCCCCACAGTCCATAGTGGTACAGTTTGTGTCCCGATCGGGATGTACACTACAAGGTAAATGTACGTAAACAGCACACATGGACATGGTACATATGGGTAGATTTGGATCTGTTGGGACTTGCCATGGGTGTGTGGATATGCCATGCCTGTTTCGGGTGCCATGGTAGCAACCCAAGAATAATATGAATAATGAAAGTTTTGGAAATGTATATATATATATATATATATATATATATATATATATATATATATATATATATATATATACATATATATATATATATATATATATATATATATATATATATATATACAAATACATATATATAAAAAAATATATATATATATATATAAAAATATACATATATTTATATATATATATAAATATATATATATATATATATATATATATATATATATATATATATATATATATATATATATATATATACATATATATAAATATATATATATATATATATATATATATATATATATATATATATACATATACATACATATATGGGTTGTATATTTGATGATCTGTGGATTCCAAAAGAGCTTTACATTGAATACCATTCGGTTTGAAAGATATGCAAGCCAAAAGACAGACTAAAATCGTTGCATATTCATAATTAACTTGATCAAACAATGACCAAAAATATGGCAATTCATGTGTCCTAAAATGTAATGTCATTAAACATGCAATATTAAAAGTGTGATATCATTACTATGATTATTTAGTATTAACAAATTGAGAATTGCTGTTGCTGCGAAGTAATTATCAATATGTAAAACTTATCAATGCTGAAGAATATCATGGATCAGAAATATTAACATCAGAATCACTTGTAATTGCTTTCTTTCTAATGTATGATGTCCTGTCTGCGTGTCGCAAGAGGCGACTAAAAGGGTTGGCGTCAGGAAGGGCATCCGGCCATAAAAACATCGCCTCAAAAGGAAACCATGATGAGTACAACTGATGGGCAGAGTACAGCCTGAAGTACCCCATGGGGGTCCTCACCCCCTCTCATTAAAACTCAAGGTGGGGAACCCGATCGAAGCAAGGGAGGAAATTTTTCCATTTATGATGACCAATCGTCTGATGCCCCACATGGAGATCGGTTTCTGAGGTTTGGTGCATGGAATGTAGGGACAATGACAGAGAGATCTGGAGAAGTGGTTGAAACATTGCTCAGAAGAAGAGTGGACATATGTTGTGTGCAGGAAACATGGTGGAAGGGAAGTGGTGTGAGAATGGTGAAGGGTAGGCAGGGGCAGAAGTACAAGTTTATATGGCAAGGGTGCCCGGAAGGCGTGCATGGTGTTGGTGTCATGTTTTCTGAGGAGTTTGTATACAGTGTAGTGAGTGTGACAAGAGTGAGTGAAAGGATGATGATGGTGAGAATCGTGATCAGAAAGCTCTTGGTGAACGTCATCTCGGGATATGGCCCGCAGGTCGGTCGAAGCGATGAAGAGAAGAACATGTTCTGGTGTGCGATAGAGAAGTTGATGGAAAATGTGAAAGATGATGAAATTGTTGTGGTTGGAGGAGACTTGAATGGACATGTGGGAAGGAGTCCAGACGGTTTTGAGGGAGTCCATGGGGGTTATGGATCTGGTGTGAGAAATGGAGAAGGTGAAAGGATCTTGGAGTTTGCTGATGGAGCTGATTTGTTGATTTGTAATACTCAATTCCAGAAAGTGGATAATAAGCTTATTACATACACGTCAGGTGGGTCGACGACAACCATTGACTACCTGATGGTGCGTCGGCGAGATAGGGGAAACCTCCGGGACACAAAGGTGATCCCAGGGGAGGAGACTGTTTCGCAGCACCACCTGGTTGTCTGCGATATAAGGGTGAAAGGTGCGCGAATAATTCAGCGGGTGAAGTACCAACCGAGCATGAAGGTGTGGAGGTTGAAAGACGTGACAGTGAAGGAAGCATTAAGAGAGAGCCTGAGTATGGTTGAGGATGATGTGGTTGAGCTTGAAAGTGGTTGGATGTCAATGAAAGATAGTCTATTGGGAGCCATTGGTGAGGTATGTGGATGGACAAAAGGACCACCGAGGCACTCGGAAACATGGTGGTGGGGTGATGAAGTTGGAAAGACGATTGAAGAGAAGAGGAAGAAGTTCAAGGAATGGCAAAAGGCGAAGGGTACAGTGGAAGAAGAGGCTGCACATGAACGTTATAAGGAAGCCAAGAAGGCTGCAAAGAAAGAGGTAGCAAAGGCGCAGGAGGCCCATAGGAAAATGTTTGGAGAACGCTTGGATTCGGAGGAGGGTAAGAGAGCGGTATTCAGGATTGCAAGGCAGATAGCGAGAGAGAGATTTGATGTGACGGGGGTGAGTTGCTTGAAGGATGAAGTGGGACAAACCATTGTGGACTCAGATGGAATTAAAGGAAGATGGAAGAGATATATGGGAAGGCTGTTGAATGTAGAAAATGAATGGGAAAGCAACATCGAGAGTAACCCAGTTTTAGGACCAGCAGAGAAGATAACTGAGAAGGAAGTCGAAGAAGCTATAAGAGCAATGAAGAGGAGAAAGGCAAGAGGGCCAACGGGAGTTGTGGGAGATATGTTGAAGGCAGCGGGAAGTTGGGGTGTGAAGAAAATGACAGAGATCTGTAATCTGGTGGTGAAAGAAGGCCGCATTCCAGTGGATTGGGAACTGAGTACCCTCGTTCCTCTGTACAAGGGGAAATGTGACCCTCTGGACTGTGGCTCCTATAGAGCAATAAAGTTATTGGAGCATGGAATGAAGGTATTGGAAAGGATGTTGGAGAAGAGGATAAGGAAGAAGGTAAAGATTGACGAAATGCAGTTTGGATTTATGCCAGGAAGAGGAACGACAGATGCAATTTTTATTGTAAGGCAGTTGCAGGAGAAGTATATGGAGAAGAGGAAGAAGTTGTTTTTTGGGTTTGTTGATCTGGAGAAAGCATTTGATAGGGTTCCATGTGAAGTTATGACATGGGCATTGAGGAAGTTAGGAGTGGAGGAATGGTTGATCAATGTAGTGATGGCCATGTACGAGAGAGCACGCACAGTTGTAAGGACGAAGGATGGAAACAGTGGTGAGTGTGAAGTGAAGGTGGGAGTGCACCAGAGGTCGGTACTAAGTCCACTTCTATTTGTAGTTGTGATGGAGGTGCTGGCTCGGAGGGTAAAGGAGGGTTTACCGTGGGAGCTGCTGTATGCCGATGATCTGGTGTTGATTGCTGAGAGTATTCATGGACTGAAGGAGAAGATGAACAAGTGGAAGGAATGTATGGAAGCAAAAGGTTGGAAGGTGAATATCGGAAAGACGAAGGTGGTGGCAAGTGGTAAAGCATGTGGTGAGTTGGAAAGGACTGGGAAGTGGCCGTGTGCTGTGTGCAGGAATGGTGTCGGGGTGAACTCCATTCAGTGTACAATGTGTGCTGAATGGGTTCATCGAAAATGTAGTGGGGTGAGAGGGTCATTAACCAGTGTGGCAGGTACATTCAAGTGTAAGGTGTGCATAGAGGGAGCTGCAGATGAAGGAATTGTTGAGTTGGATCTTGGAGATGGTGTGAAGCTGGAAGGTGTGAAAACATTTTGCTATCTCGGAGTCATGTTGAATGGTGAAGGTGGATCAGACTCTTCGACGGTTGCTGGAGTGAGATGTGCATGGAAGAAGTTTTGGGAACTGAGTGGCGTGCTGACGAAGAGGGGAGTGTCGTTGAAGCTGAAGGGAAAGGTGTATGCTACATGTATGAGGAGTACGATGATTTATGGGAGTGAGACATGGGTACTGAACATGGAGCAGCAACAAAGGCTGGAAAGGGTGGAAATACGAATGGTTCGGTGGATGTGTGGAGTATCGTTGAGAGAGAGGAAGACAAATGATGACTTGCGGAAGATGATGGGAATAGAGTCTGTGATGGAGGTTGTGAAGAGAAACAGGTTGAGATGGTTTGGTCATGTGTTGAGGAAGGATGAAAGTGACTGGGTGAGAGGAGTGTTGGAAATGAGTGTAGTCGGAAGTGGAGGACGGGGAAGACCGAGAAAAACTTGGCTAAAGGTGGTGGAAGAAGAAATGTGGGCAAGGGGATTAAGAAGGGGAGATGCAGAAAACAGTGTAAAGTGGAGACGATTGTAATGGGGCCCGCAAGGTTAACCCCTGCTTTAGCGGGGAAAATGGCCTTTAAATGCGTGTGTGTGTGTGTGTGTGTGTGTGTGTGTGTGTGTGTGTGTGTGTGTGTGTGTGTCTGTCTGTGTGTGTGTGTGTGTGTGTGTGCGTGTGTGTGTGTGTGTGTGTCTGTGTGTGTGTGTGTGTGTGTGTGTGTGTGTGTATGATGTCCTGTCTCCTTTGAGTGTTTTAAAACTTTCCATTCTGCAAACAATGAAATAACTCAAGTAAAAGAAGAATTAGTGATTAGAATAAGCTCTTCTTTTTTTATGAGACTAGATTAGATAAGATAGAATCATAATTTTTAATGTAAATAATGTAAATATGGTTTTTTTTATGAAATAAGAACCAGAAGAGGTGATTATTACCTTTGCTTAGCGACCAGTTGCAGCATCAGCTCCATTGTCTTGGGTCACGTGACCCACAGTGAGCAGAGTGAGTCTGCACTGGCAAACTCTTATTTGCGGATATCTTCATTTATGAAAATATTTAAACTGTTTTTTTTTATTCTTCCTGGGTTATTGGCTTTGATATGAAGCAGTTTGCAAAATTTCAGCTTTCTACCGCATCAAGAAGGTACGAAACCTTTGTATCAGTGAGCACATACACTCGTTGTCATTTTGATAGAGTACAAGCAGATACTGGAGTGCATCTCCCAAGCAAACATAATAAATATAAACTTTATACATTTGATGAAGTGGAATGGGCTTGCATTCTGCACACGGCTAAATGAGTGATCAGAATTGGCTCTTTATTTAACAATTTAAAGGTAGAGTAATTTTTAATGTAAAATGTTCAAAAATTTTAAAATTAAACCATTGTTTACATTCTAATTGGTTGCTAAGCAATGCTGAAAGATGGAGTTTATGATTATAAGTTGAATACCTACATTAAGTGGATGGAACTGGAACCTAACAATGATTGTTATATTCTTGAAGCTGTTCACATATTGCACATCATTCACAACAGAGCCAATTTGAGTTGTCATCATATTAAGTTTGCACATATCCTATTCGATACCATGATTGAATTTATATTACTAACGATTGATGTTATAGCTTTCTCAAGAGACAGTGATTATATATCTGATCTCGGTTCAATTCCCGACTCGATGATAAACACAGTACACTATAGTATAACAGCCATTTTACACACTTTCAAAAGATGATAAATGCATGCCTTACAAGCTCGACGAAACGTTGCTGAGAAGCATAAATTTACATATCGTGTGGCAGGCTGTTTTAAACTGCGAATTGCGAGCCAGAATTTTCAGTTTCCAAAATAACCTAAACTCCGTTGCAGAAATTAAATTCCATTTCGCATTCTCTCTGAGCCACTTCACCTGACTGTTCCGAGGGGGTGGGTCCAATCAAGTCTCACCCAGCTGAGTGTCTTTGTCCTTCTTCCTCGGTCGCGTCTCTGGGTGAAGAATTTCACCACAAGGGCGATGCAAAAATTTAGGAAATATTAACATGATTGTTTCTTTCGATGTTTTGGATAATTAATTTTGGCCATGAAATCTGTATTTCAAAGACTTTCTAATGTAGGGCCTTGTGTTTGCGTTGAACTTGCCAGGGCAAAGCGATCTTTGCATCCCGGTTTTCCAGAAATGTGGATTGTGAATACAAGGTGTACAGGATATGCATTGACTAAAAGATCTTCTGATTATTTATCACAACCAGGGTGCCTGATACAGAGGTCCAACTGTATATTTAAACATTCAATACTTTAAATATGCAACATCACACTTACCGCTGTCCACCACCTGTAAACAATAAATCTTTACGTCTCCCTATATTGTACATAATCCGCAATTGACAAAATCCCCCTGAAAGTTCTGGAATCATTCTTACAATAAAACCTTGAACACTCCTCAGTGAACATTCCCTTGTGAGATCACGTGACGTGCCATTGTCTATGGTCACGTGACCCTCCATGAGCAGGAGCAAGGCTTTACGAACTGACATTTGTTTGCTGATATTTTCATTTCCTGCCATTTTTGTGATTTTTCTATAAATCTAGGCTTTGATTTATATTTGTATGCAAAGTGTGTGTGTGTGTGTGTGTGTGTGTGTGTGTGTGTGTGTGTGTGTGTGTGTGTGTGTGTGTGTGTGTGTGTGTGTGTGTGTGTGTGTGTGTGTGTGTGTGTGTGTGTGTGTGTGTGTGTGTGTGTGTGTGTGTGTAAGTTGTTGTTGGGCACTACTATCTCCACATGTTGGTGGGTTTCAGGAGGTGTAACGGAGACCTACCAGGTCTCAATGTATCCACCTCTGTGTGTGTGTTTTCATATTGGGTGGGGGCAAATTGAGAGCTGCGTGAACTTATTTGACACAAACTCACAAAGGTCGTTCATTTTCAAACTCAACATGGTTCACTTTCAACACTGCAACCTACACAAACACTGTTCAGATCAAACGATACCCCTGGACTCGGCAAACACTGTTTTGGACAAAATGTTGTTCAAAATGAACTTTGTTCACTCAAACATTGACTTTCCTGGATGTGAATGAATGTGTGAACTCTTGAAACATTTTACTTTTTTCAACATTGAGCTCAGGTCATGGATGTGCTTATACCTAATGATATGCAAGTGAAGGCCATTAAGAGAGATCATTGTAATTTCACTTCAATTATAAGTTAAAAAGAAATCCGTAGACAACGAACAAACACACTCAGTGTGAGGGATTTGAACCTGGGTTCCTTGCATCACGAGCCAAGATTTCAGATGAGAACAATATCAGATCAACTCATACTATTATCATTCTTATAATTTACGTTTAATGTATTTTGTTTAGTAGAGAACATTGTAAAATCAGTTAGGGTGAAATAGAGTCAAAACAAAACCTTACAATGTCTTCAATATTTGAAGGAAGATTAAAAGAACGACACTGTAATTACAGGGGTTGGCGAATCAGGAGAATTAATCCCTTTTGAAAGACTTTCAGAGCCAAAAACAAGACTTCTGTTCCAATGTCATCATGTAACTCACCTGCTGAGGTGGGAGGGGGAGGAGATCTGTGAGATTAGCAGGAAGCTACATAGAATGTATCAAACATCTATGTTGAGTTTCGGCTTTAATCTTGCAGCTTTAAGACCCATTACGAGATACATTTTTGCCCTTTCTCAACCTATCGCACCATGTGGGACAATCCTCCAATTTGGAGAAAGTCACTACTTCCACAGAATATTGCAACTTTGCTCTTTTGCAGCACTGAGCTCGTTTTAATATCCTTAGTTTACACATTTGCATTCTATTTCTCGTGCCTTTCTCTTTCCCAGTTGCATAGGACTCCACACCGTCCATCTTCTTCATGGCCACAAGTAGAAGGCATTGAGTGATTGAGGAACTTGGAAGGTGTGCCTGTGGGTGCACTAGTGAAACTTATCACTAATGTCACCAGTGCACTGTACAAAAGCAGGCGAGATGTAAAAATGCAGTAATTTTGTAAGTTTCATAATCATGGTTTCAAATCCTGAAGCTCTGTGTCACAAGCCAGAAGAAATATTTTCCTTTACATATTGCACATAATGACTTCTGGAATTTAAACAATGAGGCACTTCGGGATCAACTCACTGTATGCAGGATGACCTCCTTCAGGGTTGGTGGCCGTGAAACGCTCCGTCAGTCGTACAATTACCACACATGATTCCTCCAGGTATTGTGCAACGCGACTTTGTGATTGAACATCATCTTGCTCTGCCAAGGCCCGTCCTTGCTCCTGTGCAATGGGATACTTGTGTCTCACCAAGCTGCATAGCTGAGGACAAGGAGGAGCTTAAACATATAGTTTTTAGACAGGACAAAGGCATGCAAAGACATCAGTCTACTGCATTTACAAGAGTCCAACAGCAAAATTCAGAGTAGCGCAACAATATTTGAGCTGTCGAGTCTGGTCTTGATTCATGAATCAATAACAAATTGTAAGATTTGGTGATTTGCAGGCAAGGTGTTGCATCACAAAATGAGAGGTCCCTCGGATGAATGTTAAGCCGAGTTTCCCATCTGGTAGCATTATTTGGTGGACATTAATGATTCAATCTCTTGAAATTTTAGGCCTCGTTATCAGCCATGACCTCTCCTGGGCCAACCACATTGCAAACCTGGCTTTTAAAGCTGGGCATCCTGTAGCAATTCATATCTTTCCTTGGAAAGTGAGATACTCACAGTCTCCAAGGTCTTTGTCCAGAGTTCAGTGGAGTGCTGCTCTCCTCTATGCGCTGATGCCTGAGCATCACATTATGCTTCTCCTGGATTCTGTGGAATCCAAAGAACAAAAAAAATTATAGGAATCTCCCCTGACAAGGCAGACCCATAAGGTCTGTTACTTTCAAATCACAGGGAAGTGGATGGTCTCTGTTTTTGTTCTCTCAGTCCTCCAACCCTCCCCAGCAACTTGAGGATGCATGCATTCTTCCAGTAACCCCCTCCTGGTTAAATTTCCAAAAATCAGGCGAACTGCACACTTCTTTGTTTCCCACTTCCCCTGTCTATGGCATTGCCTTTCAGAAGTTGTTCATTCCCACGTGTCTTTCCAGGACTCATTCAGACAGTGCACCACCACCTAACCCAATCCTGACCCATTATCTTTATTACCCTCATTAACCCTTCCAAACCCAACCAACTTACTTGCTGGTTTCAGTGCTTCCTCCCTCCTCTCTCTTCCTTTCCTTTTTGTTCATTATATGTATTTGTGGGAAAACTATGCACCCATACCAGGAATTGAACCTAGGTCCTCTGGTGAACCATACCAGTTCTCTGCCATCTGAAAAATCTGGGCAACACATGAGCTGAGCACGCAATTCTTCCACATATAGAAACACCACTCTCTTTCCACCACTGCATCTGAACACTCACTGCCAACCATAGGAGCAGTGACGACCTGTCCACAAGAGGGTCTTCCCCCTGTGGGGGAACAACTCCATGTTCACTATTATTACACCACAGGGGGCAAAGTAATAGAGTTGCAGAAATTAACAGACAAACATACATAATATGTATATGTGGAAAAATTATGCGCCCAGACAAGGAAATTTTGTTCATTCCTTTGCTGATTGCTCCTAATTGTTGCCCTGATACTACATCACCAATTTAACCTTGCTCTTCAATAATCCTCACTAAGCCTGGTGTTGGCTTTGTGGTTATGGTGGCTGGCTTGGGATACAATGGTCCTGAGTTTGAGTTCTGTTGGCCACTGAATAAACACCAGGGGGTTGACTCAGCCTGTCATCCTTCTGACGTTGGAGGAATGAATCCCAGTGTACTGGTCCCAGTGTATGTCCCGGTTAGAATAGGTGTACCATATCCCTGTGTGTCGTGAGAGGCGACCAGGGTTGGCATCAGGAAGGACATCCAGCCATAAAACATTTCCTCAAGAAGGGCACCATGATGTCATGGAGCCTGCATAAAGCTAACCCTGCTCAGCAAGGAAAAATGGCTGTAAAAAAGGCTGATTTTTATTTTCTTTTCTTCAATGATCCTCGCAAATGCAGAGAAAAAAAATGGTCTCTTTCAATGAAGAGCAGGTGAGGTAACTCCAGCATGCTGACCAATCTACTACTTTCTTCCCAAATCCCTGCCTGGCCAGCCGGTTCTTGAAAGAATTTCGGCAAGTCGACACACTGTACGAGCCATTGACCCAAACATAATTGGAAAATGGTGTGAGGAAGAGAGAGAGAGTGAGAGACAGAGACAGAGGCAGAGACAGACAGAGAACTAGAAGGGCACTCAGTAGAACGCGCAGCTCTGCCACATAATACCTGATCCATGATAACACATCAGGCCCAATACATTTTTGAAATATCATGCTCTACAGAACAATATCGTTTTTGGCCCTATCAATGGTGAAGAATCACTTTGAAAATTAAATAATTCTCGTATCCAGATCCGGATTCAGATCTTCATCAAAATTGAATCAATTTGTTCTTGCCACACATCCAACCTTTCCAACGAGTTTCATTCGAATCCGTCCACAACTTTTTGAGATATCGTGCTTTATATCGGTTTCGCCCAATCTCTCAATGGTGAAGAATTACTTTAAAAATTATCAAATCCGGATCCGGATCCGGATTCGGATATTGACCAAAATTATCCATTGCACTCCTTGACCGGTCACATAAATACACAAAAAAATTCAGAATGAGTGCCTGAAAACTGTGGCCAAAAATCGTTTGACAAACAGACAGACAGCCAGACAGACAAACAGCCAAACACTACAGACCAACATACTTGGCAAAAAGTGTTTTTCGCCAAGTAAAAAACACAGACAGACAGGGGTGAAGACATACCTACTTCCACCTTCGGTACTGGAGCTAATTGCTAAACCACGCTGCCTCAAAATGTAATAATTCAAATAAAGTAGGATGTGACTGTTTGATCGATTGTCTTGTTGCATACAGGTACAATCATCAATATTTGTTGCTCTGATCAATATGTAATGCATGTTATTCAATACATGTGCCTCATTCGATGATGAATATCAAGGGAAAAGGAATAAGTGGTGGTGATATTTTTTAATGTCAGAATTGCATGTGGAAGTTAACTCAGTATAAATGTGACTGGCCACAGCACAGGTGTGTGTGTGTGTGTGTGTGTGTGTGTGTGTGTGTGTGTGTGTGTGTGTGTGTGTGTGTGTGTGTGTGTGTGTGTGTGTGTGTGTGTTTCAATATGGGGGGGGGGGTGAAGCAATTACCCCAAGGGTGAGATACTACTAAAAAGTACAATGCTTATCCTCCTGCTCTGTGTTTCACCGAAGAAAGTTGGAATCACGAAATGCCAGCAGCAAACAGTCGGAATAAATAAGTTTTGGTAGAATGAAGAGATCGAAACACTCAAACACGATACCGGCACAGATCGAGTATTGAACACAATCACCTTCTGTGTTATCAATAACAATTCTGCGGTTTTTTTTGATGGCATGAACAGCCTGATTCATTCACGGCCAATATATGAATGCAGACATAGAACAACGAAAAAACATATTTTGTTCAATATCAGCTGCAACGTGGATGTCATAACGATGATTTGTAAAAACCGCTAACCTCGCTCTTGTAGAGTTCAAGGTCTGTTGCTTTCAGATCACAGGGAAGGCTTCGGAGTAAGCATACACACTGTGAGCCGCCGAGCAAAACTTAATGGGAAAATGAGAGAAAGAGGAGAGAAGAGAGGGGATGGGAGGGGAGGGGAGGAGTACCATCACACAGAGGGATTGAGGATCAGTTTGCACAAAAACAATAACAACATTCTCATTAAAATGCAATCAATTATCAACTAGAAGTCATTATAATGGTGAAAATGGTATTTGTGTCATCGAAGAGCGAGAAAAAAAATAATTATATCTTGCTCTTGTTACCTCTGCCATTGAAAGTGCGTGGATTTGATACATTCACCCTTTTTGTAATGAAATATGTCAGATTGTCCCTCTGTCTCGTTTGCAGATTTGCCTCTGAATGCGACAACTCACGAACGCTTTCAGCTATCTTTACTCGAGGATTCCAAAAGGACAAAAGTGAGACTGTCAATATTTTTTGACTGTATAGTCCATAAGGTCAATAACATAGGCCAAAGGTCAACAACTAAGGTCATATTTCTAAAATCCTCAATTTTCATCTGACCTGAAATTTGAAGAGGATTTATATTTCAGGTCACTGGATTCAACCAGCCAATTATTTTTGAGGTCAACATGGAACAAAAGGTCAACATTAGCCAAGAAAAGTCGACTTAGGCTGAATTTCTAAAATTTTCAATTTTCATCTGATTGACTTGAAATTTGAAGAGGATTTGCATATTTGGTCATTGAATTCAACCACCAATTATTTTTTTCGGTAAAATTTGTTTTATGGATTTTGCAAGTACCGTACTATGGATGACATCTTTCTTGTTTGTATGTTTGTCTGTGAGGGTGATAACTCACGAACGCTTTCAGCTATCTTCGTTAAACTTTACCAGAGGATTCCGAAGGACACACATGAGGCTGTCAATGTGTTTTGACCATATATGTCAAAGATCAAGGTGACAATGACGTAATTTGCATCAAACAAATATGACCAAAAGTGTTAGTGCTACGTGACGTCTAACTTGACACAAATGAGTTGGAAAACATCACCTACAAATTCTGAGCAGATATGATATAATCCATTCGGTATTAAAATGCAAGATTGCTGTCGGGGCTGGGGGACAAATGACACAACATTTCCAAAATGGGGGTCATCTGTTGATGTATAACATCATTTCCATGGCAACAAAGTCACCCATGTTAAAGTTTAGGGGTTTTTGGTCGGGACAAAAGAAGATAACTAGAAAACGCTTTAAGATACAGGTATAAAGGTGACAGTGACGTCATTTGCATGATTTTCATCATACCTGTCAGGCTAGCACCTGACACCTTGTTGTCTGTCTGTTTGGCTGTGAGCACGATATCTCAAAACGTTATTGACGGGTTCAAATGAAACTTGGTAGATGAGTTTAGGTATGTGAAAAGAATAAGCTGATTCGATTTTCATTAAGTTCCAGATCCAGATCCGGCCTATCAGTGGGATACAAAATGTAAACTGTTCAGCCTGGCAGAGGTATGCCCTCTGTACCGACTGCCATTCTTGTGAGGAAATAGCTGGATATTGAAGGATGAAAAATATAAGCAAGATGTGTAATGTTGACTTCCTTGTCGCTACCATTTGAGCACTTACCAAGGGAAACTGAGAAATCGAGTTCAAATCCCTCGTGTTGTGTTGATTGGTCCTTTCTCTTAACGTCTTTACAATCCATGTTTTAGCGCAAAATGACGTAAGCTCATGTAATTCTCCATGATACGACATGTATGCAAGACTACAAGATCGTTCCAGGAGGGAGCCGGATGCCATAGTTCAAAAAAAAAAATCAGGTCGCTGTGGATTTAAGAGTTAATTAATTAAAATATAGCTCTGCATACTGACATATTGTTCAGTTAGGATGACGGTTCTTTCATTCATTTGAATGTATCAGGTACCATCAGGTTGATGGTTGTTTCAAATCTGTGAGGGTGGCTTTGCTGCTAATGCAGTGCCCCCCGGGAGGTTAGAGTGTTTGGGATTTGTCATTTGGAGAGAGTACCACCACACAATGGCCTAGTGCTTCTGAATTACACTGTGGTATCTTTTCACGTCGACTGATACCTGATGTTGGCTTGAGACAGGACTCGGGATTCACATCTCATCAAAGGGCGGATCCATTGATGCAACGCCTTGTTGTGTGAAACACCTGAAGAGCAGCTTATACCTGGGTTTGGAATCGAACTCACAATCGGCAGCTCGCCGGCAAGCACTGTCCCTTTGAGTGATCCAGCCAGCCCTTTATGAAGACACTAATTCTGTGGGTGTTTATGGCAATGAAGCACAGGGCCTGAAAGACCACAGACTAAAAGTCACGTCGTTTACGTGCAAGACGAATGGCTCTGTGTTTTCTCCAAAGTCTCCATTAATTTAAAAGCATTGCACGTGTTCTGCCCAAATTTGGTGACCGTTCTGGACCCAAAGCTCGGAACGCTGGATCGTTGCCAGGCGCTCCGAATGCAAATTGTGTTCGGTGATGAAAATTCATTTCAGCACCAAATCACAACTTCAGTGCGTAAAACATCCATCGTTTATGTGCTTGCTGATGAATATTTCAGCAATGATTCCTGATTTTCTCTGACACTGTCTGGAATACAAGTCAAGCTCACATCGAGCCAACACCGTCCAACTGTGATAATGACGAAATAAAAACTTGAAAGTCAGTGTCTCTGTCTCTGTCTCTGTCTCTGTCTCTGTCTCTCTCTCATTTCCTGGCTGTCCTTCCTGTGATAAAAATCGTCCTTGATGCAATCTACATTCCACTTTGCCATCATTCATGCCGAGAAAAAGAACCAATCCCATTGGTTTGACCCAAGGTCATGAGCTCTGGGGCAGTGTGCAGGCTCCAGGACTCAACAAGACCGATCATTACAAGAATCATTTCAAATATGGCGTGACCCTTACACGTGGATCGAGTCATTTAGGTGGAGAAGGGAGCAACGTTCCAGGAATATCAAAGAAGGATTCACGTTGCGATTGTTGAAAACGTGTCACCGGGGTCACGGAGAAAGACACTTATCTCCTCAATCTGCGGAGGCTTTCACCGTTTCATCCGAGGCTTTTGAAATGGAGTTTAACAGGAAGGTGGAATCTTTGGTATGAAGTCTTTCTCCGCCACCATGGGAGAGCAGAATCTGGTTTGACGAAATGAATCAAGCAAGAGGCCGACAGGCTTTGATCAAAGTAATTTTCTCTTTTATACACGCACAAAGGTGATCGGCCTGCATTTATTTATCTAGCCTAAACAAGACTTCAGCCAGCAAATGTCAATTGGCAGAGAAGGATATTTACATCTTCCAATTTCATTTGGATGTAAATTTGGAATAATTCATAATGCTTTTGCTGATTCTCAAGTACGGCCTGCAGTAATAAAAGGAGGAATGTCTAAATACAATGCATCAAATACGTCAGAGAAAGAGCTTATAACAAATGTTTGAAATGAAACTTGAACCTTGCATGGACTTCGTAAGGAAGTGCAAATAGTTATCTCCTTATGTCTGTTTTTTTTTTTAACGGAACACAACCCTCAAAAAGTGTTTCCTGAAGTCATCAAAAAAATTACATAAAAGTGTGCAGTTGGTGAATTGACGAGAATTTCATGTTCTTTGTATCTCTTTTAATGGTTTATCACTTGGGTCATTGGTTGGTCCTGTAGTAGTTGAATTTTAGCTACACATAAATCATCAGTTGAGGAGAATGCTTTCAACAATCCCGTATTCCAAATAATGCACAAATCCAGCCTGGTGATTCTGCACATTTAGATTAAAAAAAAACAGGAACAGGAAAGGGGCTGAACGAACTTCCATCAGCTGATTAGGAAGTCTTTTGGGGGTATTCAGGTCAGGTCAGAGTCCATGCACTCCATAAGCTTTGTTTTCAAATAACACAAGAGGCTCTGTTAGCATAACAAGTTTAGAATTACTGCTGAAGATGTTCTGAGATGGGTGTTGCATAAACTTTCACTCTTTTCATCCCTTTCCTGAATTTATGAAATATCCATTTACACGAAGTTGAGCCATTGGTGACCAAATCAATATTTTTTTGGAAATATTATGATTATAGAAAGGATAGAATTGAACTGAACAATGCTGCAATGGTAAAAATAAATTAATAATAATAATAGTCATAATAATGTTAATAATGATAAGAGTAAGAATTCCTTCACAAGGAACTTCAACGGAGGAGGCCATTATGCCCAACCAAGCCTGCATAAGTATTACCAAATTACAGTTGTTTGTCCAATGTTTATATACTTTTTAATGCTGAGCATAAAGCAAGGAAGCAACATATACCAGTTGAAGAGTCTTTTTTGTGAATCGGGCAAGGTTCAAACCACCAACTTTCCAGACTTGAGCAAACACTCAAACCATTATACCGCAAAATCGAATGTTGTGTAAAACTGTTACACACTGAAGTATGGCTCACTTTGGAGTGCAGTTTCAAGGAATATTCTGTTTCAATTTCTTGAAACATTGAGAAGATAAACATTTAACTTCCGAATTAATGTTTTTTTACTCCTTAAATGAAAAATCTGATTTTCACTTCAGTACTCCATCATCTCAAAAAAAGAAATAGCCTTTCAGACAATTCAGAAATAAAACTTATTTAAGATTTATAATTCTTTCTTTTGATATCGTTTAAATTTGATTTGAAATTCCTTTCTCAACATAAATCCCAAAGTCTGCTTTTGGGACACATTAAAAAACATATACATGTTGTTGTTTGTCTTTCGGCTGCTCCCGTTAGGGGTCGCCACAGCGGATCATCCGTTATGATCCGCATACTGATTTGGCACAGGTTTTATGCCGGATGCCCGTCCTGACACAACCCTGGTCACCTCTTACAAGATAGGGATAAGGATTGGGTTTAACCATGATTCTGAGCTGCTCTACACCCTCTCATTGCACGGCCCAGCGCAGAGCTCCCGTCCTCAAGCGATCCTCCAACCCAAGCCTCCACGTAGCTGGATTACAAGCGCACGCCACAACGTCCGGTATATATATATAGAAAGAGCTTATAACAAATGTTTGAAATGAAACTTGAACCTTGCATGGACTTCGTAAGGAAGTGCAAATAGTTATCTCCTTATGTCTGTTATCTCCTTATATATGTATATATAAATAGTTATCTCCTTATATATGTATATATATATATATATATATATATATATATATATATATATATATATATATATATGTATATATATATATATATATATATATATATATATATATATATATATATATATATATATATATATATATATATATATATATATATATATATATATATATATATATATATATATATATATATATATATATATATATATATATATATATATATATATATATATATATATATGTATATGTATATATATATATATATATATATATATATATATATATATATGTATATATATATATATGTATATATATATATATATGTATATATATATATATATATATATATATATATATATATATATATATATATATATATATATATATATATATATATATATATATATATATATATATATATATATATATGTGTATATATATATATATATATATATATATATATATATATATATATATATATGTATCTATACAAGTATATATTCATATGTATATAAATATACATGTATATATGCATATATATATATATATATATATATATATATATATATATATATATATATATATATATATATATATATATATATATATATATATATATATATATACATACACTACCGGTCAAAAGTTTTAGAACACCACCATTTTTCCAGTTTTTACTGAAATTTAAGCAGATTAATGTCTCAATGTACTCTGAAATTAAAGTGCAGAACAAACAAACAATTGCAGATAAAAAATAAATCATGGAATCGTTTTGATGAACAAAATTTAATCTAAAAATCTGACTCATCAAAGTGGCCACCTTTTGCAGATATAACAGCCGAACATACTCGTGAGATTCTATCTTCAATGGACATCAAATATTGTTCGGAAAGTTCTTCCCAACACTGTTGCAGAAGTTGCAACAAATGTGTTGCACTTGGAGGATGCTTTGCTTTCACCGTTCTGTCCAGTTCATCCCAAACCAGGTCGATGGGGTTGAAGTCGGGAGACTGTGCTGGCCATTCCATGATTTGAAGCCTACCATCTTGTTCTTTTCTTCTAAGGTAGTTCTGACATAGCCTGGAGGTATGTTTTGGGTCATTACCTTGCTGTGGGATGAACCTCTGTCCAACTAAGCATAGATCAAAGGGTATTGCATGGTGCTGCAAAATGCTGTGGTAGCCCTTTTGGTTCAGGGTGCCAGTCACTGTGCAAGTCGCCAACTCTGGATCCAACAAAAGAGCCTCAGATCATCACGCTTCCTCCTCCATGTTTGACAGTTGGTGTCACACACTGAGGAACCATCCTTTCGCCTCCTCGACGGCATATAAAAACCCTGTGTGATTAACCGAAGATTTCAAATTTTGATTCATCGGTCCATAAGACATTCTTCCAGTTTTCAGTAGTCCACTGGCAGTGCTTCATGGCCCAGGCAAGCCTCTTTTTCTTATCTTGCCGTCTTAGCAATGGCTTTCTTACTGCCACTCGACCTGTCAAACCTGCAGCTCAATGTCTTCTCTTCACAGTTGAAACTGAGACTTCCTTACTTCGACCAGTGTGAAGCTGTGCTTGAAGCTGCTGTTCTGTGAGCCACCTATCACACAAGCTGTTGACTCTCAGAAACTTGTCTTCTGATTGTGTTGTGGCATTGGGTCTGACAGACCTCTTCCTGTCAGAGTTTCCTCCAGTTTCCAAGTTCCTTTTGATGGCGTCGGAAACTGTACTCACTGACACCTTGGCAACCTTTGCAATTTCTCAAAAGGAAATACCAACACTTTTAAGAGATATAATGGTCTGTCTGTTCTCCTTTGTTAATTATCTTTTTTCGGCATTATAATACCAATATACCACTTCCTACAGTGCAGTATTCTCCAAATAATGCTTCAGAGGTTCTGGCAACACAGTCTGTTCCAACACTGCTTTTTCACAGATAGAGGGTTTGTAACTAATCAACAAAAGTTGGTACACCTGCAGGAATTGTTTGCATCAACTATCAAGGCTTAAATTATTTCCATTGTTGCATAACAGCTGCTGTTGCTAACCCATTACTTGTTCCGTGAAAAGAGCCTTTTATAACAACTTTGAAATTTACATTATTTTTCAGTTTTTGGTAACCTAAACTCTTTTTTTTTTAAACCTCTGGCAGTTTACCACTTAACTTTGTACCATTTCAGGTTATTCGCCATACTTGAACGGAAATTTCATTTAAAAAATTTTAAATGGGGGTGTTCGAAAACTTCTGACTGGTGGGGTATGTGTGCGTGTGTATATATATATATATATATATATATATATATATATATATATATATATATATATATATATATATATATATATATATATATATATATATATATATATATATATATATATATATATATATATATACACACACACACACACAAAAACACACACACACACACACATCATCTGATCGAGCGTACTTGGGCATTTTGCCTCTCGATGGCAGAAATAATCTACAGTGGTTGCCAGTCCTATTGCAGATCGCGGTGTTCGCTTGAACTGGTCTCCCCCCGAAGGCGGAGTGCACTTCATACCGTTCTGGAAGTATATTAACAGTCGCGAATTCGTGCCTCATCTACCCGCTGCCATAGATGATTTTCTGACCTCGATTGGGTCAATTATCCCAGCAAGCCGGGACTCAATTTGCCGACCTCGGAAGGATGACAGGCTGTGTCAACCCCCTGGTGTGTATTAATTCAGTGACCAACGGGGCTTGAACTCAAGACCCTTGGATCCCAAGCCATCCTTTCGTCTCGGATATACTCTACATATAGAAATTTATACATGTGTACATATAGATAAACACACACACACACACACACACACACACACACACACACACACACACACACACACACACACACACACACACACACACACACACACACACACACACACACACACAAGCATTTAAAGGCCATTTCCCCCGCTAAAGCAGGGGTTAACCTTGCGGGCCCCATTACAATCGTCTCCGCGTTACCCTATTTTCTGCATCTCCCCTTCTTAATCCCCTTGCCCACATTTCTTCTTCCACCACCTTTAGCCAAGTTTTTCTCAGTTTTCCCCGTCCTCTACTTCCGACTACACTCATTTCCAACACTCCTCTCACCCAGTCACTTTCATCCTTCCTCAACACATGACCCAACTATCTCAACCTGTTTTTCTTCACAAACTCCATCACAGACTCTATTCCCTTCATCTTCTGCAGGTCATCATTTGTCTTCCTCTCTCTCAACGTAATCCACACATCCACCGAACCATTCGCATTTCCACCCTTTCCAGCCTTTGCTTCTGCTCCATGTTCAGTACCCATGTCTCACTCCCATAAATCATCGTACTCCTCACACATGTAGCAGACACCTTTCCCTTCAGCTTCAACGACACTCCCCTCTTCGTCAGCACGCCACTCAGTTCCCGAAACTTCTTCCATGCACATCTCACTCTAGCAACCGTCGAAGAGTCTGATCCACCTTCTCCATTCAGCATGTCTCCGAGATAGCAAAATGTTTTCACACCTTCCAGCTTCACACCATCTCCAAGATCCAACTCAACAATTCCTTCATCTGCAGCTCCTTCGATGCACACCTTACACTTGAATGTACCTGCCACACTGGTTAATGACCCTCTCACCCCACTACATTTTGATGAACCCATTCAGCACACATTGTACACTGAATGGAGTTCATTCCGACACCCTTCCTGCACACAGCACACGGCCACTTCCCAGTCCTTTCCACCTCCCACATGCTTTACCACTTGCCATCACCTTCGTCTTTCCTATATTCACCTTCAAACCTTTTGCCTCCATAAATTCCTTCCACTTGTTCATCTTCTCCTTCATTCCATCCATACTCTCTGCAATCAACACCAGATCATCTGCATACAGCAGCTCCCACGGTAAACCCTCTACCCTCCGAGCCAGCACCTCCATCACAACTACAAATAGAAGTGGACTTAGTACCGACCCCTGGTGCACTCCTACCTTCACTTCAAACTCACCACTGTTCCCATCCTTCATCCTTACAGCTGTGCGTGCTCTCTCGTACATGGCCATCACTACTCTGATCAACCATTCCTCCACTCCTAACTTCCTCAATGCCCATGCCATTACTTCACGTGGAACCCTATCAAATGCTTTCTCCAGATCAACAAACCCAAAAAACAACTTCTTCCTCTTCTCCATGTACTTCTCCTGCAACTGCCTTACAATAAAAATTGCATCTGTCATTCCTCTTCCTGGCATAAATCCAAACTGCATTTCGTCAATCTTTACCTTCTTCCTTATCCTCTTCTCCAACACCCTTTCCAATACCTTCATTCCATGCTCCAATAACTTTATTGCTCTGTAGGAACCACAGTCCAGAGGGTCACCTTTCCCCTTGTACAGAGGGACGAGGGTCCTCAGTTCCCAATCCACTGGAATGCGGCCTTCTTTCACCACCAGATTACAGATCTGTCATTCTCTTCACACCCCAACTTCCCGCTGCCTTCAACATATCTCCCACAACTCCCGTCGGCCCTCCTGCTTTTCTACTCTTCATTGATCTTATAGCTTCCTCAACTTCCTTCTCAGTTATCTTCTCTGCTGGTCCTAAAACCGGGTTACTCTCGATGTTGCTATCCCATTCATTTTCTACATTCAACAGCCTTTCCATATATCTCTTCCATCTTCCTTTAATTCCATCTGAATCCACAACAATTTGTCCCACTTCATCCTTCAAGCAACTCACCCACGTCACATCAAATCTCTCTCTCGCTATCTGCTTTGCAATCCTGAATACCGCTCTCTTACCCTCCTCCGAATCCAAGCGTTCTCCGAACATTTTCCTATGGGCCTCCTGCACCTTTGCTACCTCTTTCTTTGCAACCTTCTTGGGTATCTTTTTACTTTAATGTGCTGCCTCTTCTTCCACCGTATCCTTTGCCTTTTGCTATTCCTTGAACTCCTTCCTTTTCTCTTCAATCGTCTTTCCAACTTCATCACCCCACCACCATGTTTCCGAGTGCCTCGGTGGTCCTTTTGTCCATCCACATACCTCACCAACGGCTCCCAATAGACTATCTTTCATTGACATCCAACCACTTTCAAGCTCAACCACATCATCATCAACCATACTCAGCCTCTCTCTTAATGCTTAATTCACTGCCGCCTCTTTCAACCTCCACACCTTCATCATTGGTTGGTACTTCACCCGCTGAATCATTCGCGCACTTTTCACCCTTACATCGCAGACAACCAGGTGGTGCTGCGAAACAGTCTCCTCCTCTGGGATCACCTTTGTGTCCCAGAGGTTTCCCCTTTCTCACTGACGCACCATCAGGTTGTCAATGGTTGTCGTCAACCAAGCTGACGTGTATGTTATAAGCTTATTATCCACTTTCTGGAATTGAGTATTACAGATCAACAAATCAGCTCCATCAGCAAACTCCAAGATCCTTTCACCTTCTCCATTTCTCACACCAGATCCATAACCCCCATGGACTCCCTCAAAACCGTCTGGACTCCTTCCCACATGTCCATTCAAGTCTCCTCCAACCACAACAATTTCATCATCTTTCACATTTTCTATCAACTTCTCTATCGCACACCAGAACATGTTCTTCACTTCATCGCTTCGACCGACCAGCGGGGCATATCCCAAAATGACGTTCACCAAGAGCTTTCCGATCACGATTCTCACCATCATCAACCTTTCGCTCACTCTCGTCCCACTCACTACACTGTCTACAAACTCCTCAGAAAACATTACACCAACACAATGGGTACCCTTGCCATATAAACTTGTACTTCTGCCCCTGCCTACCCTTCACCATTCTCACACCACTTCCCTTCCACCATGTTTCCTGCACACAACATATGTCCACTCTTCTTCTGAGCAATGTTTCAACCACTTCTCCAGATCTCGGTATCATTGTCCCTACATTCCATGTACCAAACCTCAGAAACCGATCGCCATGTGGGGCATCAGACGATTGGTCATCATAAATGGGAAAATTTCCTCCCTTGCTTCGATCGGGTTGTCCACCTTAAGTTTTAACGACAGGGGGTAAGGACCCCCACGGGGTACTTCGGGCTGTACCCTGCCCATCAGTTGCACTCATCATGGTTTCCTTTTGAGGCGATCTTTTTATAGCCGGAAGCCCTTTCTGACGCCAACCCTCTTCGTCACCTCTTACGACACGCAGGGATACGGTGTACCTATTCTAACTGGGGTATATAAATACTCTATAAATACACCGGGGTATATAAATACTTTCACTCTCCCGAGGATATATTCTCTACATATAGAATAGGATATACTATATATAAATATACATATAGAAATATAGGTATATAAATCTACATGTCTATATGTATTTATATATATTTATTTATACATATAAAGATACATATATATATATATATATATATATACATATACATATATATATATATATATATATATATATATATATATATATATATATACATACATACATACATACCTCTATATTATTTCTGTTAACGTCTGCGTGTAATTTGACACATCTCCTCCAAAACTGCCAGATGGATTGTCGCCACCTTCAGCATGCGGGTGCTCTGTGGTCTAATGAACAGCCTGGGCTATGCGAGATTGCGCCAGACGTACAGGTTTGGGAATTTTGAGCGATTTTCTAATTTTTACATTCATTGCATGGCGACGTGTGACGTCACTGCTGAGAGGCGTAATTCCGTCATGACATCATCAGTCATTCGCTGACGTCATTACGTCTGTCGTCAACAGACCGTCACCACCAAGAGGCGTAACGCCACTCCTCAAAAACAGTGTCTGCAATGTAAAACCCTCTTCTGCACATGCTGACTACCTCAGAAGGTGAATATGACCCAAAAATATGTAATAAGAAACATTGTATATAAAGTAAAGATTTATTTAAAAAAATATATGATTTGTGTTCACGTCTGCGCGTATTTTGATGTTTCTCCTCTGAAACCGCTGGCAGAATGTGCTCATTTCCCATATACTGGGGTTTCTTAATGTGACGAACACGATGCACTAAATTTCTACGCTGGAATTGGATGACAACATGGCTTCAACAAGATTTTCAACCCATCGACGGCCGCATTTATTCCCATTCGGTCGCCATCGCTGACCTGCTGTCCGGTAAGTGCTGCCATCTATCCAAAAAATATGAACTCGAATAAGGGAGTACTCATTGCATCAAACACTGAACATAAACACAGCTGATAATAAATAGTATAGCTTACAACATCAGCAATGGTTGTCATGTTTTAAAAATCAGCGTGGAAGGAGGGGAACGATGAGCGCCAGAGCTCTGCCAACATGATGTAGCCCGATTGGCTCTTTCCCGGACTGAACACGCCCTCTTCGACTGTCAATTTGTGTCTGAAATCCAACGTACTGTACATATTGAAAACACCCGGAAATAAGTTGCAATAGGCCTACATCCAGATAACATCAAAGGCTATAATCTGAAGGTAGGGGGAACCAGGTAACGGGTATGAGGTCATCCCTTCATTGCCCGGATTCTCTTCTTTTCTTTGTTCTTCGAAAGCACGGTGTCCGACAATAGCTTCTGTACCTTGAATGCGTGCGTGTTAACTGTTCAAATTAAAGAGTTGTTCGAGTGTTGGATTCACCCAAACAACTGCTGTTCATTACATTAATTGTCAATATCAACCGCCATCGTTACCTGTGTTGTGTCTTGTATGTGTGATCTTCAAATTTAAGCATCCAAGCAGTGTTAGATCGTCGGATGTGCGCCAAAAAGTGCCATTCATTGAAATTTGCATTCTGATTCTCGGTCACCCTCCACTGCTCCTGTTCAGTCTAGGACTAGGCCTATATCATGTTAAGCTTGCCCCCATCAGACGCCAACATCCCAGTCACACTGCAGAGGATGCAATTTCCAGTCAGACTCGCATACTCGATGACCATAAACAAATCCCAGGGCCAAACATTTGACAAACTCGGAATATACCTCCCAGCCCCTGTGTTCTCCCATGGCCAACTATATGTTGCATTTTCACGTGCAAGAGGTTACTCCTATATATCTATCAAAGTGGACAATAATTCCTCACAAGGACTATTCAGCAACAAGACACTCACCCAAAATTTAATCGACAGGGAAGTCCTTTAGAAAACTAAGGAGAGGTAACCATAGTGCATCACATCCCTAATGACACCCTCGCCAGCTACCCATAACATCAACTATTATGCCTCATCCACCTGTTGCCACCCATTCAACTCCATGCGGATCACGGGTATATGATCGTATATATAAATATATATATATATATATATATATATATATATATATATATATATATATATATAAATATATATATATACATATATATATATATATATATGTATATATATATATATATATATATATATATATATATACATACATATATATACATACATATATAAGCCTGGTATATATTCAGCCTGGTGTTGGCACAGTGGTTAGGGCAGCGGCTTGGGATCCAAGAGGTCCTGAGTTCAAGCCCCGTTGAGCCACTGAATTAATACACCAGGGGGTTGACTGAGCCTGTCATCCTTCCGAGGTCGGCGAAATGAGTACCAGTATACTGGGCCGGTGTATACCCCGGTTAAAATAGGTGTACCATATCCCTGTGTTGTAAGAGGCGACCAGGGTTGCGTCAGGAAGGGCATCCGGCGTAAAACATGTGCCAAATCACGATGCGGATCATACGGATGATCCACTGTGGCGACCCCTAACAGGAGCAGCCGAAAGAAGAAGATATATATATATATATATATATATATATATATATATATATATATATATATATATCTATACATACATACATACATACATATATACTTCTTGTTAAGGCAATGGGTACCGGGTGTATTATAAGGGGGTTAAACCCCGTTTTTCCTCGGAAGAGATGCACCTGGTGCCACAGCTCGCAATTAACTTTGTGAAACTGTGGATTGCTTTCGAAACACGCCAATCAGTTAATCGCGAGTTCCAGTTTCCACCGTCTAATTTTTGCCATTTAACTGGAGGTCAGGTGGCTTCCTAAATGTGGAGCGTGCCCTTGGCAAAGCACCAATCTTATCTTGAGTAGATCTTAATTAGGGTGGCCAAGCGTTTACTGCTGGTGTGTGCTGACTATGACAGGTCAATTCATTTGGTAATTACCTCCCAGTCTATCTTGGTTGGAGAATGCTGGATCAATGGATAGAATCACCCATCCATACTCTATATTATTATACTCTATGTTATATATATATATATATATATATATATATTATATATATATATATATATATATATATATATATATATATATATTATATTATATATATATATATTATATATATCTATATTATATATATTATATATAATATATATAATATATATGTATATTATATATATTATACTCTATATTATATACCCATCCATACTTAACAGATCCAGAATGCTGGATCAATGGATAGAAAGCTCAAGCACAGAAAGGTTGAAACGTCAACAAGGAATTTATAAATAAGGGAAAAAAGATAAGATTTATGTATATATATATATATATATATATATATATATATATATATATATATATATATATATATATATATATATATATATATATATATATATATATATACATATATATATATCCAAGGCACTGTCTGCCCTCCCTGGCGCTGCCTGCATCTCCTACATGCTGCCTCCCCCTGTGTGCTGCACCCCATGTGCTTCCTCCACCCCCACGCTGCACCCCATGTGCTGCCCCTCCTACCCCCAATGCGCTGCCTCCCCCGCCACCACCCCCACTGCACTGTCTTCTCCACCACTCTTGCTCCCTTCCCTTACCTTCTCTCATGCTGTCCTCCTCCACCATACAATGGTCAGGGAGAGGAAAGAGTACCAAATAATGTGCCAATTGGACAAATGAAAGTGTTTGTTAGTTTGTTTGTTATTAAAAAATAATTTAATCAGCGGTCGTAACTGCTGCTTGGATAAATTCCGTTTTCATAAAGCAATGAATTGCCAGATCAGGACAGGATAGCCGAGAAGTACACATGCTCACATCATGACTCAGCTATAAACTCATTCTGGTGTTTCACAGGCAGGGTGATTCATCAATGTATGTGCCACCTCTCAGATGGACGTTCAGCTGGTCGTCACATCTCAAGGAATGCCCTCTCCTCCTCTCCCTCTCTTCACTCCCCTCCCCTTACTCCCCACTCCCTCTCTCACACTTCTGCTTCTCTCACCCCTATTCCATGCCTTCGCTCTCTCTCTTACACCCTATCCCTCTCTATCCCACTTCCATCCCTCTCTCTCCCACCTCCATCCCTCTCTCTCCCAACCCTATCCCTCCCTCTCTCACCCCTATACCTCTCTCTCTCCCACCCCTATCCCTTGCTCTCGCTCTTGCTCTCCTACCCCTATCCCTCGCTCTCGCTCTTGCTCTCCTACCCCTATCCCTCGCTCTCGCTCTTGCTCTCCTATCCCTCGCTCTCGCTCTTGCTCTCCTATCCCTCGCTCTCGCTCTTGCTCTCCTATCCCTCGCTCTCCCTCTCGCTCTCCTATCCCTCGCTCTCGCTCTCGCTCTCCTATCCCTCGCTCTTGCTCTCCCACCCCTATCCCTCGCTCTGGCTCTCCCACCCCTATCCCTCGCTCTTGCTCTCCTACCCCTATCCCTCGCTCTCGCTCTTGCTCTCCCACCCCTATCCCTCGCTCTCGCTCTTGCTCCCCACTCCTTTCCCTCGCTCTCGCTCTTGCTCTCCCTCCCCTTTCCCTCGCTCTCGCTCTTGCTCTCCCACCCCTATCCCTCGCTCTCTCTCTCACACTCCATGCCTCGCGCTCGCTCTCCCACCCCTGTCCCTCGCTCTTCCACCCCTGTTCCTCGCTCTCCCACCCCTGTCCCTCGCTCTCGCTCTCCCACCCCTGTCCCTCGCTCTCGCTCTCCCACCCCTGTCAGTCACTCTCGCTCTCCCACCCCTGTCCCTCGCTCTCGCTCTCCCACCCCTGTCCCTCGCTCTCGCTCTCCCACCCCTGTTCCTCACTCTCGCTCTCCCACCCCTGTCAGTCGCTCTCGCTCTCCCACCCCTGTCCCTCGCTCTCGCTCTCCCACCCCTGGCCCTCGCTCTCGCTCTCCCACCCCTGTCCCTCGCTCTCGCTCTCCCACCCCTGTCCCTCGCTCTCGCTCTCCCACCCCTGTCCCTCGCTCTCGCTCTCCCACCCCTGTCCCTCACTCTCGCTCTCCCACCCCTGTCCCTCGCTCTCGCTCTCCCACCCCTGTCCCTCGATCTCGCTCTCCCACCCCTGTCCCACGCTCTCTCTCTCCCACCCCTGTCCCTCGATCTCGCTCTCCCACCCCTGTCCCTCGCTCTCGCTCTCCCACCCCTGTCCCTCGCTCTCGCTCTCCCACCCGTCCCTCGCTCTCGCTCTCCCACCCGTCCCTCACTCTCGCTCTCCCACCCCTGTCCCTCGCTCTCGCTCTCCCACCCCAGTCCCTCGCTCTCCCACCCCAACCCCTCTCTCTCGCTCTCCCACCCCTGTCCCTCGCTCTCCCACCCCAGTCCCTCACTCTCGCTCTCCCACCCCAATCGCTCGCTCTCGCTCTCCTCTCCCCTCTCCCTCACTCTCGCACTCCCACCGCTATCCCTCGCTCTCGCTCTCCCACCGCTACTGCTTGATCTCACTCTCCCACCCAATCCCCTATCGCTCGCTCTCGCTCTTGCTCTCCCTCCTCCTCGCACCCCCAGCCCTATCCCTTGATCTCGCACTCCCACCCCTAGCCCTCGCTCTTACTCTCCCACTCCAATCCGCGCTCTTGCTCTCCCACCACTATTCCTCGCTCATGCTCACGCACCCCTATCCTTCGCTCTTGCGCTCCCACCCCTATCCCTCGCTCTCACTCCCCACCCCTATCCCTCGCTCTCGCTCCCTCACATCTATCCCTCGCTCTCGCTCTCCCACCCCGATCCCTCTCTCTTGCTCTCCCACCCCTATCACTCGCTCTCACTCACCCACCACTATTGCTCGCTCACGCTTTCCCACCCCTAACCCTCGCTCTCGCTCTCCCAGCCCTATCCCTCTTTATCGCTCTCGCTCTCCCACCCCTATCGCTCGCTCTCGCTCTCCCACCCCTATCCCTCGTTCTCGCTCTCCCACCCCTATCACTCGCTCTCGCTAACCCACCCCTATCACTCGCTCTCGCTAACCCACCCCTATCACTCACTCTCGCTCACCCACCCCTATCACTCGCTCTCGCTAACCCACCCTGTCGCTAGCTCTCGCTCTCCCACCCCTCTCCGTCGCTCTCCCACCCCTCTCCCTCGCTCTCCCACCCCTCTCCCTCGCACTCCCACCCCTATCCCTCGCTCTCGCACTCCCACCCCTATCCCTTGCTCTCGCTCTCCCACCCCTATCCCTCACTCTCGCTCTCCCACCCCTATCCCTCGCTCTCGCTCTCCCACCCCTATCCCTCGCTCTCGCTCTCCCACCCCTATCCCTCACTCTCACTCTCGCTCTCCCATGCCTGTCCCTCACTCTCTCTTTTGCTCTCCCACCTCGATCTCTCGCTCTCCCTCTCCCAACCCTATCCCTCGCTCTCCCACCCCCATCCCTCGCCCACACTCTCCCACCCCATCCCTCGCTCTCGCTCTCCCACCCCTATCCCTCGCTCTCGCTCTCCCACCCCTGTCCCTCGCTCTCCCACCCCAATCGCTCGCTTTCGCTCTCCCTCCCCTCTCCCTCGCTCTCGCACTCCCACCGCTATCCCTCGCTCTCACTCTCCCACCCCTATCGCTTGATCTCGCTCTCCCACCCCAATCCCCTATCGCTCGCTCTCGCTCTCGCTCTCCCTGCCCTCTCCCTCGCTCTCGCACCCCCACCCCTGTCCCTCCCTCTCCCTTGCTCTCGGTCTCCCACCCCTATCCCTCACTCGTTCTCCCACCACTTTCCCTCAGTAGATGATAAATAGGGTTTCTGGGACGCCCATTCAAATGAATGGGGGAAAAGGGAAAAACTTTCTGACTCAAGCCCCAAATAGGAGACTGATTTTCTCCCCACCTATTCCCTTCCCTCCCATACAAGAAAATGTAAAATTAGGACTGTTTTTCTCCCCACCTATCCCCTTCCCTCCCATACAAGCAAATGTAAAATTGAGACTATGAAAGATTGAGACTTACTGATTAAAGCACTTCTATTCCCCCCCCCCCCCCCAACATCATCACAGTCCTTTTATATTTTCACTCCACTCAAAGAGTGAACCAACAAATATTTGCCTTAGTTCTACTTTGGGGATTAACTTAATTTTCTTATAACATTCATTTCCATCGAGTATATCCGCTTTATCTCTTCAAGCACAAAAGAAAGGGAAGTTCACTATCCCTCCACCGGTTCTTTGAAATGGGGAAGTGCCTTTAAGAGTACAGTCGTGTTGTGAAAATGAGGAAGTATTCTGTGCCCATATCTCTCATGTTTATATCTTAAATCATCAGAACACAAACAGAACAAAGTTGAGCTGAAAGCAAAGCAAAAACAGCTTTTAAACGTAGGTTTTCTCAAAATCATTCAAAGCAAGTTGTTTCATTTTCGTGTTAAAATGAGTCAGTCTGGAGTCAGCCAAACTGCCTCGCACAAACCAAGCCAAAAAATTTCGGGTCATTTTCTTTGTGTATAGAACACAGTGAACACATATTATTGAAACAACCCATGCAAAACCCACCCTGAAAAACCCATTGTTGTGTAATCTCACGTGATGTCATCAACAGGAGGCTAGTTATTACCAAAGCGAACTTCGTTCTAATTCAGTCTTATTCAGAGAATTCTGAGTCTTATTCAGAGAATGGAGTATTTAGAAGAGAACTCTGACCTTGCAGATCAATCGTTTTCACAAGATGAGAGGTGAGATCCTTGAACCCATTCATTATTTGTTGTTTTATACAGGATTAAATCAGAAAACAACCAATAATTATTGTATGTCTTTTTCTAACAGGTTGACCCCAATAAGAACATCGTTGATAACTGATCGAGAACAGGAGGCGTTTGAATTACACGATGAGTGGCTAAAAATGAATGACTTCCTAGAAGACATTCGATCGTTCAGAAGAGAATTGAATGACATTTTTGTTGCTGGCAAGAAGTTCTCTCACATCCTCTAACCTTGAATGAGTCGAGTCAAAGGTGAGAAATTATCCCTCTGTCTGTGTGTGTGTGTGTGTGTGTGTGTGTGTGTGTGTGTGTGTGTGTGTGTGTGTGTGTGTGTGTGTGTGTGTGTGTGTGTGTGTGTGTGTGTGCATGTGTGTATTTGTGTTTGTGAATGTGTGTATTTGTGTTTGTGAATGTGTGTTTATGTGTGTGTGTATGTGTATGTATATGTGTGTGTGTATATGGGTGCGCATGTGTGTGCGTGTGTGTGTGTGTGTGTGTGTGTGTGTGTGTGTGTGTGTGTGTGTGTGTGTGTGTGTGTGTGTGTGTGTGTGTGTGTGTGTGTGTGTGTGTGTGTGTGCGTCTTTGACTCATTATTATTATTATTATTATTATTATTATTATTTTTCAGTTTAAACACCTGTCTGCATGAACCAAACACACAACTTAATCTTCTGGAGGAATCTGACACGACACTCAATCTTCTGGAGGTAAATGTTATATTTATTATTTTATTAATATCATAATATAATCATCTTTATATACCCTAATTGTTCTTCACTCTGTTTTGAACAGAATATGTTGATCAAGTTTCAAAACCAAAACAAACCATCAGACTTCTGCGAAAGAAGATTTTGTTCAATGTTATTACTTTTGTTTAATTATAAATGCTTTCCTTATAATTATCTGATTTTGAATTACAAAAAAAGAATAAAGGAGATGTAAAGGGGAGGGGGGTGGTTGGGGGAGGGTTAGTGTTGTGGAGTTGGTGCGCTCCCCCAATGACCCACCACCCCCTCACCTCTCTCCCCTCCCCTCTCTCCCCTCCCCTCCCAGTGTGTGTGTGTGGGATGAGGGGGGTGCTGGGTCAAAGGTGGGGGTGCACAGGGGGTGGGGCTTGTGTGGGTGTGTGGGGCTTGTGTGGGTGGGTGGAGCTTGTGTGAGTGGGGCTTGTGTGGATGGAGCTTGTGTGGGTGGGGTTTGTGTGGGTGGAGCTTGTGTGGGGCTTGTGTGGGTGGGTGGGGCTTGTATGGGTGGTTGGAGCTTGTGTGGATGGTTGGGGCTTGTGTGGGTGGTTGGGGCTTGTGTGGGTGGTTGGGGCTTGTGTGGGTGGGTGGGGCTTGTGTGGGTGGGTGGGGCTTGTGTGTGTGGGTGGGGCTTGTGTGGGTGGGGCTTGTGTGGATGTGGCTTGTGTGGGTGGAGCAATTTTTTAATTAAATAAATATGTGTGTGGGAACTAATAAACTAATCACTAATTATATGGATATGATGGATGTGGATGTGGCTTTTGTGAGTGGGGTTTGCGTGGATGTGGCTTATGTGGGGTGGGGCTTGTGTGGGCGGAGTCAAAAATATTTTTCCCCATTTATCTTTGTCTTTTGTAATTCCTGTGAATAAAATGAACCTAAAATCTCATCCCCCTTTAAATCACATAATTTGTAAGTCCAAGGAACTGTACCGACGACATCAACATTTTAAAAAAGTTCATTTGTCCATCGCTTGGTATAACCTTTTTCAAAATGAGATTTCCACCTGTATATTCTTACTATATCACCAACTTTGAACTTAGGCTTTCTGACATTAATGTCTTTTTCATATTTTAATTTTGTAAATGTTTCTGATAGCTTTGTTTTCGTTGAGGTATGAATCGTGTCGTTGTATTTATCCACAATGTCCTGAATTAAAGACAACCATTGTGGAGAACAGAGGTGAGTGAATTTTTTTATCTTGTCTCTCTTTTTAAGTGTGATTAAAACGCTCAATAACAACTGCTTTTCCTTCATTAAAGGTGCTGTATAATGTAATGTTGTTATTTTAAAGAAAATTCATAAATGTTTTGTTGTAGAACTCTGTACCCTCATCAGTCCACATTTTTTTCGGTTTTCTCTTGCCTTTATTGAATATCTGTTGGAAAGCTAACATAAGAATATTTCCTGTTTTGTTTTCTAAAGGAACAACCCACACATATCTACTCATCAAATCAATAACAGTTAAAGCATACTTGTACCCCTTATCATAATTGAGTTCAATTAAATCAGCGGACCAGATATAAACAACTTCCTTGGAATAAACCTTCCTTCTATGAAACTTTGTGATTATTGGTTTATGTATTTCATCAGCTATTGCTCTTCAATCTTAATGACATCATTAGAGCCTATAAGTTTTTTGAATTTCCAAGCCCAAGTTTCAATTTAGCACTGATCATCTTCTTCTGGATGAATCGATCACCTTTTTCTCTCAAGGTTGGATTTTGTATCAGAGACAAATTATACAACATTTCTCTGTCGGCTTCGTGTTTTTCTTCCAACGTTGTGCTATTTCCATAATCAATATCGTGCCTCATGCACACTTCATCAACCCTACTGATACGTTTGCTCCATGGTTTAGGATTGTCAGCCTCATCTAATCTTTTATTCAAGTTTGTCCCTGGACCACAGAAAGAATACCCTGGTAGATGTAATTCCCCTGGTATTCCAGTTGTTGTAAATTTACTTCCTGATAAAAACTTTTGTATATCTTCCCCTTGTTTGTGTTTGGTGAATTCACTCTTTATTGAGCCACACACCGAACATGTACCTTTTTGTATAACCCTATTATTTTTACTTTTAACAAACGAGATATTTTTACTCTTGGTTTTCTTTTTACATTTTAGACAATAACTCATTTATTTATGTGAAAAATTCAAATAGAGTGGGAAAACCTTTTTAGTTTCCAACATGCACATTTGAATCTTAATTTTTAAAACATAATGAATCCTTAGAAATGTCTTCACTCTCTCCTCCATTTATTTAAGAAAAAAAGTGCAAAACTTTAATCAAAGTCGATTGCACCAACATCATAAATAATATCATCTTTTCCTTCTTTCTCTTCTTTATATCCACTTTCTCGTTTAAATCTTCTCCCTGAAACCGACGTTAATAGTCTTGATGCATATATTTCTAATCGACTTGCCAATTCTTTGTTTTCCTCCTCTGTGCATTGAGATTTATTTATTTTCTATAATACCTTTGATCTTTTTATAATCTCACTGGTTTCCATATTTTTATATTTCTTTATTCTCTCTCTTTCCTCCCTCTCCCTCTCCTCCTTCTCTCTCTTCTCAGTTTCTTCAACTCCTTAATCCCTTACTATCCTTGAACCACTTTCACCCCACAGAATATCATACATATATATTCATCTGGATTCTGCAATACTCTTGAATCCACAATTATTTTTCTCATAATTGGAAACCAATAAGATTTGTTGATGATTTCTAAAAGAGTTTTATATTTCATCACCTTTGGAAGTTCATTTATATTTAATATTTTAATCAAATCTCTATTTGTGGGTTTTTAACATCAGTATAAGGCCAGTTTATAAATAAAAATTCCCTGTGTCTATGTTCCAATTCATAAGCAATGTAAAATCGAACACCATTTATTTGAAGGTGTCCTTGAATGCAAAAATTATAATTTTCTTGAACTCTTCTTGCTGTCATTTATGTATCAGAAATATATAACAGATTAATATGATGACACGTAATACCACCCCATCTTCCTGTTGTTAAATCAGTTTGTATTCCTCGACTTTGTATTATTATCCAATTTCCTTCCTTTGTCATATAAACTATTGCTTCACCATCATATAATTTCCTACTCCCGAAATCGTGTATTTTTTGTTTGCTAATTGTGCTTCCACATATCTCCTGATTCTTACCAAGAGGATAATATTCTTCTTCAAGAGACTGATAAAAATCGTGAAGGTCTTTTAGGTTGAATGAAAAAGACCAATTATATTCTAAATCACCCATATTATACCTCCATTTCTCTATTCTCATGCTAACTATTCTTCCTTCTTTATAAAATTCAATACTAAGCAGATAATTGAATTTAACAACAAAAGGTGAATGGTTTGTTGAACCAGGTGTTGTGCTTGTAAATTCTACTCCTACAACAAAACGTGCCATTTTATTGAAGGATATATATATATATATATATATATATATATATATATATATATATATATATATATATATATATATATATATATATATATATATATATATATATATATATATATATATATATATTGTGATAAATCACTTAATCCCACCGTCATTTGCGTCAGTCAGACTTGGATAATTTATTAATTTATAAGCATTTTTCATATTAATATTTATTGCTATACTATATTTCTGTCATTCAGCCTGTGCCGTTGTGTAATAATTTGATAAATCAATATCCAGTTCTTTGGATACACCAAAGATAGAACAATCTTTCCCAACATAAGTCATTTATATTGGATGAAAAATAATGTCATTAAAAAAGATTATTTTTGTTGAGTTGAAATAACACATATGGACATAATTGACCACAACACTTGGAATTTAATTATTGGACTTGAAATTTTTCATAAACACCATTCTGTAAGAATTTTATTACTCCAACAGGTGGTGGAAGACCAAAACTATCAAAATAATATTTGTCTTGACTATTAAAAATACAAACCCAATGAGAACCGTTCCGATTATTATCTTCGAAGTTCATAATAATATTCTTAGTATGTTGAGACACGTTTGTTAATTCATCTCTCATACAAATAACCATATTATGAATTTTTAATTTCTTACAACATTTGATAAGTTCGAAGTTTGATGTTGTATTCTTTCCAAATTCTTTAAACCACTCATCAATGCTCATTTATTTATAAGAAAGATATAATCCATTACCCCTTTTAGTTAATTTTACACCTGCTTGTGCGATAGAAGAAAGCATATCTCCAACTAACAATCTTGCTTTATCAGGCAGACTTTCAACTTTTTCAGCAACATCTACAATTATACCACTTCCACTTATTTGTTTCTCCAACTCTGTTATGTTTTTCCAATTATTTTTGAGCCCAGAATTGAGCGTTCCTTTCGTTGGCAGTTTTCACCGCTGCTGAAATACCACCCATCAATGCTCCAGCCACACTTAAACCAGCAAATAAAGGAATTAGAAATGGGAGAAATCCTCCACTCGTCTCTTTTATTGAATATTTCTTCAACATTGGTTTTGACATTTGAATTTTAAGTGAGCCAGTATCGTTCAAGATTTTCACCTGTTCTCTTATGAGCAAAACATCAATTGTTACTGCTCCTTTTCTCTGAATTGTATGAACGTTAATCATACAAGGCTTTTGATTTTGAATGCAAGATGATAGTTTATGAAGATTGATTTGATTAACATATACCCCAGTTGGCACATTACTACTCATTTATTTATCATAAAAATTATGTGAAACTAATGATAACACCATTATCTGTAATTATGTTTCTTCCAAAAGCAAACAATATGAATCAACTTCTTCACTCTCTTCTCTTTTAATGTATAGGGAAGTATCCACTCAATTGGACTTTATAGTTTGCTATTGAGTGCTCAGGTCAATCTCATAGATTGTATACAGACTTTTAAATGCTGTCATATCCAAAATGGATTCTTTATTTCCATTGTTTTCACACACCTTTTGGGAAGACTTGTATGCTTCAGCATAATCATTTTTTCCCAATTAATTTCCAATCTATCTCATGAATAAAATATTCCATCTGGAGAAACGTGAAGTTGTTTCACCTTAGCATTATCAATCAATGCGTTATTCTTATCAGTCGCAGTATCACCATCTGCTTTTTCTTAAATAAGCCACAGATATCATGGCTTTCCTTGCAGAACACCCAAATTCCACGTGTAAGTGGTTTGGTTCAGTTTAACTTGTTGGCATCTTCTTTTAGGGTATGATACATTGAGTGGTTTCTTTGAGTTAAGTCTTCTATTCAACATCTCTTCTGTTTTAAGATTAGGAGTGTATTCACTAATATACCAACTCATTTCATCAATTACAAATTTGTTCTGATCAGCAAAAGCATGAGCCACACAAAAAGCAATCTATTTTCATAATCATTCCTTTGCAGTTGAAATGTAATTTTAAGACCACACAGAACTTTATCATGATCACAAAATCAAAATATACCTTTAAGACAAAATATACCTTTCAGGAACTGCCACAGTAAAACTATTTTCTGTTTTTTTATCATCATTCTTTTCCTTTGAATATCCAGGGTCTGTGTGTGTTCCCGTTGCCATATCAGGAATAAAACCTTCGACAGCTCCCTTTCCCATTCTATCACTAAATGAATATAGTGTAAATTTCATCATTTCAGATGTAGCAGAGACATAATCAACTGCTTCAACTTCTTGTGTTCCAATGTAGAAACGAACACGATCAAACATTTTCCAGAAGAAATCGTTTTTGAGTGGAGTGTTTGTGTTATTCACAGCCTTAGTGAATGTAAATTTAAACAACAAGAAACTTTCGGCGAGATTCAAAAAAGTTTGTTGATCATTTATTTCAAAACTTTTTGTTCCATTTGCATTCCAGTCTATTCCAATTATTGCATTTACCTTGAAGTAGTCTTCTTTTTTAGTAGAGTTTGAGATGACAATGGTATCATCCAAATCATAGATACTATCATTTGCTTCCATACTTGTATTTATTTTGGAAAAAAGATGTTAAAACTTTTGAAACCATGTCCAAAGTATTGAATTATTTTCTGTCATTCTTGGGGAGACAACTGAGTTTTGCCTTTCTTAATTTCTTTTATTGCTTGCAATTTATGAGATTCCTGTTGGGCATCTTTCATACTCTTCATAGCACCCGCTACATTTCCCATAGCAGTAGCAGTTGAACCAATTAGGTCTTAATGTTATAAGAATACTTGAACCTCTACCCTTTAGAGTATCAATTATCCCATCTCCTTTTTTCTAAATTATTGTCCGACACCCCTTTGTCTCTGAGATTTATAGTATCCTTTACCAAGATACATACCTTCACCCTTGTAGTATGGGGAAAGAACATCCAATCCCCTGTAATTATTTTATATTTTCCCAACTCGTGTTTCCTCACAATACCCATCGTATTTATCTATTGAAACACTTCACGTTGGTGAATTCTGATGGATATAATTTCTCCATTAAAATAAATCATGCGATTATCGTGGTCGGTTATCCTAAAATTTACTCTATATATGGTTTTTCCTGACACAGGGAGATAAACCAGATTTTTTGGTACCATATTGAATTTATAACCAATTGGGGTTGAGTTTGCGCTGAATGAAAATATTGTATTTGTTCTTATTCCATCATTATAAGTGCCATCAATCAAATCACAGTGAATTAATAAGGAATTACTGCCTGAGGATATTTGAATGACATTATCACTATAAAACGTCCCATTAATTTCAATCTTTTTTGAGGAGAAACCCAACAACTCTCCAAATGAATTATCAATTGTGAAATCAACCTTGCAGTTCTTTTTAAGTTTAATCGTTGATTTTGAAGTATGTTTTTGAATATCTATAACAATATATTTTGGTTCATCCCCCTGTTCTTTCAGAAGGTGAGCAATTTTGGAAGATATTGGAGAAATCTCATATGCTCCGGGTGAAGCTGTTATCGTTTTGTATCCACTTCCCGGATAACTAAACTTGCCATTTTTCTCGGTGATATTAAACAAGGTATGATAAGTTTCCATGGACAATAAAGACGCCTCATATTGTTTTGTTTCGTCAAGTTGTAGTGGATATGGGAATGAAGATGTGTGGTCGCTTGTTGTGAAATTAAAACGAAGGATTGTGCTTCTGTTCTTATTTAATATGGGATAAAATGTCTTTGTATGGACATTTATTAATTATTTTCATGTTCATCAACTGGTCTAAAATGGCTGATGCTTCATTAAAATAATTATTTCCAGCCTTCTTACGACCTAACAGCAATAACAGTCCATTACTAATTGTGATGGGTCATTTGGAAGAAAACTAACACCTGAACCAAGCCTACTTAAAGCCTGAAGAATGTGTTTCTCCTTGTCATTATTCATACTTTTACCAGATAGACTATCCCTATAATTAAGAGAGTCCAGCAGATCAATATATACTCTATCATCCTTATTTTTCATATCCAATGGTTTATCAAAATACATTGATTCATCCCTCACAGTTGAACCTTGTTTTCCATCTTTTGTTGGAAGAAACATTAATCTCGGAGTTAGTTTAACATGGGTTGAGCAGAAGTCAAGAACAATAATTCATCATTAAATAGCAATCCCTTTTCTTGAACAAGATGAAATATTGCTGGTTGTTCTGTTGGAATGAATCCTGCTTTGGTTTGTGAATCCGCTGTATATTCATTGTTTTGAAGAGCCTTCACAATATAATCAGGGGGTTGATTAATCTCTTCCAATTGTTGAAATAATCCATCATCATCATGTTCTAATTTTCGTACATGCTCTCATTCTTCCTCAGTCATTTGACTGAAATCTTTTAACATTTGAAGTTTTTTCGAAGTATATTCTATTGTGGGAACTGTGGAAGCATCTATAATTTTTTCTTGGGAAGTTTTTATAAGTGGTTTAAAAAATTTCTCTTGTTTTCTTTCAAATGCTTCTTTGCCCATTAGTTTGCCTTCATTTCTTCTTTATGTCTTCCTGTTGTTTTACAACTTTTGAAACCAACTATTGAGACTCCTTAAATCTTCTTGATCTTTCTTTCACATCCATTTATTTCTTGGAAAATATCATTCACTGAATTATGAAGGTCAAGGGGGAAATTTTCCTTTTCTTTATCATTAAAGTAGATGTGTTCAAATAAATCCTTTTCTTTAAATATTTCATCAAATTATTTATTCACATTAATACGAGTTGTAATTTCTTCTTCACCAATACGTGTATCTCTGCTTTTCATGTGTTTGCATTGAGTTTCTTCATCAACATCAAAACCGAATGATAAAATCTTAACCCCATTACCACTCAGATGTTTTATAATTTGTCTCATTCCTTCTGGATTAGTTTCTAATATCCCAAGACCACCAGATTTTAGTTTCTTTAACTCACTCTTACAATGTGAATATTTTGTTGTACCAAGAGAAACCTCCTCAAATATTTGACCTTTATTCCTCAATCGCATATGTTCCTCTTCTGAAATATAGTAATAATCTTCACCTTTTACTTCTCCACGTCTTATTGCTCAAGTTGTTGATACAATACGAACTACATGGTGTTTTTTTCGAAAATTTACAATATTTTCATTTGTACTATTCAAGAACCTTGATTTATGAGTCTTTTTCCAGAAGCAGATTTACCCACAAGATTTATAATAATAGTTGTCATTTATATATGTAATTGTTTATAAAATAAAATATGCATCTTTTACTATCTCATCTTGTTTCACAACAATATATTTATATTTTTCAGTCGTGTGCATCATATAATCCCCAAATTCCCTTTTACAACATAATGTAGAACAATTGTCTCTCCAAAAATTGTTTATATCTATTGAATTTAACTTGAATAAAATAAAAGTAATAGCATTGTTCCTTATTGAGCGACGAGGGAGTTGAAAGTATGATTGACAAAGATAAATACAATTACAAGAAGAATGTCTCCCTCTTGTGTAGTTGCTATCCATTACCGTTTGGTTTCTCTCATTAACACAATCATCAAAGATAACGAGGTTCTTTTTTTATTTATCCAAATCTTGGGGAGAAGGTATATCATCCGTATTATCACTAAGAATACAAGTTATCGGTTTTGATTTCTTTTTATATCTCTGTGTATCACAAAATAGTTGTATTATATCTTCAATGTTATAATCATTTAGATTGCTTTGAATGTTTAAATAAACCGATTATATCTTCTTTTTGAAGACCAGCATTAAAACCTTGTGAGAGTAGTTGATACTCAGGTTGAAAACTCGACTTTGTGAAAATTATTAAATTATCATAATCTTAAAAAGTCGGGAGCCAGGAGCATCTTTAAAAGTAAGCAGGTTTTTCCACATCCGCTTGAACCAACGATGAGACATCTTAATGAATTTGGAAGATTTTTATGATTGTTAAATTTTATCTTATTTTCCCAAATGGGTAACAAATCATTCTTTTATATGATTGGAAAACAGGTTATTTAATTTTTTTATTGGTTTTTTTGGAAACTCTATGTTTTATCCTCAGTTCAGGTTTAATTTCAAGATAATCCATTATTTTATTTATACAATATTTTGTGTTGATATTTCCCTGAAAATGACAATCGTTAATAACATAAATCATCAATCCACGAAACATGGTCCTCATTTGTTCAGTCTCTTCTCTTATAAGAAAGTGTGTATTATCACCATCATACTTTACATTCATTTCTTGAATCAATCTTGTAAAGTAATTCATTTTTGGTGCAAATCTCAAAGAATTATATTCCTTTGTATATTTTTTATTTTCATTAATAAGAAGATAATCACAGAATATACATTGTTTATAGGCTTTTGACTCTGTGTTTAATCGCCGTCTTTCACACGCAGGACAATTCTGAAATTTGTCATGTGGAGAATCAGGAAATTCAAGAGGCTCAAAATCTCGTAAACTATTCATATTTATAAAGTAAAACTTTACTTCAAATAAAATTCATCTTCGGTACTTTCATTGGTGCTTTCACAATCATCTATAAAACTACTTTCATAACTATCGTTTGAATACAAACTCTCTGTATCATAACTGTCTTCTGTTCAAACAGAGATACTATCATCACTCTCATAATCTTCAAAATCTTCAGTTGAATAATGACATATTTAATTAGTAGAAAAAAACATTACCATCTATATCTATATACTTTTTTTCATTAACAGATTCAACTACTACATCTTTTATATTAAAACTACTATTGAACGAAATGTCATTTCATCTGATATATTAACATCCTTTATATCTTTATGGTTGTTGAAAAAAATACAAATTTCCCCTTGCATATTACAGATGGTCTTATCTTTTATTTCTAAAGCTTCATCCATGAGGTTTTTCTTTTTTGATACTTTTTCTTGTTTCATTGCTTTTTCTAGTTTTGACTATTTTGCCAGAAAGAGAGGAGAAACTTTTGTTAGAGCTACTTTAATTGAGGTTCTTCCAGATATACTAAAAGCCCTTCAAATGAAGGAAATTGAAGAACTCATATTATTCACCATAATTGTTTTTATCCATTCAGTGCTATATTTATCTTTATTCAATTTTACATCCTCGACATATTCGTCAGTATCTTTTACAAATGAAGAGATTGATTGAAACTTGTGTTTTGTGTCTTGATATATTGTATTTATGAGGTGAAAAAAGTTGGAGGATAAAATGGTTTTAAGCACAGATTCACCTATAAATTAAACTGAATTTTCATCAAGAAAATTTTATTTCAAGCAAAGTTTTGTCATATAAATGTAGTGAATACAACGCACTGCGGTGTTTGTAATCATGAATATATATGTTTTAAAAAAACACCTTCAAACGAACAAACACACATTCAATCTTTTCAGACAAATATCTCCACTTGAGCAAGAAACAAGACATTGTGATAGATGCGATAATTATATTCTTAATTTTTTTAAAAATAATAAACACCTTCGATCACGCAAACACAAGAACAATGAAGAAAGGGAAGGTGCCACTAAATTTTCCATTGAAAGCACTGATGGGGCATTGAAAGGACATATAAAAATAAGATTGTTTAATTTTCAAGACCCTGGACTATCTTCAATCATGAAAGCTGTTGATATGGTTAAACAAAGTATTGAAACTATAATTAAAAACACATCAAGTGAAATGAAAACTTTTAAGTTTTATATGGGAGTACAATTGAATATGGGAAGAGAAGGTGATGAAAAGACTCCCTTTATGAGAACAAACCCTCACTTTATCTCATCATTTCAAGATTTTGAAAAATGTGATGCTTACGATGAACTCCAGAGACAAGAACAAGATCTTGATAACACTGTAGTAGGTAGTGGATTTGCTTTCACAAAAATAATCTTTTTAGATATACACATCTTAAAATCAGATCCCCTTCAAGCTTCTTCTTATATTGATTTATCAAAAGAGATAAAACTTTAGAAAGCGGTTGTTAATATTCAAATCAAAGATAATAAATGTTCTCTACGGTCTGTTCTTGCTCACTTACATACACCACAATGGAAACCTGAAAGGGTTGAACATAAGAAATATGAAAATACATTAAATGTTAAAGATTTAAAGTTTCCAATGTCATTGAGAGATATTCCTAAATTTGAGAAAATGAATAATCTATCTGTTAATGTATATGGATTAACGGATATAAAACAAAGTTCAGACATGAAAAATTTCAAACAACTATAAAAACTATGAAACACACATTGACCTTCTCTACTTTACTTCAAAGGAGAAATCACATTATGCTTTTATCAAAAATTTATCAAGATTAACCAAATCACAAATATACAAGAGAAAATGTAAAACGTATCCTTGTAAGAGATGTCTCAACTCCTTTCACACAAAAGAACGATTAAATCAACGTTCGAAATATTGTAGTAATCATAAATCAACCATCATCAATTTTCTAAAAGCAGGTTCAAACATATCATACAAAGATTTTAACAAATCTAGAAAACATCCGTTTGTGATATATGCTGATTTTGAAAGTATCCTTGAAAAGATAGATACTGTTTCTCCAAATCCAAATAAATCATACACAAATAAATATCAAAAACATACTCCGTGTGGTTTCTGTTATTATATCAAATCATCTGTTGGTGATGAATACAACGAGTTAGAACTTTATAGAGAAGAAGATGCCTCAGAGGAGTTTGCAAGACGATTGGTATAAGACGAAGAGAAATAATGGTTAAAACATATAAACCAATGTCATGAACAAAGGGAGAGAAAAAGGAATTTCGAAAGAACAGTATCTGTCATATTTGTGAGGAGAAAATTGAGGGAGAGGTCAAAGTTAGGGATCATTGTCATCTTACTGGAAAATATAGAGATCCAGCTCATTCCCGTTGTAATCTTAATTACAAGCCCCAAAACTTTATTCCTGTCTTTCTTCACAACAACGCTCACTATGACCCACATCTATTTATGAATGAACTTTCAAAGACATCTGGAGATATTTCTGCCATTCCGAACACAGATCAAAAATACATTTCATTCACAAAAACAATTCATACATCCCCCATAACCCATATCAGATTTCTTGACTCCTACAAGTTCATGGCAAGTCCATTATCTAACTTAGCAGCAAATATTAAAAACTTACCGAATCTTAAATCACATTTCTCAAATCAAGAAAAGATTGATCTCTTATCACAAAAGGGAATATATCCCTATGACTACATGGATTCATTTGAGAAGTTTTAAGAAACACAACTTCCTTCAAGGGAAAGTTTCCATTGCAATTTGAATAAAACTCATATTTCCAATCGAGATTATACACAAGCTAAAAAGGTTTGGGAGAAGTTTAATATAAAGAATCTTGGAGAATATCATGATTTGTATCTTTAAACTGATGTATTGTTTTTGACTGATGTGTTTGAAACTTTTAGAACAGTCTGTCAAAATAAAAATCTTGTGGATTTTACCCCACTCACTATTAGACAGCCCTGAGTTTGGCATGCAATGCTGTGTTAAAATGACAAAACAGAACTGGAATTAATCAGTGATATAGATGTGCTTTTAATGATAGAGAAGGCTAAAAGAAGAGGAATATCAAAAATATGTTCCAAGAGATATGCTAAAGCAAATAACAAATATCTTCCTGATTATAATAAGAATGAGCACAACTTTTACCTGATGTATTATGATGCTAACAATTTGTATGGGTGGGCTGGCTCAATATTTACCTTATGGAAAACTTTAATGAGTTAAAGAAAAACATTATGAAAAAGTTTTACAAGACATTGTTGGCTCCTCTCAAAAAGAATTGGATGAAGCTGAAGTTGGATATTATTTTGAAGTTGATTTAAAATATCCAGAAGAACTTCATGACAAACATAACAACCTACCTTATGCCCCTGATAAAGAAAGTCCAAGAAAATATTGGTTAAGTGATTACCAACAGTCATTTAATATAAAAGGTAAATCTCCAGAAAAACTACTTACTACATTAAATGATAAAGAAAGTTATGTTTTGCATCAAAGGAACTTGAGACAATAATTATGCTGGGTTGGCAGTGAGGAAAATTCATCAGATTTTGAAATTTAAACAAAGTCATTGGTTAAGGAAGTATATTGATTTTAATACAAAAAAGGATAACATAAGCAAAAACAGATTTTGAGAAGGACTTTTATAAACTAATGAATAATGCTGTATTTGTAAAGACAATGAAAAATGTTAGGAATCGACAAAACATTAGACTTGCTATATCTTGGAAACAGACTTCACAGTTAATTAATAGACCAGGTTTTGAGCGAGCGGATGTGTTTTCAGAGAACTTTTGTGCTATTCATTTGAAAAAAAGAGAGTATTGAAATGGATAAGCCCATTTATATAGGAATATCAATTGTTGACTTGTCAAAGTCGTTAATGTATGACTAATACTAAAATAATTTAAAATCATAGTATAAGGACAATGTGTCATTGTTACAAATGGATACAGATAGTTTTTTTTATTAGATATTAAGACATGTGATGTATATGAGGATATGATTGATGTATATATACATATATATATATATATATATATATATATATATATATATATATATATATATATATATATATATATATATATATATATATATATGAGACAAGTAATTATACGTCAGGTGATATGTTGTTTTAATCAAAGAATAAAAAGGTTATTGGTAAGTTTAAAGATGAATTGAGTGGGAAGATCATGAGTGAATTTATAGGATTGAGATCAAAGTCTGATGCTTTCACGTATATTGATAATAATAACATTGAAAGGTGTGATAAGAAGCTAAAGGGAATAAAGAAAATATAATCAAGGAATCAATAAACTTCAAACATTATTACAACTGTTTAACCTTAAAGAAGGAAGAGTACAGAAAAATGAATACAATAAGAAGATAAAAACATCAATTATATACAGAAGAGATAAATAAGAAAGCATTCGGAGCTTTTGATGATAAAAGATATATTTTAGAGAATGGAATCAATATTCTCCCTTATGGTTGTAAGTATAAGTGTTAAGATATTGGGTTGGGAATTTTAACAGACTACTGCCGTCTTTTTACTGATTTATAAATGATAGAACTAAGCAATAACCCATCCAAAGAGTGGAGATGTAATCACCCTTGGTATTTAAATGGGAAACACAAAGAATGTGAGAAATATCAAATAAGTCTTATTGAATAAATAACCGGGGTAAAAGTAGATAAAACAAACAAGCGGATAAATTTAATTACAAATAAGTTGGAGGATATAAAGAAAAAAAAATATCCTTGAATGGACTGAAAACTTTGATGGTTATCAATTGAACAATGGAAAAACAATTTACTACATTCTCAAAATGATATGTGGCTCAGGAGGTGGCCAAATAAGAGCATTAACAGAAGTTTATCATTTCATTTCTGCTCAACAAAGACACTTATACCAAGAACCAAGTTATTCTTTGTGAATTTTCTCGATGGAAATTAATGTATTAAGAAAATTAAGTTATTCCCTAAAGGAAAACATGGGCAAATATTCATTGCTTCATTCTTTGAGTGTAATGAAAATATAAAAGGGAAGAAGTGCTTTAATCAATAAGTCTCAATTTTACATTTGCTTGTATGGGAGGGAAGGGGATAGGTGGGGAGAAAATCAGTCTCCTATTTTGGGCTTTAGTCAGAAAGTTTTTTCCTTTTCCCCCATTTATTTGAATGGGCATCCCAGAAACCCCATTTATCATCTACTTCCCTTGCTCTCACTCTCCCACCACTATCCCTCGCTCTCAGTCTCTCACCCCTATCCCTCGCTCTCGCCAGCCCACCTCAATATCTCTCTCCCTCCCTTGCATCGCTCCCTCCACTCTCCTCTATCCCTCTTCCTCCCTCCCACCCTCCGCATAATATTCCCATCAGCTGAGCGAGGGGATGTATGAGCGAGAAGTCCCCAACTTTTATTTGCGAGTCCATAAATAATAAAGAAAGACCCACTCACATCTCTCACTTGTGAATGGAGGGAATAGTCAATCAGCTCTCACCTAATCAACAAAACCCAGGTGGCTTGGATTACATAAATATATATTAACACCTCCCATGCTCCTCCAGCCAAAAATGCTGCATTAAGCAACAAAGGCCAACTCAAGGTAAGCATAATTCTCTATCAAAACCTTCCCAGAGTTCCTCGACAGCTGTAAAGACATTCACAATTAGTACACACATGAGAATCCCAATGCTCCACACCCACTCAGCTTCCGGACCGGTTTCATCATATATATATATATATATATATATATATATATATATATATATATATATATATATATATATATATATATATATATATATATATACATACATACATACAGAGACTCTGCCACGCAATGCCTGATCCATCCATCCATTGGGACCATTCTCTGCACAGTGTCGGTGCTGCTGAAGCAGTCTCCTGGGCTATTGGGCACAATCCTGGACAGGTCACCACTCCGATAAAGGAATCAGTTTCTGAAATCTCTTGTATTTCAAATATCTAGTTATTCAAATCTCTAATGAGTATTTTCTAGGAGAACATATCTGGCCCAAGACATTTTTGAAATACCGTGATATATATTGTTTTGGTCCAATCTCTCAATGGTCAAGAATCACTTAAAAAATTATAGTAGCTGGATCCGGATCCAGATCTTCACCAAAATTTTATCAGTTCGTCCTTGTCGCACACCCAACCTGCCCAAAAAAATTTATTCGGACCCATCCACAACTTTTTGACATCCTGTACACAAATAAACAGACAGACAGACAGGGATGAAAACATAACCTCCTTGCACCTTCGGTGGCAGAGGTAATTCCCAAACTTACGGGAAGCTCGGATTAGGGGGAGACAGGACGTAAGCCGTGACGTAATATGCAAGTTTAAACCAATGAGAGACAGAGAAGTCGAGGCCATGCTTTCAAACCGACACAATATAATTTAGGATATCATCATTAGCATTAATGTTCATAAAAAATATAAATTAAAAAACAAGTGGCCCATGTTCACCAGGAGGTCGAACATGATCAATGTGCCAAGTTTGGTGGCATGATTGGTTTTACACACACACACACACACACACACACACACACACACACACACACACACACACACACACACAATGACAACTATTTATTGGAAAATAACAGAATAAGTAAATATAAAGAAGGGTTGTTATGGAATGCGATCTATGCCTCTGCTTCTCCATCAGGCAAGGAGGTGCAATACATTATTTAACCCACGAGGTGTACAGGGTTACAAGTGAACCTCTGTGTGGTGTGTTGTCCTGACGAGCCCATAATAAGAGTGAAATGATGGTCAACGACTCCACTGTCCTTTAATTGTGACCTTTAAAATCCTCGGTCTAAGAAATGGACTCGAGCGTGGCCCGCGTAATCCATACGGAATTGGAGGTGAGTGGTGCGCATGCGTACAACATTACCTTCAATGCCATGTTGCCTTTTATCAGGTTAGAAGGGCCGGTTTTGTTTTATTATTACGTCAGATTGCCATCTCAGCTCCTGGTTGGTGTGCAGCAAGGCAGAGGTAATGTGCTCGTGCAGCAGACGGCCACTGTTGCTCACAGCTCGTGCAGCAGACGGCCACTGTTGCTCACAGCTCGTGCTGCTTTGGCTGTTATGGGATGCAATGTTTGCTGCTCCATCAAGCATACCTGTACATATCCACACATTTTATTTTTGTCTGTATGGTCTAAAGTCATTTTCTGAGATAAATCTGCCCTCCTAAAGAGAAACACTCAAAATGTATAATTTGTGGCAGAACGCATCACCAGTGGCCCAAACTGCAAATGAAGTGAAACATTTAGTGAATACAATATCATAATTTGCAGTGAGAAAGCCCTTGGACCTCATGGTTCCCTTTGCAGGCTTGTGCCGCTCTGGCCCTCCTTCAGGGTGTGAAAGAACGGAACGCATGGCCTGAGCAGTTCCCAAATGAAAGGCACTGTGGAAATGAAATGATGAACTTCCAGACTTTCATCATTTTTGACAATTTCCTCTTTGTTGTTTACACCCTTGTATTTTCCACATTGTAGTGTATGTAACCTTTATAAATGAGGTTGCTGTTCTATTTGCATTGTCGTTCAAACATTACAATTCAGAAGAAACTTTGTTATTGAAGTTTAATTTTCATAAATCAATTTTGTTATGAAATGCTTTCATTATTTCGACAAAGAAGAATAGCCATTCTTAATCAAAAGTCTAATTTTCTTTCACAATGACTGTCAAGTCGTAAGCTGATATGTCATTCGTGAATTGGGTGGTGGTGGATGGTTTGGGGGGCGAAGGGGTGAGGGGTGGCCCAGTGCGCTGGCATTATCCTGTTTAAAAATTAATTTATGTTACCAATCGGTAATTATTTACTTTGGAGTTTTGGGATTCCTTATCCATTTTATCTAATTATTTTCTTTCTTGGTTGCAGATATTGTTCTGTACAATGCTTTAAAAACCTCCATAAATCTTATTTCATTTCATTCCCCAACAAAGCATTGCAGATGGATTATAATAATTTAAGGGAATGCAATATTCGCTCTCTGAGATCTGGATAAAATCACAAATTGGTCCAACACGTAGAACATGTCTTTCAATCCTGACAAATCTCACACTCAAACTGTCTCTCTGAAAGGACCACCTGGACCCCCCCCCCTCCCAAAATCTACTTTCCAACAATCCTCTCAAGAAGCTGAGTGTAAACATCCTGATAAGTTATTTGTAAAACCTAAAGATAGACTGTAAGGGCTTTTGTAACTTGCAGAAAAGCAAAGGATATTGTGGAATTGATTGAATACTGTATCTGATATCTACCTGTGTGTATCACCCTTAAGTCAGGTGGCACGACATATATTACACAGTAAGAAACATGACCGACTAAACCAGTATCGCACGGAGATATACAAGACAAGCTGGGTTACCCGATCAAGATCGGGTTAGTTTGACTTTCGAAAACCATCAAGAAGATTGGTGTTTAAGTCTGCAGGAAAAATGAACCCGAAAGTGCACCATGGTAATGATAGACCAAATGGCCTCATTTCCTTGTTTGCGGTCAGTTTATTGTTTATCAGCCATACAAACACTCATACATACAGAGAATTGCATTGTAGGAGGTGGGAGGGAGGGTTTGTGCCCATGACCTGACTCTGGGAACCACCGGCACATATGCAAAATTGGTGTGGATTGACCCAGCCATCCAGGTGAGATTTCCCAACCTCGTGTGTGTGTGTGTGTGTGTGTGTGTGTGTGTGTGGGGGGGGGGGGGTTGTGCCCATGACCTGGCCCTTTGTGCCCACCACAAAGCAAAAGGCCACTCAAGGTGGGGGCAACAACAAGGAAAGTATAGATATTGAACAGAAAGGAGGAATCTATTGACATTCCTCTAGGATTGAGGAAGGTTGGGATTGAGGGGGAAGCAGGATGCAGGTAAACTGTTCCAAAGTGATGCAGTGCGGGGACAAAAACTAGAAGGATACCTCATAGTCTTACTCTTCAGGACAGATGCAGTGTATGGATGGGAAGAAACTGCCAAATGTTTCGAGTGACTGAAAGGATGCTCAGGTGAACCAACCTGTAAGAGACTCTCAGAGCACACATTCCGTGGTAATATCTACAGAAAAAGGCTCAAAGAAGCAACAGAGCAGCAGATTGAGAGAGGTTCCAGTGATGATGCCCCTCCTGTCTCATCAGAATGGCAGCACGTCATTGGATTCTGTCAAGGAGAGATAGATGACAGGCCGAAGCGCCAACCCAAATATGGCAATAATACTCCATGACAGGACTTTTGTGGCCTTGTATAGATGGAGCATAGCAGCTTGAGGAAGGTATTGCCAAGCACAAAATAAGCAACCAAGGTGCTGGAAGGCTCTTTTAGTTATACCAGAGATGTACTTTTTCCAGCTGAGGTTTGAGCTGGTATCCAATCCAAGAAGATGGAAAACAGGAAGTTCCTGCAAAGGTGAAGAATCCAAAGACAGTGTTGGCAAACAAGGTGATTTTGAACAAGACACAGACAACAAGTGGGTCCTTTTTTAGTTGAAAGTAACAAGCCAGTCTTTCCCCAGTTAATCACACTCTCTTGGTCCTGATTGAGAGTGGTGCTGGCACGGCATGGGAAGTAGGAGCCAGGGTTCCTGGGTAGGTAGTATACAGTGTTGAGTGATCTGTCTAAATGCTTAATTGAGAAAGAATACAATCAGGCAGATCATTGATATATAACAAGAACAATATTCGACCCAACACAGACCCCTGAGCAACACAATCATCTGTATTAAGAACAGGGGATGACTGTCCCTCATGCACCACAGAGATTTGACAATTTGTGAGGAAGTCAGAAATTGTATCAAGCAATTTTCCAGAGATGCCATATGATTTTAGTTTATCGATGATGCCCTTGTGCCACACTGTCAAAAGCCATAGAGATGTCGAAAGCAACAATCCTGGCTTTCCACGATGATCCAAATCCCGATTCACATGTTCAGTGATCAGTGATAGAACATCACCAGTCGACCATGAATGTTGAAAGCCACTCTGGACATCAGTTAGAATGTTGTGGGTTTCCAGATGAGTCATGAGTTGTCATTTGATCAAGGATGCAAACACTTTGTTGATAATGCGGAAAAGGCTAATAGGCCGATAGTTAGAAGGATCAGATTTTTCACTAGAGCCTTTAAAGACAGGGACTACAGAAGCCTTCTTCCAGCTCAGTAGAAACACAGACTATGACAGACACAAGTGACACAATTTTGAGAGAATAGAAGACAGTTCAGGTGAACACATCTTCAAAGCAATTCCAGGGATTCGATCTGGTCCATTATATTTTGAGATGTCAAGCACTTGAATAATCTTAGCAACTTTCCTGGGTGTGACAGTGACAGTGGAAAGTTGGTGTCAAGACTGGAAGGACAAATAGGAAATGGGGATCCATGATCTTCCAGTGTGGAGATTGCAACAAGATGCTCAGCAAAGAGGTTGACTTTATCAACAGGAGAAGTAAGCAGTTCAGGGCCACTGAAGAGGACATGAATCGATGATTGACTGTGATTGAGAATGCTTTTGGCAATTCACCAAAAATCTCTGTAACCTCGCTGTTTATTTGAGATAGAATAACAAACCTATTCTCAATACTGTCGCTTATTCATTCTCTAATACTCGTTTACAGTGGTTGCTCGCAAGGCGAAACAAGTGATGCGCATCAATCGAGCCAACACGATGATACTGAATGAAAAAGTGATTGAGATGGGCGATAGCAGCAGAACAAGCCGGAGTGAACTACACCTGAGGGTGTGCATTCATTTGGTAGGTTTAAGAAGGGATAAAGAGGTCCATACCAACAAGGATCCACTCAGTAACTTCATTGGCAGTTTCAGATGGTTTGTGACAAAGGATTGAGTTCCAATGAACATGGGAAGAAAAGAATGCAGTTGGCATCCCAATCAACCTTACTACTGTATATTGGAAGACAGTTCGATGGACAGAACGAACAACAGTTGATGGTGAGGAGTAAGAAACCTGAACTTCGATGTTGACATGATCAGAGTTTCCAAGAGTGGAAATAATTTTTTGCAGTGCAATCCCCAGGATTCTTGTACAAAAATATATCAAGACGATACCTGTTATCAGTAACTCCATCAGGAATTCGAGTTGGAGCTGAAATGATCTGACTTAAGGTCATGCGACACCGCAAAGTTAAATGCACCCTCACCAGGAGCATCTGTGCTGTAAGAGTGATCAAACCATTCTTTGTGATGAACATCAAAGTCTTCAAAGACCATAATATCAGCTGTTGGATGTCGAGACAGCGCCATATTGATAGCATCAAAAATAGCACAATTGGGCGTTGATGGAGAGTGATACAGGTAGCTAATACAGGTAGTATACAGGGATATATAGGTAGCCAGTAGAATGCAAAAGTGATAGGCGAAAGCAAATAAACTCTTATGTCACCACACGCCTCACATGTGCATAAAAAGAAAGGAGAAGCATTCGTAAGGAGTCCCAGATTCTGTTTGGAATGGAATTAGTTTCCAATGGAATGAAGAATCTTGATCGAGTTTACAATGAATATCCTTTGACAGTATAAAAGTCACGATCTGTTCCAGAAGTTATGGTAGGAAATTGGAATTTATTCAGGGTGCCGGTGATACCTTGCCCATGCTTCACATGGGATACCATGAGATCTTTCTCCACCAAATAATACCAGCAGACAGGACGTCCAATTGAAAGTCCATCCGAGGGATGGCACACACATTGATGAATCACCCTGCCTGTGAAACACTAGGATATCAGTATATAGCTGGATCGGGATTCGAACCTAGGCTAGACAGCTTAGAGGTATATGTATGCCTCTATTCTAGGCCATCCTGTCAGCCCGATATATATGAACTGTCTGATACTGTCCTTATACTACATATGACATTTGAACATACAAAAGCATGATGGTTCCAGATTACTGAAAAAAACCATATCAATTGTGAGCACCGATGACGTCATCACCCAAAAGTAGACAATCTTCAAAGGGGTGTTTCTCGTTAAACGAGAGCCAGATATACCCCTGATAACTTTGGAACTACAAGACCTTCTATTCATTTAAAATATACAGCTTGATACACTGAGTCATGGAATCCTTCTGAACTGACATTTAATGTCTGTTTAATGATTTACAAAAGATGGCAAAGATGGCATGAAATGTCAGACAAATTACTGGAGTCCAGGATATGACAAAATAATAATTCTGCAGCCAATAAAGTTCCAATCACAAATTCCCTCGTGCTCACCAATAAACCAAATGATAGCATTACCCATTCAAGAGTGTCCGGATAATTTAATTGTTTCACATCGCCTACTAGCCTCCAAAGGCAGTTGGTTCACCATCCTTTGATCTCATGAGCTTGGAGGAGGAAATACTTATTGGTGCCGGTAAAAAGCAGAACAATTTTCCAAAACTAAGCATTTCGAAAAAATTTCAGGAGACCTCATGAATTTCATGTTGTCATGGTCGCTAACAGTTTGTCATTCAAATCACCAAACATGCTTCTGTCGAAACCGCAACTAAAAATGTTGAAATGAGTCATATGTAGGTGAAAAATAAACATTTAAAAAATAAAACATTTTGCAATGTTCGGATTCTCCACTGCTCAAGCAATGATGACGACGACGATGACAATATGCGCACTCAAGTTAGAGGGAATTAACAGGTGGAAACTTGGGTTCAATGAAAGATTCGGTTTTGGTTCATAGAGCAATTCACAGCAATGACGAGTATGGCTTGCAGCAGGGTCCGCATCTTTACTTATGTGTCCCAGAAGTTTCTTCGGCTCCCTTCAGCAGCTGTGTATCCCCAAAGCAGAAGTTCAGCTCTTTTCCATCAGAATTCTGCTTTTTAATATTTCAAGGCTTCTCTGAGACAGCTCCATTGAGTGCTGGGGGAGTTCAATAAGTCAAAGGAACGAAAGACTCAAAATCGGTCAAGTAATGATCATAGTTTTCTTTTATAATTTTCAAATTTTTTTCAGTTATTATTTTACGTGATCGAAGGCTCGATGGTGAAGCTGCCATACACACACACACATGTACATATAGATGAACATACTTGACACAAAACCAGAATGTTGGATGAGACAAATGCAGCCACTGAGCTTGAAGGAAGTGCTGTCACTTTTCAGGGCACTCTGGATACCAGCAGGTCAGGTCAGGTCAGGTCAGGTGTGGGAGCATGCGCCGGAGGAGCACGTCGCAACGTTTGCTTGAGCCGATACTCCAAGGGCCTCCATCTGGCTATCCTCCAGGCAGACGCCTGGCACATCCCCATCTCCTTGAGATGCTGATCAACCTGCTGCAACCAGTTCCCTCTTCCTGTCAAGGCTGGAGTTCCTCAAAGCAGTGTTCTGAGCCTTGATCTGAGGTCATCCCTCAGATCGGCAAGCAGCGGCCTCTTCGCTCTCTGAGATCTGAATAAAATCACAAATTGGTCCAACACGTGGAACATGTCTTTCAATCCTGACAAATCTCACACTCTCACGATGTCTATCTGAAAGGACCACCTGGAACCCCCACCCCACCCCCCATCTACTTTCCAACAATCCTCTCAAGAAGTCCTTTCATTGAAGCTTTTTGGTCTCACTGTCTGCCATGATCTTTCCTGGGAAACCCACATTTCCAAGCTGGCCTGCAAAGCAAGTCGCCGACTGGGAAACCTCCGTCATGCAAAGTCCTTCCTTGGCCCACCTGAGCTCCTAACCACATACAAAGCTTTTATCCGTAGCCTGATGGAGTACTACTCTCCCGTCTGGGCTGATGCTCCTGCATCTCACCTTTCTCGGCTTCACGCTGTGGAAACCAAGGCATTAGGATCATTGGTATCTCCTGCAGTGAGTCTGTCTTTGGGCCTCTCACTTTCTCACTGCAAGCAAATCGGTGGTCTTTCGGTCTTCTACCGCGCTCCCCCTTCTCGTAAAACTACCAAAATCACGAATCACTGCTCACCTTCACTCTTTCATCTCTCTTTTTCCCCGCCTTTGGAACAAACTCCCACACTCTCTTCAATCCCATTCTTCCCTCCAGGTCTTCAAAACAGCTGTTCACCACCACCTCTTATCCTCCCCCATCCAAAACTATGATCTTTTCTCCCCTCGTTAATCCACCCCAAACCTACCTCCTTCAAATTCCCTGCTTTCCTTCCCAAAAGTTCCCTATTGTGTAAGGTCCTGAAAGTCCCTGTCGTGTCTATCTTGTATACCCTGGGTTCCCCGCTCCATCCCTCGGCCTTCCACCAGATTTCCTCATGTCTCTGTTCCTCACTGTTTTGTCCTTCCCTCTCTTGGTCCTCTTGTCTCCTGCCCTCCCCCCCATTTTTGTGCATTCTGTGTGTTAGCTCTCATCCGAGCCTCAACAATGTATACAAAAAAAAAAAATCAGTCACAAAATAATTAATGTGGTATCATACTTGTGAATTTCATCATTAAATTTAAAAAAATCACAAAATTTGAAGGAACGCATCCATTAATACATTTATACTTAAAAAATACTTTGCAGATACGATGACATCACATAACGTCAAAAGAATGATGTGATTAAATTATTGATTTACTTGAGCTACTGGTGGTTCTCTGTGCTTGTATATGATTTGAAGGATTATATTCTGCAATACCATCAATTTATTAAGATTTGATTGAAATGCATGATTGACATGCACGTTACCTCTTTTTCTTTGACATTCTGTGGAATCTGAAGCTCTCAACATTGGTATCTCCCACGAAGAAGCTAAAGTACAAGACCTGTTGCTCTAACATCGCAGACAGATCGGTGACTTAAATTTTTTTTTAACCAACTCTACTCCGATTCACCTTGGTATGTTTCCATCCATAGCAAACTCTGCTCTCTCAGCCCTCCGACCCTCCCCAACTCCTCCAGAACACACACATTCTTCCATTAACTCCCTCCTGGTTAAACCCACAAAATGCAGCCTCGTTGAATTGCCAAATTCTCTTGTTCCTCTTTCCTCTCGTTTGTGGAGCTGCCTTCCTGTAACTGTTCAATCCTACTCCTCCCTCCAGGGCTTCAAGCAAGTGGTGCAACACCATGACTGGTCACCACCCTATCCCGGACCCAAGATTTTTTTTCCGACCTCGATTAACCCCACCAAACCCAACCCTTATATTTGCATGTTACTGGTTCCTCCTCTCCTATTTTTCTGTTTATGACTCCCTTGCTTGTTGTGTCAAACTGTTGCTCCAATGTCAGTTCATTATCCTTTTACTCTCTTTCACCTTATTTTTCCATGAGTCTAGATCTTGAACACCAAACTTCCTCCCCAAACTCCCAAAACAGCCTCTTGTAAGACAACACAATCCCACCCCAAATCCCCACCCAAGGTAAGCTAGTCAAAAGGATGACATCATTCGTATCTGCAAAACCTCCACAGAGAGTTGGAGCTTTCTAAAATCCTCCAGAAAATTGAAAAAAGGTTCCTTTATCCTGATATGGAAAAGAATCACAGAATTATGTCAAAACGTAACTGACATTTACTGCTTTCTGGCTTCAACAAAATAAAAATTCAGATCTTTAAAAAAAGATTTTAATTCCAAAAATACATGGTTCATAGAAAGGTAAATATTTTTTAATGCAAATTAATTTTTATTTAATAAATGTGTCTCAGACAAGAAATTGCTTTTTATTTCTGACAGTGAGTTAATTGCAACTGTCATGACAATGAAGATAAATGATTCAGGCAGATTTAACTATATAATGTGATTGATTAATCCACATGTTCAATTAATGTACAATTAAATTGTATGAAAATTAATGAATTGGATTCTCCCTGTAATGATTATTAATTAATTGATATATGTGTGTGTATATACATATATATATATATATATATATATATATATATATATATATATATATATATATATATATATATATACAATCATATTCATGTGAAAAAGTTATATTAACAGCCGTGCGTATCCGCAACATGTCATTTTCTAACATGCTACCTTGATGACACCAAATATGTACCGAATGACCATTACACTGGAACAGCGTCTTGCTGTGAAGATGTGGGATAGTTTCTTCAATCAAAGCACATAATTGCAGTTCGAAAATAGTACAGAAACAAGATGGCGACGATGCTGTATTGCTGTGTTGCGTCTGTGCATGCATGGATGGGGCCTGTTGTGCAGTGGACGGATTAAAAGCCTGTTGGACAATGGTGGCGTTCTGGTTACCTGTATTTCTCTTTGCCTCTTCATGACAAGCGTTTCGGTTCTGGGAGAACTGTACAGCGACCAATGTTAAAAACTGATGAAGTTGAAAGTTAAAGCGCATGGAATGCATCACTCATGAATTGCAGCACACAGTACACCAATCATAGAATTCTGGGGCACTTGGTTTGAATTGGGTTGTTACTGTTGATGAGAACAAATATCCAGTTTTCAGTTTATCCGTTGTTTCATCAACCATTAATGGACCGAATGCCAGCATCATGAAGGACCACCGTATGAGTGCGGGATTTTTGGAAGGACTGCCCATTCAATATGGGAGTGTAGAAACAATACTCCACCAGCACCCTGGTTCCCATAAAATCATGACATGCTTCTCAGTGTACACAACTAATCAGGCACCACAGAAGCAGGACACAGCAGACTCCACACAAATGAAGGGAAATTCACGACCAAAGCACTTGATGATTCCTGATTGAGAAGGTTGTAAAGTAAAAGTTTCCATAATGCTCAGATCTAGCGATTCTAAGTTTATGAACAAAGTTTAATCTTGCTATTTGACCGTTTTGAGCCATCTGCTCAATTGGCCGATCATCGACTCGACTCCCACTGTCATCGACTCCAAAAGGAAAGTACAATTATTATAATAATAATAATAATCATTATTATTGTCATTAATATCAAACTTCTGAAGCATGCTGCTTAAAGTAAGATATGTAAGAGATTAAAGTAGTTTTATGTACTCAAACTCAAACAAAGACCAAAAAAGTAAACAATACGTATCATATGGGCCTACACTGCTCTGTGTCAAGCCTAAAGCAGCAGGAAAAGACAGGCGCTAAATGCCCCGGGCTCACTCTGCCTGCCTGTTCGCCACCAAGCCATTTGTTTAGCAAATTGTCTGGTGCTGTTTAATAACTTTGACCACGTCCCACAGACATATTTGAGCATACAAATGTACATTGCTGTGCATATATTAAGGTTCATGCACACATAAGCACACCTTTAGCCTCAAGCAGAATCCCACTCATTAACTCCACGTTTTGCTACCATTCTGCCTAAGCCACCACCGTCGTTATCTTAACAACTCCGGCAATACTGATTGTTTCCATCCCTAGCACTCTTTTCCTATTTGCAGTTGATTTCCTGCCACCGGTGGCTACTCGACTGCAGAAGGCTTGCTTAACTAGAAGGAAGGTATGCAGCAAGCTCTCAACTACTGCAAAACATTCATCAAACGATTATGTTTCGGTTGCAAATATCATCAGCATGGGTATTCCAATTAATTTATTACATAATATTGATAATCTCTCCATATACATAGTTTCACAACTGATAGGCCTAATCTTAACTGAAAGGCTTGAAAGTGAACCTTTGAGATCCATTTGATTGTAAACAGTACAGATGGCCAAGCTTCCATCCACTGGGACCATACTCTGGACAGAGAAGTCGGTGCTGCCAAAGCAGTCTCCTCGACTCTTGGGCACAATCCTGGACAGGTCGTCACTCCAACACAGGATACACGAATGGCTCAATCATCCCAGCAAGCTGGCACTCATTTTGCCGACCTCGGAAGGATGGCATGCTGAGTCAACCCCACCTGGTATTAATTCAACGATATAGCGAGATTTTCACTAAGGACCTTCGGATCCCAAGCCCACCATCCTAACCTTAAAGACAACACCAGACATATTTGCATATCAAGTCACTGAATTCAATCACCATCTTTTTTTGAGGTTGACATGACCAAAAGGTCAACATAGGACAGATTTCTAAAATCGTCAATTTTCATCCGATTGACTTGAAATTTGAAGAGAATTTGCATATCAGGTCAATGAATTCAACGACCAACTATTTTTTAGGTCAACATAGGCGAAAAGGTCATCTGTTCCAATCGATTCATCTGACCACATGCTTGTCAAAGTAGACACCTCTCTGGCTGTTATTAGAGAACCACCTCAGCACCATACCCCTGAAAAGGAAATCTGTTGTATATAATTATTATTATAATAATAATAATCATAATATTTTAACATATGTTACAGCCTGGTGTTGGCTTAGTGATTAGGGCGGTGGCTTGGGATCCGAGGGTCCTGAGTTCAAGCCCCATTGGCCGCTGAATTAAAATACACCAGGAGGTTGATTCAGCCTGTCATCCTTCTGAGGTCGGCAAAATGAGTAACAGTGAACTGGTAAGGGGGACACTACATCAGCGGCATAGCTGCGTCACAACCAATGATGCAACCAGCAGCCACAGGCTGCACTCAATAGAGAGAGAGGAACATATGTTACATTGCAAGGAATTTCAGCACAAGAGTAGGCACATTAAGTCCATCAACATATCTGCTACGTTTGCCAACTTATGCTTGTTTATCTGTGCTTTATCCTTTTGAAAAATGCCAAGCATCAAACAAAGAAGCAACACAAACCATTTTCAAAGCATTTGGTGTGACTTAACCAGAGTTTGAACCAATGACCTTCCATACTAAGTGCAGACACTTTAACTATTATACCACCAAGCCCGATCTAAATATCTATGATACAATAACCTCAACGTTTCTAGTCCAATCTATCCCATCAAGGAGGAAAAAAACAGGCCAAGGCAGAAAACTGACAGCTGAGCATAATTCCTACCGAGTTACTCCTATATCCCAAGAAAGCTCTTTTCATGCAACTCCTAAAGAAACTCATCTGTGCTGTGGGTTGCACAAATGTACATAGCAGGTGGTATTGTTGCCTCTTTTACCTTGGACCAGATCAGCAGATATTCCATCTGCATCACTTGTTTCCTCAGCATGCTCACAGGATGTAGCCTCTTCCGCCTTTCTTTACGGTTGGTAGTCATTTGGCTGATTATTGGCACCCATATATTCGCTAATACCAGGCCTTGTCTAACTTAGCCTGCAGTTAGTGCAAGGCTGATTTTTTTTAAATTTAAAAATAAGCTTGTATAATATGATCATGACGAGCGATCACCATTTTCTGTGCAGCCAATCATCATATGGAAATTCTAACAGTTTTGATCTTTTTGCTAACCATCAATTTCTTAATCATTTGCTTTTTCACCCCTTTACTATCTCTTTTGCCACCATCTGGGTTTTCAGTGCACACTTTAAAGCCGGAAACACGTGATTATGTATTTGTGAAGTGTTATGTGAATGCTGTTTGAAGAAAGATGTCCATAAACACATCTTTGGTACCAACTCAATAAAGATAAATTCCATCAAAAGTTACTAACCTTCATAGGCCTACATTATATTTGCCACCAGGTAGGCCCAGTTCACCAAAGTTATCAAAGACATTAAAAATAAAGATTATACAGGGGGAATTTAAAAGGCTTTCCCTCACATAATTTCTTCTTCCCATAATATGTTCATCTCCTGACCATGAAGCTATATAGCATCGGTGTTAGTCTTACCAACGTAGTCTCCAACCAGTACGGCACATTCTTCCCAACGACGAGTGATTTTTCCCAATGACATTGACATGAGGGACATCGAAGGACCTCATGGTCTGAGAATTACACTGAAATTTCTAAGCATCTTCTTGTTGCTACCATGGGTACCAATTTGGATTTCAAGTGATCTTGTCATCTTCACATTACTGCAAAGTATTCGAAGAGAATTTTACAATTCTCATGGAAAACCCACCCTCCAACTCCACCAGCATTGTCAAATCCCTTTGTAGTTTGCGTGAAGTTAGTGTTTGCGCAAAGGGTGGGAAGTTGGTCGTGCTGAAAGACTGGTCGATTTGCCACGCAATAAATCAGCGCACTAACGGAGGTGCCCTGTTTGGCTTGGCACCCGAATATCTCCACCAAGGCCTCCACTGGCCTTCTGCACTTACCAAGGAGACAACCGCCACTCAAAAAAGGCGGGAAATGGAGATGATGCATTTTGCATGTCTGGCCTCAGCGGGCTTCCTGCAATTGTGTGTGGTCGTACATTAATAAGCTTATCATGAGCTATGAATATACTGTGGCGTGACAGACCATTACCTCAAAGAAAATCCCCATTAATAACTTTTTGCTGATATCAATAAACATTTGGAGTGACCAAAAGATTAATTTGCTTTCCCTATCACTTGGCTCAAAACAACAGCTTGATGTAACCAGATTTGGAGGAAGCCTCACGAACCTGAAAAGTTGCGTGTGGCACGAGTCCATACTGGGGGTCTTTGTGCCTTCGATTTCTGATTTTTCTCTGCTGCTATCTTGATCTTCAAGGGACCCGCACGCCAAAATGACACAGCAAATTCCCACTTCCTGAGAATGAAAAATGACTGGCCATTGGTCTATTATTCTAGCAGCCCATAGGCTTTCACAAGTGAGCCTTGAACAAACATGGGCCGCATGGGGTGGGAGTAGAGAGAGGAGAATGGGTGGAATGTTGCTTTCGCTTTAACCCCATGTCATTGCATATACAGCAGAGAGGGTACGCACTCACCAGAATCTGTCTCTGTTTCTTTGGGCGGCAGTCCGCGTGTAATGTGCTGTGTCCTCTATTTTTTTGCTTCTTGTGTTAATGTAAAACTTGACACATATACACGTGGCCACTGCATGACACTGCCCCTTTCTGGTGGTGGTTCTTGGCACTGCCATAAAATTAATGGTCCCTCTCCACTCTCAACCTTTCAACTTTTGCTGAATCAATCAAAATACCAGTGACTGACAATTGTCCATATTTAGATATTCCATACATAAAATAAATCCCTTGTCGGTCATGCTTCATCATTTTGTCCACATAGATTATAACTCACCCGGTACCCAAAGCATCCTCAGGGACTTCCAATGGTTAATGTTTGGACATGATCAAAGGAACGCGTTTGGTGGGGGGGGAGGGGGGAGTGGGGGGGTATGTTGAAAGGGTGTCAGTCGGTGTTGACAAAGTATCGTAGAAGTGCCCTCTCAACCACACTCATTCATCCACCTGGCCGAGGTGTAACACAAGCCATTGCTGACATGTGCTTCACATACCATCATGATCTGCATGCTGTTCCTATCTCATTTTAAAGGCCTGTTGTGTTCTTCAAATTGCATTTGTGAAAAAACATGGAAATATTGTTTGAATCCTGCCTTTTACACCAGATTTCATCAATGATAAACTTTGATGCTTTCTACATTATACCAGCACTTTAGGAGGAAGAAGAGGAGTTTGGCTGGTACTTCTTAGCATATAGAGAGGCAAGAGGTGTAAGCATACATAAAGGTACCATGATGGCCCAGGGGGAGAGAGATTCGAGACCAGCACACTAAAAGTAGGAGATTCAAATCCAGCTGAAGGTGGCAGTATCAAGGATTTGTAAGCATATAATGTAAACATCTGGTAAGTGCAGAATTGCCTTGTTGCTGATTAAAAGAAAACAGATAGTTAAATAATAATCTTTCAGAAGGAATTAGAGTAATATGCCTGCTCTGTCTTGTCTGGTCTGAATGCCACCAGTTCACACTTGGTAACTGAATGTTCATGCCCTCGGGGAAGTTCAGGCTGGGCATGAAAATGCACCTGCGAGAAGGAAGTGCTGCCTTGAATCTGCAAATGTGTTTATCCACTACCCAGCAGGCAATTGCTTTGTTTTGGAATATTCACGAATGGATTTCATTGGCCAAACTGATAAAATTGTGGAAGTAAAGGCCGAGCGGAGGGGAAGGGGGGAATTTGGGCAGATAAATTATATAGTGTGTGTGGAGGAGAGCAGAGGCAGGTAGAAGAGGTATTGAAATGTGCCATTACTGCACATGTATGACATATAAATGATGTTGTTTTTCAAACCTTTTTTTTGTTGCGAACTTGTTCCACTGTTTCTTAAATGTCCTTCACTGTTCTCTGCTCTCCATGTTACATGGGTGTTTCTCTTTATTAGGGCGTTGTTGATGTAATAAATAAAAGAGAGAGATCAAGTCTTGTAAACATTGAGAGTCGGTTGGGCTTTGTGGTGGATTGAAAAGAGACTTTGTCCATGCTGGCGTTTTCGTTGGCTCGAGAAGAGCGAACAAGCCGAAACAAGCGACATCCCCGTTTTGTCTTTCTTCCATTGCCAGGATGAGAAGTCACCGCAAGGATCATGGATGTTGAGATACATTATATGTTGTCAAACTTATGGGCAGAAGATTTCAAGTTCAATTTTTTTTTTCTCAACATTTCCATACCTGCACAATGTTAACTGTAACTGTTGATGAAGAAGGGGAAGGAATGGCATAAGGCACAACTTCAACCATCTGCTCGTTGGACTCCTGGGGTTTAGGGCCTGTTCAAGAAAAGAAATGCACTATGCCTTCTAATTAAATCAAAACCAAAAACATACTCGCCCAAATCCCGCAGGCGGCTACAAAACTTCGCCTCCTCCATTCACCCCATTCTCAAGTGCAATGGAGCATGCCGCATGGGAAGGCCGGCCTAATAAGCCTGCCCTTCCAGGCCCCACATGGGACCTGGAGAGACTAATCCCTAAAGAAACAGCCGGCACAACTGGCTGGGCCTTTTCAACGAGCAACTCTGGGTTTCTTGATTTGCCATCGAGAGTTGGAGATGGAGGTAACGCTGCTGACATAGCGCAGGCCGGCATGGTCAAGTCGCAATTCATGCGGACAAGTCGCACATTCAGCATTCGGTACATTACAAAGTACAATTAAAATGGGAATGTCTTTGGCTCCTTGCACCAAAAGCAATGTGCCCATGCTGCTGCTGTAAGACCAAAATAATTGTGAAAAACAAAACGTTTTCTGTATGGGTGTTTCACTCAAGGTGCAGATACTTCTGCAAAGACAGTAGATGCAAAGAGGGTCCTTATATGTTCTAAATATGAAATTGAAGCAGAAAAAAAGATTGGAATAATAAGCATTTGCTGTTGAATTGTTTAAATGAATCAACATATGGAAGTGCAACAATGCAAGACACGTTGGTTCATCAACCATCAGGCACATTGTCAGTTGTGAGTTCACACTGACCATTCATCTTCACTCCTTCAAACATCTTTTGTTCCGCTTGTCCAATTGGTTACCTATTAGTGTCCATTCTATTTCCTCCAGTTCACACAGACATCTAATTGCATTGCCTGTACGGATCTGAGAGTGTTTTTCCTCTCACTAAAATCGTTTGTACATCCAATTTTCACCTGCACTCCAGTATTGAATTGATGCCCCCCTCGACCCTCCCCTCTCCCCAACCCCACTCCGGACTACATCCCTCAAACTTTTGTTATTTATTCTTGCATTGTATATACGAGCTGAAGTGCCTGTTTACAACAGATAGTAAATACAGCAAGGCCTTGTAAATACGGTAAATATTATCTTTCAGCTCATGTAACCATGTTCTGTGACAGTTGCATTGTTTAATTAGTTCCAAATGAAATTATTTTGTGTGCACATCTATCTTTGCAAAGGAATTTTAACTTAAGTTTCACGAAAACAGTTATGTACTCATTTTAATTTATTCAAAATGCAAACCCTGTAGTTTAGGCTACATACCAACGCACATACACACATACACACATACATGTATGCCATAGCTACATCATAGTAAGATATAATCGTCAGCGTCATCATGTCACATTTATGGTCAGTGTTGCTCTTTTTGTCGAATGTCTATTAAATAAAAATTTCAAGTGTTTGTGTGTCGTTTCACGGGCAAATTGTAGCATCTCAAGGCCCCAAATCTTGGTTATACAAACGTCAGAATCCGTGCAAGGTTTTAAGCTCCCACACGTTGGCCTTGGCGTCGATTTTGAAGCCCCCAAAGGCCACCATAGTGTATATATTGGGATGTCGGATCTGGCAATGCTGCTGCCGGCACTCAGGCAAAAGGTAACCACCATGATGCCAATAACTCCAAAGCGTTTCAAAGTCCAACACATCCCAAACCCATTGCCAGGAAAAGCTCACCCAACCAGGCACCGAGTAACAATGGGCAGCACCAGGTAGCCCCTGCATGTACATCTATACAAATAAGTGTGTGTGTGTGTGTGTGTGTGTGTGTGTGTGTGTGTGTGTGTGTGTGTGTGTGTGTGTGTGTGTGTGTGTGTGTGTGTGTATCTCCTCCATAACTCCAAAACCAAAAAAAACCTAGCATCCTGAAGGATGGCATGCATACTCAGGGAACTCGAAGGAAGTGCATGAGTGAAAATTGGGTGTTTGGGTTAATTAGAACACCCCTTTTGAAGATGAATAACGACCTTATGTAATTATATCATTCATCCGGTGCATCCTCGGCCACCTCGCTCTCTTTAATCAGGTGCATCCTCGGCCACCTCGCTCTCTATGGGGTCTTAAGGCATATCCCTGATCCAAATTGTGGTGACGGGTGGTTAACACCCCCCCCCCCCCCAGGATGGCCGATCGTCCCTTGTTAAGAGGAGGTGGACACGTTGATCGAAGGAGATTTTAACATGTGCTCGAAGGGCATGGCGGATGGGTGGAGGAGCACGGGACAGGAGCACTGCACCAGGACAGTACAAGGGGTTTATCCATGAACCCACTGCAATTAAACAAATACAGTTTCTTCAAAATAAACACATTTAATGAACATACACAAATATTTACAAGACGATAATTCAAAAGAAAGTAGTAATAATAATAAATATATAACTCCTGCAGTCGAAGCCTCGCACACAGACGCAAATACAGACACAGGGTGACAAAAATGAAAAGAAAAACACCCCTTTTTAAGTAGAACGGTACTCAGCTTGGGCCAGAGCTGGTCCTTGTCGAACTTGGAATGGGGGGGCACTTCCACCAGCATGTGCAAATGACGCCATCACGTCTCTCGTGGCAGGGCAGACATACACCAGGCAATCCACAAGCAGCTTTCCACATGAAGGCTCAAAACGTGCCAGCCTTCCTCTTTCCAAAGGTGCCACCTGCCTCATTCATTCCTCACACTGGCCTCGTGTGTGTGCTCTGCCGAAATCCCATCCTATCCAGACAGAAGCCTTCCAAAATCCACAAGTGTGCAAGCCTGCCTGCCATCGACTGCGATCACACAAATCTCTCTCAAGATCCACCACCTCTCTTGTACACTCCTTCTCTTTCCCGCTCCATATCCTCCGCCTCTGGGGCATGGCCTGCTCACATCAAACTAAGGAAGGCGGGGCTTTTTCACTATATGGTGTGGTTCTAGGGACTTTTTTCCACCTTTATTGCCTGGCTTGAAATATAAAATCATTGCCAAAATCACAGTGGGAAATCACATACTGGGGAACTTATTCTTACTCCATAGAATAATTAACATCGCACCACCCTCGTGTGTTGACACGTAACACCTAAGCTCACAGATTCCCGAACTTAGTTACATCAAGACGCTTTCTCCTCGTCCACGGACCAAGCAACTCTACAAAATGCTAAATTCCCTATTAAATCCTTCCATGTACCCCACAACCGCAACAATATATATATATATATATATATATATATATATATATATATATATATATATATATATATATATATATATATATATATATATATACATACATATATATTGTAACTGGCCGGGGGTCGGCCGCCAACCGACAGCTCTGAACGGAGCCGCAAGTCGAGTCGGCCCGACCGATCGCCTGGAATATAGATCGCCGTCCGGATAACTCCGAGCGATGGGTCCTTGTACAAGAACCGAAATACGCCAATCGGCAGATCACGTGGGGTAGGGTCGATTGCCACTCTTCAATGTACCTAAATACCCACGTGATCCAACGACCGGGGTATTCCACCCTCGACGGATCTCGTACGGAACAAACCGCCGAGGCGAGCTTGTCCGTGCGCGATTCCAAGCGGCATAACCGCCGAGAACCGTCGGTCCAAATGTCCCCCTATTACGGCAAACCAACGGCTTTCTGACTCCCAACACACGAAATGTTCAGTCAATGAGGGAATGGACGCAACAAGCAGATTTACATTCACACCAAGACATTTATTATAATGTAACACGTATGCAATTAAATAAGGCAAAACACGTATGCAATTATACAAGCAACAAAAGCACGACAAAAGAACTACAACTGTCTACTTATAGTGTACAGTCATTTACACTTAACAGCAGTTCCAACTTATTAGACGGGCCCATGGACACATGTACGTACACACACGCACACGCACACGCACGCACGCGCGCACGCGCACGCGCACACCAACACGCACACATACACACACACACACACACACGCACACGCACACGCACACGCACACACACGCACACGAACACACACACACACACGTGGCTGAGGCCTTTAATTACGAGCTCTAGCTCGGAGGAAAGATGAGCTGGAACTCAGAGCTTGATTCGAACCTTTCCACCTCGTGTGGTCTTCAACTTGTCCGGTCCTGGGCTCCAACGAGAGTGATCTGGATCCAATCGCCGTGATCCTTCCCGAGCTCCCGCGGATCCTTCCGCGCTTCTCAACACGTGCCGGTGAGATGAGGCGCCGATCCTTCCTGTCGATCGTCGCTTCCCCGAGGAACCAACTCCAAGAAGAGGCCGACGCGTCGCACCAAGCCGGGAAACAAAATGGAGAACGAAAAGCTACATGAACCAAGAGGAAGAGGAAGAAGCCTCCACTCGCAGCTCGAGCCGAACAACCCGCTCAAGTTCCTTCCAAAACAAAGCAGCAGCCGAAGCTCACTGAGCCAGCCGAAGCAAAAAGCTTCCGAAGGCCTCAAGCCAAGCCGGAACCGATGGCTGAACGACTGCTCTCTCCGAAGCAAAAAAACATTACTCCTTTCACGGGACTCAGCACACGAACTCTGCCACGGGATTCAGAACGGGACTCTTCACGAACTCTGCCACGGGACTCCCACGAACTCAGCCCACGAACTCAGCCCGACCACGGGACTCTTTTGGGACTCTCTTTGAACATAGAAAAGATGTCCTCTTTATCCTTACCACCCCCTCCCCACACCTGGCGTTCCTCATGCCCTCGTGATCCACCCCCCGCTCAACCACGGGTGGGAGGGAGTTGTTGACGTCACTGCAGGGTTCTTCTTCCTCTTCGCAAAAGAGGGGGATGGACGTCTCCAATGTTCGCCCCCGAACTATTAAATCGATCCGCAGCGCATCTAATCGATTTCAAAACATTTAAACAATGGAAGGTGAGCTATCTGGGGAACATGCACTTATCGACATAGCTGACTAAGTGAACCTCTATGTTGTGTGCAATTGAACTCCAAATTCGTAACAATATCCCAGACCTGTCAAAAGTTTAAGAACACCCCCATTTTTCCAGTTTTTACTGAAATTTAAGCAGTTTAATGTTCCAATGTACTCTGAAATTAAAGCATAGAACAAATAAACAATTGCAGATTCAAAAGAAATAATGGAATCGTTTTGTTGAACAAAATTTAATCCAAATTTTTGACTCATCAAAGTAGCCTCCTTTTGCAGATAAAACAGCCGAACATATTCGTGGTATTATTTCCACAATGAAAATCAAATATTGTTTGGAAAGTTCATCCTAACACTGTTGCAGAAGTTCCCACAAATGTGTTGCACTTGTTGATTGCTTTGTTTTCACCCTTCTGTCCAGTTCATCCCAAACCAGCTCAATGGGGTTTAAGTCGGGAGACTGTGCTGGCCATTCCATGAATTAAAGCCTCCCGTCTTGTTCTTTTCTTCTAAGGTAGTTCTGACATAGCCTGGAGGTATGTTTTGGGTCGTTATCCTGCTGTAGTATGAACCCCTTATCAACTAGGTGGAGACCAGAGGGTAATTCCTGGCGCTGCAAAATGCTGTGGTAGCCCTTTTGGTTCAGGGTGCCAGTCACTCTGTGCAAGTCGCCAACTCTGGATCCAGCAAAAGAGCCCCAGATCATCACGCTTCCTCCTCCACGTTTGACAGTTGGTGTCACACACTGAGGAGCCATCCTTTCACCTATTCGACAGCGTACAAAAACCCTTCGTGATGAACCGAAGATTTCAAATTTTGATTCATCGCTCCATAAGACCTTCTTCCAGTTTTCAGTAGTCCACCGACGGTGCTTCATGGCCCAGGCAAGCCTCTTTTTCTTATTTTGCCACCTTCGCATTGGCTTTCTTACCACCACTCAATCTGTCAAACCTGCAGCTCGAAGTCTTCTCTTCACAGTTGAAACTGAGACTTCCTTACTTCGACCAGTGTTAAGCCATGCTTGAAGCTGATGTCCTGTAAGCCGACTATCACGCAAGCTCTTGACTCTAAGAAACTTGTCTTCAGATTGTGTTGTGTCTTTGGATCTGCCAGACCTCTTCCTGTCAGAGTTTCCTCCAGTTTCCAAGTGCCTTTTGATGGTGTTGGAAACTACTCACTGACAACTTGGCTTCTTTGCAATGTCTCATATGAAAAGACCTACACTTTTAAGGATTAAAATGGTCTGTCTGTCTTCCTTTGTTAATTGTCATTTTCTTGTCATTATGAGAGCAATATACTACTTCCTGCAGCGCAATATTGTCCAAATAATGCTTCAGAGGGTGCAGCAATACAGTCTATTCCAACACTGCTTTTACACAGACAGAGGGTTTGTAACTAATCAACAAAAGTTGTTTGCATCAACATTCAAGGCTTAATTTACTTCCATTGCTGCAGAACAGCTCCAGTTGCTAACCCATGACTTGTTCCCTGAAAAGTGCCTTTTTTAACCACCCTGAAATTTACATTATTTTTCAGTTTTTGGAAACCTTCACTTATATTTTTTTAACCTCTGACAGTTTACCGCTTAGCATTGTACCATTTCAGGTTATTCACTGGACTTGAACTCCTTACATTTCAGTAAAAACTGGAAAAATGGGGGTGTTTTAAAACTTTTGATCCTGGTAGAGTATATATATATATATATGCATGTCTGGTGTTGGCTTAATGGCAAGGATGGTGGGCTTGGGATTCTAGGATCCTTAGTTAAAATCCTGCTCAGCTGTTGAATTAATACCAGGGTGGTTGACTGCTTGTCATCCTTCCGAGGTTGGCAAAATGAGTGCCAGCTTGCTAGCATCCTGTGTCAGAGTGGCCACCCATCCAGGATTGTTCCCAATAATAGCCAAGGAGACTGCTTAGGCAGCACCAATGCTCTGCACAGACTATGGTCCCCATGGATATATATATATATATATATATATATATATATATATATATATATATATATATATATATATATATATATATATATATATATAGTGTTACATGTCACCATACGGGGGGGGGTGGTGCTGTGTTAATTAGATTGGGATTAAGGCCAATTTCCCCCAGTATGTATTTGCCCCCTGTGAACGTTCCCTCCGTTTTTGCATTTACAAGCCAGCATTATCAGGAATCATGAACTTAAAACATCAACAAGCAAGTCAAATGTGCTGAGAAGGTAAAAGCCCTGCCTTCTCGGATTCATGTCAACAAGGTGTGACGTCACAAGCAGAGGAAGAGGAGATGGTTTTGTTGGTTTGAGGAGTTGTGAGAGGAATGTGGCTGGGAAGGATGATCTCGATTTGCTCTCCTCTCGGCATGATGAAATGGCTGCACAATTCTCATGTCATGCTGTAAATTTGCTCGTGTGCAGGAAAGACATTTGTCATTGACTGTTCAGCTGAACTGGGAATTGTGTACATTTCAAAAGCGAGGAGGAAGAGGACTTGGTTTGGGTGGGTTGAGTTTGGTGTGAGGGATATGGTCGAGAGACGACAGAGCCAGGAGATGGTGTGTAAGATCAGGGCATTATGGCTGGCTTTCCTTTGACGCATAAAGAAGTCGGTACAAA
>NC_140970.1:76275542-76438042 GCF_056783735.1 Eptatretus burgeri
CCGAGACCGGGTCGCGCCTACCCGTCTGGTGATGAGACGCGGAGCGGCGATGGCGCCCCAACCCCGCGGGCCTCGCGGACAGTGTCTGGTAGGGGGTGGGAAAGGGGCCCCCTTGGTCGCACTATCTCAGCGCGGGGGGAGACAGGAGGGGGTTGCTGATGCTCGGGGTATAGAGGATCTTTATTATCCCTGGTGTGCGTCTCCACCTCGGCCAGGTCGCGCTGTCGGCCTCCCTCGGGTGCAGCTCCCTGCACGACGCGAGCACCCCCTCGTCTGGTGTCGCCGCCTTTCCACCGCTCGTCCCCTCCGTTCCGACTCCAACGCACACGACGAGCAGCTCCACCGCCCGCGAAGTCTTGACCCTCTGCTTCCGACTCTCCTACTCTCCGCCTCTGGACTCTCCGACTCTCCTGACTCTCCCCTCTGGACTCTTCTGACTCTCCTGACTCTCCCCTCTGGACTCTTCTGACTCTCCCCTCTGACTGACGAACACGGTCCTTTTATCCCCCCGTAGCTTCGCCTTTGACCCCCTCCCTTTGACCTTTCACCTCTCTCCCCATTGGCCCGAGAAAAAGTGGGCGTGAAGGCTTTTTGATCCATAATTTTGCATATATCGATCGTCCTGGAGGCGGGGCCAAATCGCCCCTCGCTCACCGATTGGACGGCAAAAAGTGGGCGTGTGTCGTTTTTGATCCGTTTTTGAAGCACAAAATCCGTGATTTTGTACACGCTGTTCGACGCGCGCCCTGCACGAGTCCAACACCGGTACCCACAGCGGGGCAAGAACGGTGGCGATGCTACGGTTGCGAGGTGTGACGTGAAGGTCGTGGCGGTTGTGGTGAAGCAGCGTTGTGGTTGGTGGTTGATGTTGTGGTTGTGGTGGTAATCATGGCGGTTGGTCCAAAATAAAGATAGTAAAAGAAAAACGGTTATCCTGAAGAGTCGCAGCTCGCATAAATGACATGTATTCCCACTAGACAACGGGTTTGGGCCTAACTACACATGTACTTACCGAGATACCTCACCTAAGGGACCTGAATGGTGGTTTGCGAATTTGGTAACCACAACACTACCCCCTCCCCTTTTTACAGACTCGTCCCAAGTCGTCAAATTTTCGTGTGCCATCATGTGTAGTTTTCCCCTAGTACATTTTACCTACGGATCCCTGAGTGCGACATTCATGGTATTCGTGTCCCCAAAATAAATAACCTGAGGGCTGCGTAACTATCTAAACAAACTCACTCACACGGACGACTTAAATAAAATTGCCGGCGCTAGGACAGACATGCCGGGGGCGCACTCATATTTACAGTACATCTTAACCTTAACTTACAAATTTTACACTAAACCATGGCCCAGGATCACTGAACTCTGCAAAGAAAAGCAGTTAGCAGGGAGCCAGGCTGCCCACATGCAGTCTCTGGCTCAAAACAATGCAGGTGACAGGGAACGTGGCTGGCTGCTCACACGCAGTCCAAGGCCTTCCCTTTTGAACTGAACGCAGTGAACCACAACGGTGCATGGGCTGCACAAACGCAGTCTCCGTGCCAGCTCAAGCGGCACACGCAATGAGCACAACGAATGGATGCATGAATGGATGGACGCAAACACGGTGCACGGGCCGCCACTGCAGGCCCGTGTTGTAGCTGCCAACAGGGCAGTTCTCGCAGCTTGCAAACTGCTGCCTTGCGGATCCTGGCGCACATGGAAATGAACAGGGGGGGGCAAAGCAAAAATTGAACGGGGCGGTGAACATGGGCAGTGGGCATGGCATGGCAAAGGTGAGCAGGCAAACTCAGCCCGCAGAATAAGGCCGCTGCAGGCAAACACAGCCGGCAGATGAACTGGCCGGCACAGGCCTTGAAGTACCACAGCTGCAGATGATCCGGCCGGCACAGGCCTTGCAGCAACACAACAGCTGCCGATCAAGTGGGCCGGCACAGGCCTTGAAGTAACACAGCCAGCAGATGAAGCTGGCCAGCCTTTGCCGTTCAGTGGAGGTTGGTGGAGGGAGTGCGGTGGTGCTGGCCACTTGGAAGGCGGGCTCGGACCTACCTACCTGTCTCCCTCCCACCTATCGCCTTTGCCTGTCACTGTACATACCCACTCCCTTAATTTGTCCAAACCCCAATTTAGCCCCAACTTATTTATTTATTTATTTTCACTTTTATTTTTACTTCCCCACTATAAATCGTCCCCTAACCCCCTTTATCGTCTTTGTTCGGCTAACCTATCCTGTCACCTAGCCTACTCCCAACCCCTACGTTCCCTTCCCGGAGGGGAATAAGGGAGAGCTAGCGTCCTGTGTCGAGGCCCAACGAAGCCTCAGAATGGCCTCCCCAGAGTTCGGCGATCTATAACCAAAGTGGGTCCAGCGGCCCACAACGACAGCGAGGGGATGGATGGTGCGGAGGGGTACACTTCCTAATCTACCCTATCCATTTAACTGTTAAACTACCCCGGGGCTTTCAACAAGCGCCTCTCGCTTAAACTATTGGTTCTAACAACCCAGATTCCCGTCGCCTGTGTTGGTGTCCTCACAATTTTGGGCCTCGCCCCCCAATTTTCTCTCCGTGCCCTCACACGGTCTCATGGCTGGGACACGTGGCTCCCTTTGGCAGGCACGACCCTCTGCCGATTCTCCCGCTATGGCACCCCCGGGCACTACACTGCCTCCGAGCCTACCAGCTCCCTAACACCAGGGAGTGCCCCCTATGGCACCTCCCCTGAAACGCACACGTGGCAGGCTGGCTTCCCAGGCCCCTTTCCGAGGGTCACCCGTGCCCACAACACTGCCCACGCGGCTAATGGCGCCCCGGGCCCCCGCACCAAGCAGGCGCACCCGTGCCCACTACTCTATCCCGGCCCCCCATGGGCCCATGGCCTACCGCGGCCGACTAGCCTGGTGCCCGGGGTACCCTCTCAGCGATACTCACCTTTCGCAGCCACGCTCCCAAGCCCGTCAACAGGGCTCCTGCACCCCTCCAAATGGGTCTCGAGCCTACTTTCCCACCAACAACAAAACGACCTCCATTTTTCAATTTGACTAACCCAGCAAACTCACTTTACTCTGACCCCGGGGTCCCTTGGGCGGGAGTCACTCCTCCCCCCAATCACTCATCGCACCATGCATTCCCCATTCGCTCCATACACACAGACCCGCTGGCCTCACTCACTCAACATGTCTCCACATCATAACTCACCAACTCTTCAACACACACACCGCTGAACTCTGCCATCCTTCTAACTACATCCCCTAACTAACTCGTGCTCCCACGTCGTCCCTTAAACTAGTAGCACGTTCCTTTTAACCTACGTAGCTAAACTACGTCCCCTCTACACATCCAAAAGTCTGTCACTGTCTCCTAACTCAAAAATTCATTTTATTTCCCAACCTAAAGCTCACTAAATCCCTCTAACTAATCCATTCCACGGACTCCATGAGGACTTACCCCTGCCCCATGGAGTCGGTCTAACTAAGCTAACCCTTCCCCCTAACTAGTTTTCATCCTGTGCCCCTGGTCAAGGGGGTCTTCCACCCTTTGCCCAGGAATCCTGTGCACCCGAAAGTGAGGCTTGTTTTTCCTTTTTTTTTTTTTTTTTTATTCGCAGCACCTGCGCGGCAACTCAGAGCTCGCGCACTTTACACCTGCCCGTGACGTCATGCAGCTGCACGTGTTCCTCGTCCCTCCTTGGACGGTACCATCCGGCAGAGATACCCCTCCTGCCGGATTCCAACCACACGTGCAGCCATGACGTCACCGTGCGCAAAAAAAAAACACAAGCCCCACGTCTCGAGGGGTTCCCCACGCGAACACATGTGCTTTGCCCGTTGGAGCTTAACACACACGATCGCGTGGAGAACCCGTCCGGTCCAAATCCATTTACCTGCCTAAAATTTGTCCGTCCGCGGGATCGGCAAATCCACCGCGTGCGTTTCCGGACCGGGACTTCACTCTCGCAAGCGAGCACGTGGTGGTCTCGTGCGTTGCACAGCACGAACCGCGTGCTCACTGCTGGGCGAACCCGGCACGGTCCCCGAAACAACTACAGCCGCTACTCGGCTTTCTCTCCTCTGTCGCCGTCTCCGTCGCCATTCAACCCACGCACACCTGCGTGTTACGACGCACACAGTCCACTCCATCACATTCACACCGGGAGATGCGGCTGCGTGCTCCCGCATGCCAACCGACATCTCCCTCACATACCGCTCTCTCACACACACGGTCTCCCTTGCACACAGCGACCTTGCACACGGCCGTTCACTCACGCGTGCCTCACTACTCACACAAACCATACTACTCACACACGCGGGGGCACTCAACCGCTGTGCCTCATCCACACTGGCCGTTTCATCCACACACGCGGGGGCACTAACCCGCGGTGCCTCACTCACACTGGCCGTTTCACTCACACACACGGCCTCACTCACACACGGTGCCTCACCCACGCACGGCGTGCTGGGAAGCACGTACTCTGGCACCATCGCCACCACACCACTCACACACGGGGTCGCTTCCACACACGGGGACGCACTCACCCCTTGCACCACACACACAGGGACAACCACACTGGGGATTCGTGTCCCCACAAGGGTCTCCGGGGCCTCTATACCCCCCAAGCTCTCCGTGCACCCGTCCACAGCACTCCTCCCCTCAACCTCGCAAAGCACGACCGAACTCACCTGGTCGTGACTCGCCTCAAGGGGGCAGACTCCCTCCCCTCGTTCCTGGAGGAGGTCATCCAGGTGCTCGCACTGGGTCTCTACCCAGTCCGCCAGCTCACCCCCATTATCCTCCACTACCTCTGTGTGTGTGTGTGCGTCACTTACCCCGTCTTCCTCGTGTAGTCTTTCCTCTATTTTTTCTATCTCCCGTGTCTCTGCCAACTCTTCACCCTTTACCTCCCTTGTCTCAATTATTATTTCCTTTGTCACGGCCTTCATGCCCGCCTGCAGGCATCGGCCCATGTTCTGCGTCTCACCCCGGAACTTTTTCATTTCCTCCTTCATGTTTGTTTCCATTCCGTTCATTTGTTGTGTATTCGCATCCATCTTTTCGTTCATTTGTTGTGTATTCGCATCCATTCTTTCGATCATTTGTTTGTTCATGCCTTTCATTTCGTTTTTCATTTAATTTGTCATTGCCGCCAGCATGGCGCATAGCTGGGCCATGTCGGGTGCGCTTGAGTGAGCCGTTTCGGCAGGGGTTGGGGAAGGGTCTTGGTGGAGAGGGGGGGGGGGGAGGTGTCATACACCGCGGCCGCTGCCGCACCCACCTCGGGCCCTGGGTTCAGTTGGGCGAGTCCGTGTTCCTGCACAATCAACATTTCCTGCTCGGGGATTCCATCCTGGACCATGGACTCTACATTACTACACATATACATTTCTGCCCTTACCACTGCGCCAACACCAGGCTTGTATATATATATATATATATATATATATATATATATATATATATATATATATATATATATATATATATATATATATATATATATATATATATATATATATATACATATATATATATATATATATATATATATATATATATATATATATACATATATATATATATATATATATATATATATATACATATATATACATATATATACATATATATACATATATATACATATATATATCTTCTTCTTCCTCTTTCGGCTTGCTCCCGTTAGGGGTCGCCACAGCGGACCAACTGTCTCCATTTCGCTCTATCCTCCACATCTTCCATTGACACTCCAACCACCCGCATGTCCGCCCTCACCGCATCCATGAACCTCTTCTTTGGCCTTCCTCTTCTCCTCCTGCCTGGCGGCTCCATCTTCAACATCCTTCTCCCGATATACTCTGTTTCCCTCCTGTGCACATGTCCAAACCATCTCAATCTGGCCTCTCTCACTTTGTCTCCAAACCGTCCTACCAGCGCTGTCCCTCTAATATACTCATTTCTTATCCTATCCATCCTCGTCACTCCCAACGAGAATCGCAGCATCTTTAACTCTGCCACCTCCAGCTCTGCTTCCTGTCTTTTTGTTAGCGCCATCGCCTCCAAACCATACAACATAGCTGGTCTCACTACCGTCTTGTATACTTTCCCCTTCACTCTTGCAGCTACCCTTCTGTCACAAATCACTCCTGCAACTCTTCTCCACCCACTCCATCCTGCCTGCACTCTCTTTTTCACTTCTCTCCCACACTCTCCATTACTTTGGACAGTTGATCCCAAGTATTTAAACCAATCCACCTTCCCCACCTCAACTCCTTGCAACTGCACCATACCACCACCCTCCCTCTCATTTACGCACATGTACTCCGTCTTACTCCTACTGACTAACATTCCCCTTCTCTCCAGTGCGTACCTCCACCTCTCAAGGCTCGATTCAGCCTGCTCCCTACTCTCCCTACAGATCATGATGTCATCCGCGAACATCATGGTCCATGGAGACTCCAGTCTGATCTCGTCCGTCAACCTGTCCATCACCATTGCAAACAGGAAAGGGCTCAGAGTCGATCCTTGGTGCAATCCCACTTTAACCTTAAACCGGTCCGTCATTCCTACCGCACACCTCACCGCTGTCACACTGTCCTCATACATATCCTGCACGATCCTCACATACTTCTCCAACACTCCCGACTTCCTCATACAATACCACACCTCCTCTCTTGGCACCCTATCATAAGCTTTCTCTAAATCCACAAACACACAATGTAACTCTTTCTGGCCTTCCCTATACTTCTCCATCAACATTCTCAAAGCAAACATCGCATCAGTGGTGCTCTTTCCTGGCATAAACCCATATTGCTGCTCACAGATCATCACCTCTCCTCTCAACCGAGCTTCCACTACTCTTTCCCACAACTTCATGGTGTGGCTTAACAACTTTATCCCTCTGTAATTTCCACAGCTCTGCACATCACCCTTATTCTTGAAAATCGGGACCAGTACACTTAATCTCCACTCCTCCGGCATCCTCTCACTTTCCAAGACTTTATTAAACAATCTGGTTAACAACCCCACTGCCATCTCTCCTAAGCACTTCCATGCCTCCACTGGTATACCATCTGGGCCAACCGCCTTTCCACTTTTCATCTTCTTCATAGCAGTCCTCACTTCATCCTTACTGATCCACCCCACTTCCAGATTCACTATCTCCACCTCTTCCAACCTTCTCTCTCTCTCATTTTCTTCATTCATCAGCTCCTCAAAGTACTCCATCCACCTTCTCAACACACTCTCCTCGCTCGTCAGCACATTCCCACTTGCGTCCTTTATCACCCTAACCTGCAGCACATCCTTCCCAGCTCGGTCCCTCTGTCTTGCCAATCGGTATAAATCCTTTTCCCCTTCTTTTGTATCCAGCTTCTCATACAGCTCGTCATATGCCTTTTCCTTGGCCTTAGCCACCTCTCTTTTTGCTTTTCGACGCCACTCCTTATACTCCTGCCGACTTTCTTCATCTCTCTGACTATCCCACTTCTTTTTCGCCAACCCCTTCTTCCTTATACTTTTCTGTACTTCCTCATTCCACCACCAAGTCTCCTTATCTTCCTTCCTCTGTCCAGATGTCACACCAAGTACCTTCCGAGCAATCTCCCTCACAACTTCTGCTGTCGTTGCCCAATCATCCCACCCATCTTTACCACCATCCAACGCTTGTCTCACCTCCTCCCTAAATTTCACGCAACAGTCTTCCTCCTTCAGCTTCCACCATCTGGTCCTTGGTTCAGCCCTCACTCTCTTCCTCAACCTCACCTCTAAAGTCATCCGACAGACCACCAATCGATGCTGTCGAGCTACACTCTCCCCTGCCACAACCTTACAGTCACTAATCTCTTTCAGGTTGCATCTCCTACTTAAGATGTAATCCACCTGTGTGAACTTTCCTCCACTCTTGTATGTCACCCTGTGTTCCTCCTTCTTCTTGAAATACGTGTTTACCACTGCCATTTCCATTCTTTTTGCAAACTCTACCACCATTTGCCCTTCCACATTTCTCTTGTTGAGACCGTACCTCCCCATCACCTCCTCATCCTCTTTATTCCCTTCCCCAACATGCCCATTGAAATCTGCTCCAATCACCACTCTTTCATCCTTGGATACACTCTCCACCACTTCATCTAACTCACTCCAGAAATCTTCTTTATACTCCATCTCACACCCCATATGTGGGGCATATGCACTGATGTACATATGTGCATATGCACTGATATATATACATATATATATATACATATATATACATATATATATATATATATATGTATATATATATATATATATATATATATATATATATATATATATGTATATATATATATGTATATATATATGTATATATATATATATATATGTATATATATATGTATATATATATATATATATATGTATATATATATGTATATATATATATATATATATATATATATATATATATATATATATATATATATATATATATATATATATATATATGTATGTATATATATATATATATATATATATATATATATATATATATATATATATATATATATATATATATATATATATATATATATATATATATATATTTATATATATATATATATATATATATATATATATATATATGTATATCTATATCTATATATATGTATATATATATATATATATGTATATGTATATATATATATATATATATATATATATATATATATATATATATATATTTACATGTATATATGTATATATATATATATATATATATATATATATATATATATATATATATATATATATATATATATATATATATATATATATGAAATGAAAGCGAGAGAAAAACCTTCGGAGTGTAGGCTTTATTCCACTTGATTGAAGCCGCTTCTACGGCACATCAGGGGATACAGGTGCAGCTCGGAGTACATATGTAGCAATGTATACATGTGCAGTAGATCACCGCAAAATAAATCAGCATAAGCACGGAGTCCGGTATACTCTCAATTCTCACCATCCAACGAGCACCAAGTGGACCGCCGCCGTAAATGACAATGGCCCAGGGACAATCCCCCCGACCGCGCGGAATCTTGGCTTTATCCATCCCGTGTGCGAGCCGCGCGACGTGTGATCACGCGTCACGACCTTCAATTCACCACATTCTCCCCATCTTTAAAATGTAACTAGAGGCCCAACTAACGCACCATGATTACTTCAGTGCTATAGGAGTATACATTTCAAGCAGCGCGAACTATTTAAACTACAGAAGCATACATGCCAAGCAGTGAGGATTATTTTGAGTTGTAGGAGCATGGTAATGAGCATCGATATATGATATAATGAGCATATAGGAGCATGAACATCGAGGATGCCGATAATCCCCTTTACAGATCGAGTCGTCAAGGGGGTTTTATCCGTCGACCTCTCCGGGAGTAAATGGCGGTTTCACTTGAGGGAGGCTTCCGATCCTCTTGGTGAGCCTCGACTCGTGCCGGGGATGACTCCTCGATCGCTCTCGGGTGGAACGCGGAAGCTCCGTCGCCACCATTCCCGGGTGGAGTTCCTGGGGGGGGGGGAACACCTGGGGAGGGAATGTCAGAGGGAGGAGTGCCAGATGGTGGTGTACCTGCGGGAGGAGTACCTGAGGGAGCCAAATGGCGAACCGACACAGTGGTCTCCCTGCCATCAGGAAGTCTGACATGAGCATACTCTGGATTAGCATCGATGAGTTCGACCTCCTCCACCATGGGTTCATACTTGCTTTGTCGTACCGGGCGTTTCATGAACACTGTTCTGGGATAGGTTAGCCAGTTGGGCACCGTTTGGCCGTCAACATAACGTCGCTGGTGAGTAAACATTCGTTCGTGAGGAGTTGCATTGGTGGACGTACAGAGCAAAGAGCGTATGGAATTCAGAGCGTCGAGAAGGGTAACCTCCCACTGCTCGGGCCCCAGTCCTCTCGATTTCAGCGCCAGAGTTACGGCTTTCCAAATGATTCCATGATATCGTTCCACCTGCCCATTACCCTGTGGGTTGTAACCCGTCGTTCGACTAGTTGCTATGCCGTGCTCTAATAGGAACTGTTTTAGCCCGGCCGACATGAAACACGGCCCTCTGTCTGAATGTATGTACGAAGGTTTCCCAAACATAGCGAAGAGGTCAGACAGACATTTCACGACAGTGATATCCGAGTCAGGTCATATCCGAGCACGGAAATGCGAAAGGGAACCTTGAGTAATCATCAACAACAGTGAATATGTATCTGTTGTCTGTCTCGGTCGGCAGGGGCCCTTTGAAGTCGATATTTAGTCTCTCGAAGGGAGAAGTGGCCTTGATCAACCTGCCAGATGCCGCGCCATAGAATCTGGGTTTTAGTTCAGCACAAACAGGGCATGAAGCATTCATTTAATATCTTCGATATAATAGGGAAGGTTTTGTCTGCGCACGAAATGTGCCATTCTGGTTACCCCCGGGTGGCACAGAGACACACGGAGGTCTTGCAAAGCCCGACTGATTGTCGCCGAACAGTAGACCCGAGAGAAGGTATGTGCAGCAGGGTTTTCCCTCCCGGGCCGGTAAACAATGTCGTATCTATAGCAAGCTAGGTCTATCCGCCATCTCATTATTTTTTCATTCTTAATTTTCCCGTTATTTTTCCCATCAAACATGAATGCAACGGATCGCTGGTCCGTGACGAGTGTGAAGTGGTTTCCCAGTAAATAGTGTCTCCATTTATGCAGGGCTTCGACAATAGCGTACGCTTCCTTCTCTATTGCTGAGTGTCTCTGCTCGTTTCCAGAGAGAGTTCTCGAGAAGAACGCGACGGGTCGTCCGGACTGATTGAGCGTCGCGGCGATCGCGTGATCAGAAGCGTCCGTTTCCACCACGAACGGCACCGTGCTATCGATCGATTATACCACGGAATTACTGATATCATCTTTGAGGCTGTGGAAAGCTTTTACAACAGCGGCATCTGGTGGGAAGTTTTTGCAATGCACTAGGGGATGTATTTTCTCGGAGTATTGGGGGATCCACCTAGCGTAGTAAGCGAACATTCCGATCACACGGCGCATTGTCTGCAGGTCCTGAGGTGGGGGTAGCTCACGAAGTGGGCGCAATCGTTCAGGATCGGGCTTAATCGTGCCGTCGGCTATTGTGTAGCCGAGAAGGTCAATTGACCTTGTCGAGAATACGCATTTCTCGTAGTTGAGGGTCAGATTATATTTTCTGGCAATGCTCAAGAATCTGTCCAGATTCATATCATGTTCCCCCCGATCCTTACCGCAAACCGTGACATTGTCCACGTAAACAAAAGTGTCTTTGAGGTTTTCATCCGAGATGATGTCGTCCATAACTCGTTGGAAGCAAGCTACTCCATAAGTGACACCGAACGGAATCCTCCTGAATTGGTAGAGGCGTCTACCTGCGTGGAACGCGGTGTAAGGTTTGTCTTCCTCTCGGATGGGAATTTGATGATAGGCGCTTCGCAAATCGATGGTGCTGAATATTTTATAATTGGCCATGCGTTCGACCATCTTGTCTATGCGCGGCAAAGGGTAGGCATCGAGTTGGGTGAAGCGATTGACCGTTTGAGAGTAATCGACAACCATTCGTTTCTTATGGTTCCGGTTGGTGGTCACCAACACCTGCGCGCCATGGCGAATCGCTCGGTTCTATAATACCTTCTTCCAGTAATCGCTTGGTCTCAGAAGTGATGAAGTTCATATCGGCAGTGGTATATCGTCGCGATTTGATCACTATCGGTTTACAGTCCGGCGACAAGTTAGCAAACAGCAGGGGGGACGATACCTCTGCGGTGGTCAGAGCAATTAGAATTAGACGAGGTTTGCTTCCTCCAAAGGGTATTTCGACGCTCGTCTGCTGCTTAAGGACATTATGACCCAGAATTACGTCTGCGCATAAATCACGAAGCACCAGTACCCTTACATCCCGATGCGTGTACCCTTTTACGTCCAATTCAACATTGCAGTACCCTCGTACGCGGGACTGTAGTGATGTGGCGGCCATGCATACCGTATTGTCTGTCGGGTGGATCTTCCATTTCCTGCCCTTCGCTAGTGAGCTGTTGACGAAACTTTCAGAGCTACCGGTATCAATCAGAGCCTCAGCCATATGCCCGTTAATTCGCACATTGATGATAACCTTGGATAGATTCCCCGGTGAGGCTGCAGTTAGTTTCTTTTGTGAGTAGAGGGCCGCAGAAGTGGGTTTATTTCTCCTTAGAGTAGATTTGCATACCCTGGCATAATGCCCTTTCTTGTCACAATTCATGCATGTGGCATCCCTGGTGGGGCATTTGTTGCGGGGTGTCTTTTATACCCACAAAAGAAGCATTTACCAACCAAAGTAGTTGCTGAGGAGTTTGACGAGGTCTGGGTATCCGATTCCTTGGGTTTTTCTCCATCCTCAGTGTCAGGGGTGCCCTGAGGGGTTCCTTGAGTTTCCACCGTTGCGGCGTTCATTAGCAGCATCGGTGTCCCATATGACTCAGATTGCTGCTGTGCCGTATCCATTGCTCGAGCCTGGTCGGCTACCCTTTCAAGAGTGGGTTGCGCTTTCTCCAGTAAGCGTTGCCGTATGGGGGCTGACCTGAGCCCTTGGATGAACGCTTCTCTGGTCGCTTCATCTCGGTGTTCCTCGGCGGTTACGGCCCGGAAACTACAATCTTTTCCAACTGCCTCAGAGCTTGCAGGAACTGATCGATTGTCTCCCCGGCTGCTTGCTTGCGTGTGTTCAGAAGATGTCGTATGTACACCTCGTTCTTGCTCTTCACGTAGAGCGCCTGCAGCATGTCGATCACTGCATCGTAGGTGTCACACTCCGAGAAGAGCCTGAATACACTTGGCGAGACATGATTCACAAGGGCGGCCAATTTGTCGGCTCCCTCTTCGATGATGGTCAGATAGTGTGAGAAGGAACGGAACCAATGCGACCATTTCATTTCTGAGTCAGTCGCGTTTGGGTCTGCGTCGAACCTCTCCGGTTTGTAGATCTTGTCCATCGTTGGTTGAGAGAGCTGAGGGAATCAAGTGGAATAAATTGAAATGAAAGCGAGAGAAAAACCTTCGGAGTGTAGGCTTTATTCCACTTGATTGAAGCCGCTTCTACGGGCACATCAGGGGATACAGGTGCAGCTAGGAGTACATATGTAGCAATGTATACACGTGCAGTAGATCACCGCAAAATAAATCAGCATAAGCACGGAGTCCAGTATACTCTCAATTATCACCATCCAACGAGCACCAAGTGGACCGCCGCCGTAAATGACAATGCCCCAGGGACAATCCCCCCGACCGCGCGGAATCTTGGCTTTATCCATCCCGTGTGCGAGCCGCGCGACATGTGATCACGCGTCACGACCTTCAATTCACCATGTATATCTATATATATGTATATATGTATATATATATATATATATATATATATATATATATATATATGTATATCTATATATATGTATATATGTAAATATATATATATATATATATATATATATATATATATATATCTATATATATGTATATATGTAAATATATATATATATATATATATATATATATATATATATATATATATATATATATATATATATATATATATATATTGTTGCGGTCTTCGCGCCCGCCGGCGTGCTGACGGCCACGTAACTCGAATCGCGGCACGTCGCCCACCGGACGGACAATCCAGTCGTGACCCTCTCGGACTAACGCCGGGAACCAGTCACGGGTGGACCTTTCGGTCTCACCGCGATCGAGCCAATCAGCCCCCGCGTGGGATAGGGTTGCTCGCCGAATTCGACCTACCTAAGTACCCACGCGGAGGGTAGACCGGGCGATCGCACCTCGCCGCAGGTCGACTTCGGACACGGGCCACTTAAGCGACCCGTTCCGTACTTATCAGAATAACCGAGCGGTGTTATCGTCGACCTCGACGGTTCGATTAATTATCGGGCGTATTCAGCCCACTACCAACCCTTTACGTGAAGCAAGATGAGGATTCAATGGAGGAAAAAGATGAAGCGAAGCGGGAGAACAGTTCAACAATAAAGCACATTTATTCGCGGCACACGGGAAGCACACAAATACAATTCCACCAAATGCACACAAAAAAAAGAAAACACAATTCCATTTACACAAAAAGCAAATATAAAAGTGAAAACACAGTGCAGAGCTAATACCGACTACCGAGCACACGGCAACACTTATACAATTCTACTTCACAGACGGCGCCGACAACACATACCCAAAACCAAGGAAAGAATACCCTCAAGAATGAGGCGGGCCTGAGGCCGAGACCGGGTCGCGCCTACCCGTCTGGTGATGAGACGCGGAGCGGCGATGGCGCCTCACTCCGCGGGCCTCGCGGACAGTGCCTGGCAGGGGGTGGGAAAGGGGCCCCCTTGGTCGCACTATCTCAGCGCGGGGGGAAACAGGAGGGGGTTGCTGATGCTCGGGGTATAGAGGATCTTTATTATCCCTGGTGTGCGTCTCCACCTCGGCCAGGTCGCGCTGCCGGCCTTCCTCGGGCGTGCAGCTCCTGGCACCGTCGCGAGCACCCCCTCGTCTGCCTTCGCCGCTGCCGCCTCTCCGCCTCTGGACTCTCCACCCTGGACTCTTCTTTGGGCTCTCCTCGTTCGACTCTCTTCAGCTTCTCCAGCTACTACAGGCTTCGGGCTCCAGACTTCCACACTGCTCTGACTGACGAACACGGTCCTTTTATCCCCCCCGTAGCTTCGCCTTTGACCCCCTCCCTTTGACCTTTCACCTCGCTCCCCATTGGCCCGAGAAAAAGTGGGCGTGAAGGCTTTTTGATCCACAAATTTGCATATATCGATCGTTCTGAAGGCGGGGCCAAATCGCCCCTCGCTCACCGATTGGACGGCAAAAAGTGGGCGTGTGTCGTTTTTGATCCGTTTTTGAAGCACAAAATCCGTGATTTTGTACACGCTGTTCAACGTGCGCCCTGCACGAGTCCAACACCGGTACCCACAGCGGGGCAAGAACGGTGGCGATGCTACGGTTGCGAGGTGTGACGTGAAGGTCGTGGCGGTTGTGGTGAAGCGGCGTTGTGGTTGGTGGTTGATGTTGTGGTTGTGGTGGTAATCATGGCGGTTGGTCCAAAATAAAGATAGTAAAAGAAAAACGGCTATCCTGAAGAGTCGCAGCTCGCATAAATGACATGTATTCCCACTAGACAACGGGTTTGGGCCTAACTACACATATACTTGCCGAGATACCTCACCTAAGGGACCTGAATGGTGGTTTGCGAATTTGGTAACCACAACAATATATATATATATATACATATATATATATATATATATATATATATATATATATATATATATATATATGTATGTATGTATGTAGATATATATACCTGGCGTCGTGGCATGCGCCTGTAATCCGGCTACTCCGAAGCTTGGGTTGGAGGATCGCTTGAGTACGGGAGCTCTGCACTGGGCCGCATTATATGTATGTAGATATATATATATATATATACCTGGCGTAGTGGCATGCGCTTGTAATCTGGCTACTCCGAAGCTTGGGTTGGAGGATCGCTTGAGTACGGGAGCTCTGCACTGGGCCGCATTATGAGAGGTTGTAGGGCAGCCCGGAATCATTGCGAAACCCAATCCTTATCCCTGTGTCGTAAGAGGCGACCAGGGTTGCGTCAGGAAGGGCATCCGGCGTAAAACCTGTGCCAAATCAGTATGCGGATCATAACGGATGATCCGCTGTGGCGACCCCTAACGGGAGCAGCCGAAAGAGGAACACCAACATATATATATATATATATATATATATATATATATATATATATATATATATATATATATATATATATATATATATATATATATATATATATATATATATATATATATATATATATATATATATATGAAGAGTGTCCATAAAGTACAGAATGTGCATTTTCCAAAAGGTAATATAGTAATGGACTAATTTTCGTTCAACAATTTCAACACATTAATACTTTGTTTCCAATTTGTTAATATGGTCATCGTCAGGTAAAAATGCTGCAGTTAGAACTATAGTATATGAGAGTTGTACTCTCATGTACTACAGTTGGTAACAGTTCCTACTGCAGTGGTCTGCAGAGTTACTGCAGGAAAGGAATGCTATTTCTGTCTGGTGTTGGAGACTTTTCTGAGGAACTTTCTCCAATCTATGTAAACTATCTTGAGGGTGAAAACTGTCAAACTTTATCATACAATCAACCATATCCTCTTCAATCATATCTCACAAGCACATGCGATGGCAGACCTGAAAGCATGATGGTAAACAAAAATGATACCAAGAAATATTTCTTACAAACGTACACAGACATTTTACACTAATCCCTTTTCAAACCCCTGCTGCAGTCTGATATCCAGGGAGCCGGAGCCATGACCGCAAATAATGTGGGAAAATGTATCCACAAAGGTGCAGTGGAGCATTCCTGAACAGGCGGACTTTAATTAGCCAAAGCTTGATGAGACCTTATATGTAACAGGCCTTGAAATGAACGATCCAATTTCATCATAGCCTACAATCTGAGATAAACACGAAAGATTACAGGGAACGCGCTCATATAAGCACTGCAAATGTTTAATAAGCCAAAGTCAAAGGTTCCAAACTCATGAAGATCCGGACATTCGAGATCCGACATAAGTGTAATAATAGGTTACGCTCAGTTAAAAGAGCCCGTAATGGTATGCGGTGTACAAACAAAGCAGGACTTCCCAACTTTAATTTGTATTTTGTTTTCCAACACTACATAAAGATTTCCTTCCTCTCGAGTGTCCAGAGGAAGATGAAGTCATCTCTGGTACAATTCCACTCCCTTACCCTGGGGACCTTGATGTAAGAGCAAAGTTCAGTCGAGATTCTTTGGATCCACGTCCGTGACAAATCATTCTCTGTCTCCTTCCTTCGGAGGTCTTTGGACCATATGTAACTCGTGGCTACATATCATCTTCGAAATTCTTTAAAACAAATTTATGCCTGCAAAGCGTTGCCTGCACCCCACCCCCCTTTTCCTTCCCGCTGACCCATCACTCCCTCCTCCTTCCTTCCCTCCCACCGTCCTTATTCATCCTATTTCTGAAGGACTGTCTGCACAGCCAGAGAAAAATGTTAAAGCAAACCATTCAAGGAATTCAGACTTTGTGAAGTTCAGAGACACTTTGACTTCCTTCATAAGAGTGAAAAGTTACACCGTCGTATATTCAGAATGACATTTGATTTTATTTAAAAACAAAAAATTCAAGTTAAATTTTATACATTTCTTTTTTTGTTTAGATTGTTTGTACCTTATTGTGTACCATAATCACCAAAAATAAACACAAACTTATGAATCTGAATATTTGTAGGTGCTGTGTTACAGTTCAAAGTGCCTTACATGATGACATCATGGTGAATGTTCAATCAAACTCTTCCCTCCGTTTTAGAGGTTAAATCGTTTCATGCAGGTGGTGCGTCATCATCTCATGTGATTCCGCATCCCTACCACAGAAATCTCCTCCCTTTTAATCCTATCTTGCCCAACTCTCTTACTTGCAGGTCATTGTTTCCTCCTCTTCTCTCTTCTCTCTCTCTCCCCTATTTTCCTGTTCTTTACCTTCCTTGTTGTGTCTACCTTTTTACCCTCCTACACCCCGCTCTTCCACGACCAATAAATCTCGTAGTAAAAAAAAAAAAAAGTGAACTAGATTGAGCAAATCTCAACACTCAAGATCATGCACCCTGGACCACCACACACAAAGGCTTGTACCATCATGACTTGGGATTGTAAAGCTGGCATCAGCAACCAGTCAAACAGCTGTTTTAGACCTGGCAGATTTTTTTTTTAAGCAAGAACAACAATTCATACAAAACCCAAGTATCCATGGCGAAATGCCAGTCTTAAAGGCCCGGGAAGCATTGTGACGTATATGCTAGTCAAAATAAAAATGCTTCAACTGAGAAAATAGAGATAACGCGTCATTATGATGCAAGTAGAGACATAATAAAGAAAAGAAAATCTGAAACAAGCCAAGGTAAGCAAAATCATTTACCAATCATTGTATGTATCGACCCTTTTTGATGGTGATGGTGAGCGGATTTTTAGAAGCAGCCAAAAGTTAAAAGAGCGTGCACTGGTCGATGTTTGATCACTTATTGGTGGATTGAAGAAGCGGTCATTTCTATCATTGCCTGCTTCTGTTGCATTTCTGTCAATTATCTCTCACTGTGAATTTTGTAATGCAAAAATGTAATTAATTTTCTCTGTAGGCAACCATTTTGCAACTCCTATCTGATCAACATGTTGTCAAATCTATTTCAACAAGAAAGAAAAAAACATTTTAAAAATGTCACAACATAGAGGGATGAAATCTCAAAAAAACAACCAAACAAGGTAGGTATAACACCACATTACGATGCCACAATAAGACATCACAATCCTCTTATGGATTACCATCATAACATATTTTGACATTTTACATTTGTTGTGGGATTGTGATGGAACAACGTCCAAAATTTTTTTTTTATCTTCCTCATTCTTCTTCTTCATCCATCACAATCCCGCATATCCATATTCTATATCCATCTATGTTATTAAATGGTTTTAATACTTGTTTCGGTTGCTTTGGTGGTAGATGGGTTGGATACTATCGTTTTTGGAATGGTACTGTCCATTTTCCCCCCCTTCCACGATCATAGCCTGGTTTCGTTGAGTCCACATTTACATTCGAATTCTTTATGCAACAAAAAGTTGAATGTTTTATTTATTTTAACATTTTGGGTTGCATGCACCAGCCCAGAGACAAAGTAACTTCCTCACGTTGGAATCACCATCATGGCTTTCGCAGTTAATGAGGTTGGTTGGGCTACAGTTTTAAATTGTTTTCAGAGGGGAAGAAGCAGAACGCGAAGAAGAAGAAGAAGAAGAGTAAGATGTACAAATTGGTGATTTAGTGATCTCTCATGGTCGCGGTGTATTATGGTGTCTTTTTAAGCCTTGGTAGTTCAGAAAACACTCGAGAATAAAAGTTATGGCTTTTAAATGCTTATGACTTCACTCTCTAGTTGTTTATGAGTGTATCATTGTGTACACATTTGAATGGGTGGCCATTTTTTTCCCCATATCATCCCTCGATATGGAGTACTACTGTCCTCCTTGATACACTTGGTGATGTTATCAAGGCCATTGGGGCTAAAATCAGGGGGCAAAGAATAAACACAATAAGTGAAAGAATGTGCTTATGGCGAGACCACTGCATTCTCAGTATCATGGTATCAAGATTTAGAACATAACGGAGATGATGCTGTGTGACTCCGTGATGCAGAAAGACTTTACTGTGAGGGTCGAAGGAGAGATCCATCCAGGAAAGTTAGAGAACAGATCAATCTGACCATGGTGGTGCAGAAATCAGGGGTTATTCGTGTAACTTGTCGAGCACTGCAGTATAAATGCATAACAAATCCCAAAAGAGTTAGAAGGTGTTACGCATGTTCACGTAACCAATGTATGCTCATACAATTACAGATGGAAGAAATATTGTACAGCAAGCTCTGCCCCCCTTCAACCCGGCTCAAATTGTGAGGCTTCAGCCTTATCCAGGTTTCTCTTAATAATGCCATCAGACGGAAAATCTGTTCTTTATTTCTAACTAATGTGATTTGCTTTAATTACAGTATCTTTCATTTCTTTCTTAGTGCCTGTTTTTTGTTGTTGTTGTTGTTTTGTTTTAACCAGGCTCGGTGGCATAATGGTTGGGGCATCTGCTCTGAGTCCAGAAGGTTGGTGGTTTGACCCCCCGCCGAGTCATACCAAAAACTTTTTAAAATGGTATGTGTTGCTTCTTTGATGATGCTCAGCATTTAAAAGATAGAGCATGGACAAACACCATAAGTTAGAAACTTGGCATACATGAGAAGGAAGAAATTCCTCCTTGATTGTCCCCCTGAGTATAGAAAGAAAAGCGATGTCAAAAAGAATATGTCGGTGGTACCCAGAGTGCTCTCAGAAGTAACGTCACTTCCACCAAGCTCAGTGGTTGTTTTTGTTTGAAAGTCAAGTCTGTTGTTGTCTCGTGTGTGTGTGTGTGTGTGATTTCTGTAATGGTTTCTCCATGAGCTTAGAGCCTGTAAAAAAAAAATCTGGTTTGCTTTTATTATTTTTCATTTCCTCCCCAGTGCCTCTGTTGTAAACACAGCAGAGAAATAAATGGGTAAATTTTGAAAAGCATCTTCTTGTAATACCTCCCGGCTGAGCTTTGATTGCCAGGCCTGAGTTCTGCTGACAAGCTGTTTGTGACCTGAAAGGAAATGGATTTTGTTTTATCTCATGAGGGAAAACCCAAATCAGCAGGAATACAGAGTTTACGCTTTCAGAACTCGCACTCTGCAAGTAATTTGTATTCATGTTTCCTACAGCGTCCTGGCTTAAGTACCTTAAGTGTACAGCAACAATTCAAGCAAAATGAGATGTAGTCACATCATCTTGAGGTGTGTTTGAATGTTTGCACATCATTCTATCTGCTAATATGATTGCAATACAGATACGAAACTACATACGTGTGTTTCATTCTTATGAAGAAACTACTATCGTTTGGGTTAAACTTGATGAAAAGGAGCACTTTTACAATCCAGTTTACAGGTATCTATGTTTGTTATGCTTATCCAAGACCCCCACCCCCTCAAAGACCCCTGCCCCCTTCCCCGTTATATGTGGTCTTTAAAACATTGTTCAACATACTGAACATCGTTCATTTGAAATTCAACGTTGTACCAGGAGCCGGAGAGTCCTCTGGTTGAATGGTTCAGGATACTAAAGATGTAACCAGAAACGAGGAGGTTATCTCGAGGGAGGTGAAGGGAGGAGGTCAACTTGTCCCACCTTTCCTGCAGGTGCATCTATGCTCACCTTGCTCGACATTTAAAACTGGTGGAACTGAAGCCGACAGCTTGAGACAATATGAAATAGTCATTACATAAGGCCAAGTAACCATGATCAAAAGACCAAGGTTTACTTTAACCAGACTCAGGTGGTGCAATGGTTAGAGTATCTGTTCTGAGACTGGGAGGTTTGTGGTTTGAACTATGGATCGAACCAGACCCATGCCAACTCATACTCAAAGACTTTTAAAATTCTATATGCTGCTTCCTTGATGCTAAGGATAGAACATGTACAAAACCCCAAGTTGGCAATACCAGTGCAGGCTTTGATGGGTCTAATGGTTTCCTCCTGTGTTGAAGTTCCTTGTAAGGGAACTCATATTGTATTACTTTTTAACTCTTGTTCTCTTGCACAGTGTAAAGGGGTATCTTTGATGATCCTCCAGAACAGTTCAGAAACCTTTAGGAACCGTTTAAGGAAAATAGTTTTCTGTAGTTTATTTCACTCCCCCAACCACCTGTGGGGTAAAGAGAAAAAAAAAAGTAGAAAAACAAGGCTGTTATAAGAGAAGAGTGACAACATTACCATTTGACCCTTTAAAACTTACATAAGAGGTCCGACTTTGGTTACAGGTACTCATACAATGGAGATCATAAATATAAAAGGGTGTTTTTCAGAAGAGCAGTAAAGCCACGTGAAGAGAAATAAAGCCGTTTACAGCCAATTATAGAGGTTTCTCACATGATGTCACAAACCATTGTTTATCCACCATAATGTAGATTAAACTTTTCCAGCACATTGAATATTTTTTTATTGCCCAAATCACTGCTGCTATTTACAATGCCTGAGACTTGTGCGGTATGATGGCAGGGACCCTGTCGAAATATAGCATGATCAACACAGACGGAGAACACAAAATTATATTTAGAATTGAATTGAAATGAATTGAATTGGTGTTATTGATATTTTCATTGCAGCCATCAACCAAATTGTGAAAATATTTACAATAAAATACAATGAGATAAATAATAATGGATTGAAGCAATAATCAATACAATTCTTAGAAATAACAATAATTCCAAAAGGCAAATTCATTAATAACTAGAAGGGCACTCGGTGGAGAGTATACCTCTCCCACGTAATGCCTGATCCACAAGAATATATCAGGCCCAATACAATTTTGAGATATCGTGCTATATATCGTTTTTGAGCCCTCTCTCTCAATGGTGTCGAATCACTTTAAAATTCTAGCAGTCTGATCTGGATTGGTATCTTCACCAAAATCGAATCAATTTGCCATAGTCAACCTGTGAACACACAGACAACCTGTCCACAAAATTTCATCTGGATCCTTCTACAACTTTTTGAGATATCCTGTACACATACAAACAAACAAACAAACAAACAAATGAAATTGCTCGTTGAGCAAGGAATTGCGGGAATAACTTTGTCATATCTCCATAATCTCTGAAAAAACAAAAACCTGGAAATCAATTTAGTTCTTATAAGGCGATAGTGCTACTGTTTAAAGAGTTATAGCACTTAGTTTGGTCATGATCATAACTTGGAAGTCAATCGGACTTGAAATGGCGTTTTTTATCGCAATTTGAAATTTTTGACCGGACACCCCTGACATTCGACCCCCGACCGCGAAGAATGGTGTTGGTGTGACACCCCAATGAGACATATGGTTGGATGCAGAATTGGAAGATGCACATTTTGAATTGGGGTTGAAGTCGATACGACCATTTTAGCGGACATTATTGCGAAAATAAGAATTTCGGTTTTTCGTTGACCTTGACCTTGACCTTTGACCTAGATTCACCCAAAACGACAAATGTCTAAGTTGGACCATGGCCGACGTCTGCACCCATTTTGGTCATGATCGCTGAAACGGTGTGGCTGCTACAGGGTAAACAAACACACAAACAAACAGACAGACAGACACAGAATGACACACACAACCGACCAACATAATTGCCGAAATCCGAAGGATTCCGGCAATTAACAAGTAAACAAGAAGACATCATGCAGATTATGATACTTGCAAAATCCATAACACAAATTTGATCTCAAAAATAATTGGTGGTTGAATGAAATGACCAAATATGCAACTCCTCTTCAAATTTCAAGTGAATCGGAAGAAAATTGACGATTTTAGAAATTCAGCCGATGTTTACCTCCAAAATATTTGGCTGGTTGAATTCGTGACCTGAAATATAAATCCTCTTCAAATTTCAAGTCACTCAGATGAAAATTGAGCATTTTAGAAATACCACCTTAGTTGTTGACCTTTGTCTCTGTTGACATTTTGGTCTATGTTGACCTCAAAAATAATTGGCTGGTTGAATGCAGTGACCTGAAATATAAATCCTCTTCAAATTTCAAGTCAATCGGATGAAAATTGAACATTTTAGAAATACCACGTTGGTTGTTGACCATGGGCCGATGCTGATCTTTTGGTATTAGTTGACCTCAAAAATTATAATTGGTTGTTGAATTCAGTTACATCAAATATAAATCCTCTTCAAATTTCAAGTCAATCGGATGAAAATTGAGCATTTTAGAAATACCACCTTGGTTGTTGACCATGGGCCTATGCTGATCTTTTGGTATTTGTTGACCTCAAAAAGAATTGGTTGTTGAATTCAGTGACTTCAAGTATAAATCCTCTTCAAATTTCAAGTCAATCACATGAAAATTCACAATTTTGGAAATAACAAGGAATAACGAGGAATAACAAGGTTAACAAGGAAATCCAATATAGGTGGAGGCCATTCAGCCCATCATGCCTGTGTGAACACCACACCAATCCACCTATACAAGATTCAAGGAAGAAAATGCAAAGATAGTTTTTAATTAATGAAATAATTTTGTTTGTTTGTTTATTTTTTTTTTGGGGGGGGGGTGGTCTGCGTGAACACCACACCAATGCACCTCCACAAGATTCAAGGAAGAAAATGCAAAGATAGTTTTTAATTAATGAAATAATTTTGTTTGTTTTAAAAAAAAAAAAATTGGGGGGGGGGGTGGTCTGCGTGAACACCACACCAATCCACCTCCACAACATTCAAGGAAGAAAATGCAAAGATCGTTTTTAATTAATGAAATATTTTTGTTTGTTTTTTTTTCAATTTTTTTGGGGGGGGTGGTTTTTGTTTTGTTTTGTTTTGTGTTTCTTTGTCGTTTTTGTATCCCCCCCCTTTTTCTTCCGCTCAGGGAAAGGGGCATTGGCTTGGTTTAAAACACACATCAACCACACAACCACCTTTGACAAGACCTCCACAAACAGCACTCCATACACATGTACACAATCACCCATCAATGATAATGTACACATGCACAGTCAAAAATAATTGGCTGGTTGGATTCAGTGACCGGAAATATAAATCCACTTCAAATTTCAAGTCAATCGGATGAAAATTCACAATTTTAGAAATTCGGCATATGTTGACCTTATGGCCAAAGCGGACCTCAAAAATAATTCGCTGGTTGAATTAAATCACCTGAAAGATAACTTATTTTCAAATTTCAAGTCAATCGGATGAAATTTGAAGATTTTGAAAAAACACCTGAGTTGTTGACCTTTGGCCGATGTTGACCTTTTGGTCTTTGTTGTCCTTAAAAATAATTGGTTGGTTGAATTCAGTGACTTGAAATATAAATGTTTTTTTCAAATTTCAAGTCAATCGGATGAAAATTGAGGACTTTAGAAATCTCAGCGAAGTTGTTGACCTTTGGGCTATGTTGACCTTTTGACGTTTTGACTTCAAAAACAATAGGCTTCTTCCTCATGACAAACTCTACAATATGGTGAAGTTTCCTGAAGATCGGTTTAAAATTGCGACCTGAAGGTGACAAACAGACAGACAAACACAGGCACAGAATAACAAAATCGACTGACCAATATACTTGAAAAATCTTCGATTTTGCAAGTAACAAACAGTCATGAAAAACACGTCGTGCAGAGCACAACACTTGCAAAATCCACCCCCCTCTCCAAAGGTTGCCATGGATACTTCAAATTGTCCATTTCATTAAATACATCCATAAAAATTACGACATCCATAGAGCAAGACTGGAAGCACCAAGGACCTGAAGATTCAGACTTTGGTCCTCCCGCACAGGTACCGGCAGCGCCACACCCCATGATTCAGTGAATCCTTCACTCCCCAGGCCCGACCCAGACGTCTGTTGACCTCTGACTCACAGCCAGCAGAGACATGAATATCACTGCCAAGGTAAGTGAATCTCTCCATGACCTCAACATCCTCACCACAAACAGGCACAGACAGGACAGCAGCATCCAAGATGTCAATGAAAGCCTGGATCTTAGTTTTGACCCAGGAAACCCATAATCCCAGCGGCTCCAACTCCGCATTCAGCACATCGAGGGCCCCCAAAAGGATATCTAAAGTCTCCGCAAAGATTACTGCATCATCTGTGAAATCAAGGTCAGAGATCTTGACATTCCCAAACAATGCACCACAGCTTCAACTGTCTGACATCCTCCCCAGAATCCAGTCCATACAAGTGCTGAAAAGTGTGGGGGCCAGTAAACACCCCTGATGAACTCCAGTAAAAACTGGAAATAAATCAGAGATGGTACCACCACATCTCACAGCACTCTCAGTACCAGAGTGGAGTTCAGACATCAGATCGATCAGTTTTGGTGGCACCCACGAAGACCAAGAATCCTCCAGAGGGCATCCTGATTCACCAAATAAAATGCTTTGCAGAGATCAACATTGGCTGAAAGCAGCCCCTGCCAAAACTCTCATCAGCGTTCAGTGAGGACCTGAAAAGCAAGGATACGGTCAATCGTTGACCTCTTTGGTGTAAAGCCTGACTGCTCTGGACGCTGGTGCTCAAGCAGATGGTGGTGAACCCTCTCAAGAATTATCCGAGCAAAAACCTTCCCGGCACTGAGAGCAGCGTCACCCCTTGGTAGTTGTTGCAATCTTGGCGATCACCCTTCCTTTTCCAAAGAGGGACAACAAGGCCCCTCTTCCAGTCAGTTGGGATGGTGCCTGTGTTCCAGGCAGAGCAAAGAATTGCATGCGATGACACGAGTGCAGCATTTCCACCAGCCTTGAGAAGTTCAGCATGGATGCCACAGATCCTTGGAGCTTTACCCCATTTCATCTAGTTCACCGCAACCTGTGTTTCCACAAACGAAGGTGGACCACAGTTGATTGTAGGGTCAGCAACAGGGATTGTAACACCCTTGATATCCAACTTGACAGCTGGTGGATCAGCCTGGTACAACCGCTCAAAATAACCAGCCGAGCGGGCCTTCACTTCGGACTCCTCTGTCAAGAGCCTACCACCCTCTGCTCTAAATGCAGTACACCGAGGGATGGACTTGGATGAAGGCAATGCACAAATTCCCCTGTAAGCAGGATGAGAATCACTTGACCACGGGTGATGCTCTACCCCCTCACAGATTCCTCACACATAGGCTTACTTGTCCACCCTGAGTGCATGTACAGTTTTACGCCTCAGCTCCGTGAACAACTCAGCTCTTCCATTCAGCCTGACCCTGCGACTCTGGTCAATGTTATCCAGTATCCCTTGAGAGACAAAATTCTTCTTTGCCCTACGGTGAGTTCCAGGACATCCACCGGCAACATCAAGAATGGTGGTCTTGAAGGCACTCCACAACTCTTCAGGATCTCCCAAAGCACTAAATTTCCACTCAGCTTGTTTACAAACTCCTGAGCAATCGTCTCATCCTTGAGCTTGCCAACATCCAGCCTAGCCTGGGAGGTACCATTCTCCTGGATTTAAGGTGGAACTTCAGAGTTGCTACAACAAGCCTGTGGTCAGTATTGAGGAACTGAGCACTCCGGTAAACCCTACAGTTCTGGATCATCCTCCAGTGACCATCAATGAGCACATGGTCAATCTCCTTTGCCACACCACCAGCATTGGAATACCAAGTCCAGCGATGAGCCCGTGGGCACTAAAATCATGAACCAGCCACTCTAAGTCCACAACTTCTTGCAAAGTCAAGGAACTTAGTGCTATTCAGGTTCACAGTTCCAGACAAATGGGGACCAACACACGTCTCATAACCATCCCTATCAGTTCCAGTCCATGCATCGAAATCACACAAAACTAGAAGTGTATCTCACCTGGGGCATTGATCAACCACAGACTCGAATGTGGCATAGAATGCGTTCTTCACAGTGAGATCACTCACCTCAGTCGGAGCATAAACAGTGCACGAATTCCCCTGTAAACAGAATTCCCCTGTAAGCAGAATTCCGCTATAATGTCAGTGTGACAAGTGGAAGTCACAAAAGTCCCAAAATGAGTTGAAGCATCTTTACAATGAAGGGCGAACTTGGTGTCTGCTTCATCATGATCATTGTATGGCAATGGTCTTTCTGTCACCAATCCTTCACCTCCTTCATCTTTGATATGGTGGCACATATTACCGTGGTGCAGATATATTGCAACACCGTCAGCAGATGAAGATTCTCCCCATCTGTTATATCGGAATTAAATGAGATTGATTTTGATGGCACCGTTCATGCGGAAGTTATTCCATTGATGTGGGGTCTTCTGTTCGCTACCATCGATTTTATGCAACTGTGAAGGACCAGCTGCACGCTTTTCATGTTTGATTGCCTGGATGCTTTTGCCTGGGTAACAATAGAAGATGATGTCAACTTAGAAATGGACCATACAGAATCAAACTAGAACGGGCACTCCTAGAGCGCATACCTTCGCCGCCACTACTTTTTTTGTTCTTGGTATCAGTGCGGGGAACTGGTTTCATATGAATGGTCTTATGACACAAACCACATATCTATAATGTCATGACCCCCCCCCGACTTTCGGGGGCTACGGACTAAACAACAATCAACTCACGTCGTTTTGGCGAGTCTTCACTCACAAGCTCGGTGAATACAACGTTTCAACAAGAGAAGGTCATCTCGTTTGATGCTGGTTTCATGCAAATCGAATAAGAATTGACTGAGTTTTGCCGAAAACCGCATATTTTTCAAGGGCGTGACCCCCCCGGACATTTACCCCAACCGGTGACATGTGTTATGACGTCATTGTGTCACAAGATTGGGCATTAACTTCTGAACATTTTGGTGCTGGGTTCATGTAAAGCGGACAAGAATTGACCGCGTTATGACAAAAACCGCATATTTTTCAAGGTCGTGACCCCCCTGACCTTTGACCCCTAACCGGTAACAAGAGTATGGGCGTCATTGTGTCATATTGCATATCACAAGATGAGGCGTTGAATTCTGAACATTTTGGCGTTAGTTGCATGCAAATTGAATAAAAATTGACCGTGTTATCGTAAAAAGACGATTTTGACCTTTTTGTGACCTTGACCTTGACCTTTGACCCGAACGATCCCAAAATCTAATCGAATGCTTCCTGGCTAATAACCAATCATCCCACCAAATTTCATGCAATTCGTTTTAACACTTTTTGAGTTATACGAATCACAAGATTACAAATAAATAAATAAATAAATAAATAAATAAATAAATACACGCCGACCAAAACATAACCTTTCGCAGAATGCGAAGGTAACAACAACCTTAAATTGATTGATTAAAGAGAGTAAGCATGATGAAAGGTCTCTGCATTGTTGGATACACTAGTCAATCACAAGGCAACAACTTTAAAAATTTGCAGAGAGATAAGGTCACTCGTGTGACTCTTTGACTTACTGAGTCGGCTCATTGCTATTGTAGGCGGATCTTTTAAACACTTTATAGCAATTACAATGGTATTTCACCTCAATTGCCACACAATCCTGATTACTGATATGCAGAAGAACCTCCTGGTCAATCCTAGTTAACGTCAATGCACGAAGTTTCCCTGCAATATGAAATATCTATGACTGTACAACACCAAACATAAACCAGTCCACAAATCAAACTATTCCTAATCAGTATGGTGACTCCTGTGACTGAAAGATTCTGCTTTTTATGTTGCAATGTTGGCGGAATGTCTGTATGAAACACTGTTTCATTAACTTAGCTACAAACTCAATCACTCCAGGAAGAATTGATCATGTCAGTCATGTCTCATTACCTTCCTCCATCTTTCGTTTCAGCAGTCTTAAGATGGATGCGTACACGTTTCCTTGAGTGACGGAAAAATGCTCTTTCTTCTGACGTATTGCACAGTCGGCAGGGCGGACCTGTGCAGTTTTAGCCAATTCACCACTCCTATTGGTTCACAGACACTTCATAGGTGATGAATCTCCACCATCACTGCTGCTGGAAGACGATGACTTTCAGTAGCCTCAGCATCCCTTCCAACTGCACAGGTTATGTTCGTGTGATTATTAAAATGCACATAGCATTTCCTGTGATATCCATATCCATATCCATATCCATATCCATATCCATATCCATATCCATATCCATATCCATATCCATTATCATGGATGGCTTCCATGGCAACTTTCGACCAAAAATCATCACCGACTGCTGCACATCAGAGGGCAACATCCCTCCATTCACCTCCAAATTTATCCATCACATGGCAAATTGGCGAGTTGTCACCCAACTGTTTTTGAAAAATGATACAATTTTCTATTCAGCATTGTTTTCATGGATCAAACACTCCTTGGAAGTGTTTTCTGAGGTTTGTTCTTGAAAATTGACGAACTTCCTGGTTTTGGGTAACAAAACCGAATGTGTGACGTCACTCAATTCTGGCCTTGTCAATTTCAAGTCAGCTGATTAATCCCAAAAGACTATCCAAGATATATTGGTGGAACTGGTGGAATTGGTGAACTGGTGAAAATCAGGTTGTTCAAACAAATGGTCGAGGAAGCAAGTCAAAAGTTCTTCCTGCCTGGTTGTAACTCTATTTCGTGAAAATACTCGGACTTTTATCATCAAATTTCAGTGTTTTTGTGCCACTTTTTGCTCATGCCAACATTCACTATAAGATTAGTTCACACAAAATGAATACATTGTAACGGAATTTTTCATTCCCCAGATGTGTTCTACAAAAGTGCATGATAGATGCTGACACCTCATGGCATATGGACAGCATTTACTCGAGTACCACGATGCCAATGTTTCCATGGAGACTGCTTTGGATCAAGCAATCCGCTTGATAACGGAATACAACACAGATGAACCAAAACTATTTAAAGCATCTTGACTTTTTATCAAACCAAAGGCAAAATTATGCCAGAAGAAGTAATTATAAATCATACAGCATTTCAGAACACACTCATACGGTATCTACATTCAGTTGTGAGGGTAGGCTTTACAACTAATGCTATTCTGGACTAATATGTGATTAGGGTTGGCTCAAATTTGGTTGTACAAGACTCAGTTGATGTTGAATAATGAGCTGATATAACTTTATAAGTTCCACAATTTACAGCATGATGGAGCACTGTTACAACAGTCAACCAACCCCACAGAGTTTTATGACAAGCTTGTGTGTTCACAAGCATTAATTCCTGATTATTATTGGTTGATACTTACTATGAACATCACCGGCACCCTCTGTTTCTATGGCACTCCCCGTGTCTGCATCTTATGAACCCAGCCAGTCACAAAATATCGACTGCAGTCGTGGAGACTCTTATAGGCTTCCATAGCCTCCTTTGCACAGTAGCTTGGATGTGTTTACTACATATAATTGTAAATATCGGGTTCTGTAGGTCGAGCATCTGCTCTGCATTAGCTTGCTTCTCCATGGGTGGGGGGGGGGGGGGTGAGGGGTTAACAAGTTCCCCACCAAGCTGGAAGAATTTGTGACCCAAGAGACTTCTAATTTCGAGATGTATACCAGTGCTTGCTTTGCTTATCTAAATGACTCATAACAACATTAAATTGCATAAGCTAGAGCCACTTCCAGTTGCAGATACGTATCTGGACATTTGAGTGACATCCAAAATGGCAAACCATTGGGTGATGACGTCACCAGCTTATATCAGTGAGAAATTGTATCTCCAATAACCATTCACTTTTCCCCTCCCAAGTACAAAATATAAAATCGATTTTTTTTCAATGAAGTCTGAAAGAAAAAAGAACCACCTCCTGCTCACCTCATCGCTAATTGAGATGCCATTCAATCCCCTGAAGACAACCTCATCCCCATAAGTTGGTTCTTATATACCTACAGCTCTCTCCAATGCCACTCTGATTATCATTTTCACATCGACCTCAACCAAACTCCATTCATCCCCATCACAGTGAGACAAAAACCTATTCATTCCTCCAAACACACGGTCTTGCTTTCTTGTCTGAAATGCATTTGTTTGGTTCATCTTTGACTCGAGCTTTTGTCTCAAGGTGTCTGCGTGGAAATTTTCTCCATTTCAGTGGAACCAGGAATATAATTTTAAATCATCTATAGACGTCGTCTGCAAAATTAAAGTCCTGTGACCACTCACCCCTCCCTTCCTTCCCTCGTTTTATTTTTGTCCCCACTCCACCATCCAGTTAAATATTGTTATGTTTGTGGAGGAAGGGGGGGGTAGATATCATTTAAGAACAGATAGGAATGTATAGAGTTGCATGGTCCGTGTTTGGGTAGTTAGCCATTCTCGATGTAATAAGTAGGGGCACGTCAGCTTAACAAATGTCTTGTTTGAATGTACAACATTTAGGGGGTGGTGCCTGGTAATAATTAGTTTGAGATTATGGTTGAGGGAATTGTGTCTATTAACCCCAATGTAAAACTTTACAAGGGGCACCGGAGACTTGGCAAGAGAAGAGCAGAGCTATAGTCGCCTCCTGAGGGGTGGAGCTATGGATCGCCACAGAGCAGCAGTGTGTTGCACAGAGAAGTGTGAGGAGCCTGATTGGACAGTTGGGCGAAAAGAGAGAGGAGTTGGAATGAGGAGAACAGCGAACATGACAAAGAGAGCCAAGTGCTGAAGAGAACGAGTGACTGAGGATCGCAGAGTTCTTGAGAGAGTCTGAGGAGAGTTAAGGAGGTCATCCTGCCTGCCTGTTTTCACCGTGTGTCTGTTCGTCGTCCTGCCAGTCACCTTATCATCCCTGCCCATCGTCCTCCTAATCCCTCCTCATTGCCCACTCATGGCTGCTCCGCAAACATCCTCTTCCCCCGCTACCATAAGAGCTGAGTGCCCCAGTTCTGTCCCTTTCCCCTCTGTGATCGAGTTCAGAGTGAGGCGCCTCAGTTCTTTAGATTACTTTTATTCTCAATGCATATAATTGTTTATTAATTGCATTCCCTCCCTTCCCTCCCTACCTGCCATCGCATTCCTTCCGCTGGTCAATCATCCCTTTGTTTTGGTTCGGGAATAAACCCGTTTGTTTTAAAAGAGCTAATTTTCTCATGTTTCTCCTCACTACCCACGCGCGCGTTGTCCTTATGTGGGGCTATCCAAATTTCCATAATTTGGAATCTCTATACAGGAGTTTAAGCTGTTCGGAACACCATGGGAATTTAACCTCTCACCGCGATGAGGTCGATGTTAGTTGAACCATTGACATTACATTTGTTGATCAGGAGTGGGATTTAGAACCCGAGGACTTCCAAATGTGTAGTTAATTGGTGTCGGGAGAGCACAGGGAATCGCATAAAAATTTTTAAAATACAATATTATAATTTTTTAATTTCCTTGGTGTGCATGGGAATAAGACCACTGCACAAAATTGCGGATGTGTAGGAGATGGCGGAACGAAGAAGCATCGTGGAGAAAAGAAGTGAGCAAGGATTGGGGACTAATGAGGAGGGTAAGGATAGGATTCTCCCCCATTCCTGAGCCGTAGAGTCAGGAATTGGGTGTGATGTCCAACCAGGCCATGTTAGAAAAAAATCATTAAAAAAATGAATAAAAACAATGAACAAATGAATCAACTAAATGGTAAAATGGATGAGACTAAAACGAAAATGAGGGGAGATATGAATAAAAAATAGTGAAAGAATAGAGGAGCGAATGGATAAAATTGGTGAACGAATGGATAAAAATAATGAACAAATGGTAAATAGAATGGATGAGATGAAAAGTGATTTTGGGTGAAGTTGAAAGGAATAAATAATTAACGAGGGGAGTGAATGGATGGATTGGAGAGGAGAATGAAGGGACAGATGGTGAAAATGAATGGCCTGGAGGAGCATTGTGCTGGTGTGGATGTCACTCTGTGCTAGGAAGAGACTGTCCACTTGATGAAGAAAATAGAGGGAGGGAGGTTAGGCTCCGTGATGTGTGAGATGACCTCTGTGGTTTGTGGTACAGCACTCATGGGTGCGCTGTTAGACCCAGCAAGGGTTCTTCTGGCATCCTGGCAACCATCAAGACGTGATGTGGTGCCAGCTCCGAGATATGTGCAGGCGGCCGTACCTGAGCAGGCGAGCCAGGTGTCCGAGCCTGTGATGTGTGCGGCGATGGCCAGACATGCTCGAGTTGGGAGCGAGGCCAGACCGCTGGTGTGTGGGTCCAAGCTCGCACTGGTGAGCGAGGCTACGTCCATCGTCGGATGTGAACTGGTGTTTGCGGAGGTCTTGTTGGTTCCCACGGTGTTTGGGGCTCTCTGTTGGGATGGACGTGCGGTGCACGGGGTTGTCACTGGGAGGTTCGACAGGAAGTGGATGCGTGAGTCTTGATGTTCAAACATGTCCATTACGCCATGATGGAGTCGCACAGAATTCCAAACTGTCCTTGTCCAAACATTACATAACCACATTTTATAACCATAAGGAAATGTAAAAAATGGCTCAACCATTTAAATGTAAAAACGTATCCCACATCTTAAAATTTATTCCTTTGAAAATGCAAAAGCAAAAAAAATTTAAAAGGCTAAATCCCAGACATTTTTAGATGTAAAAAAAAAACAGGCCAGACGCAGATTTAAGAACGGAAAGGGAGGAAATGAACAAGAAAGACCGGAAGTATGGTAACCCTATAATATATATATATATATATATATATATATATATATATATATATATATATATATATATATATATATATATATATATATATATATATATATATATATATACGCATACATGCATGTACATATACAGATATAAATATATTCTCGAAGGGGTACCCGGCGTTGCGGGGAAGCGCTAGGTGTCTCCTCCCACCCCTTCCTCCCTGCCTGCCTCCAGATTCCCACACAACCATTTCCCCTCCCTCCTCCCACCTCCACACATTCCCCTCCCACCTCCACCTTTTTCCCTCCCTCTTCCCACCTTCATCCTCTCCCCCCTCCTCCAACAAAGGAATTTTTGCAGGGTTTTAACCACGTTTTGGAAAAATATATAGTTAAAATAAAACCCACTTTCGTTTCCTACCACCCTCTAACTTTCCACGTGTCATCTTGAAATCTGCCCCCTGATGAACAAATTCATCGATATGGCTGAAAGAAATCATCGTAATACATGTTTATCCTCGTCACCATGTAATGAATCTGGGGTGTGGTCATTCACCAAGTTTATTGTCCAGCGATTTCCAAGTGGCTTAAGCACTCAAGCAAGCACTCCATTTGAAATGGTTGATAAGGAACAGCTCGCTTGGCAAGGAACAGCTCGCTTCGTGGAGGCATATTTGTCATGAAAAAAAGGATTCATGTATTTTTTTTTGTTAAAAGCAAAAATTCACTTGATTTTGTTAGATGATACTATAAACATGAAAAAAAAATTAGGGTGGCATTTTTTCTGAGCATTCTAACGGCCTGAAATCCAAGATGGCCACCACCGTAGCAAAACGTACTAAATTTGACACTAAAATTAACTTAATGTGGTTAAAAAAAAATTTTCAGCATGAACTGCTTGGAACCACTCTCAACAAGACCCGAACCATTTTTGTTTTGCTATCACCGCAAAAGCTTCCGGGAAAACTGTCTCGCTGTATAATAGGATAATGCATAAAGGATTTTCCGGGAAAGGCTTGGATGTGGTGGAGCTTAATTAATTAATCGTTACATCATGCCATAATCACTGTGAATGAGTTTGGCTTGGAACTTGTATATAGAGGTGACTATAATAACAATAACTTTCACTTGACAACTAATCTTTTTATTTTGCACAATTTGAGACAGAGGCTGCCTTTTTATTTCAACATGGCGGCCGGAAAATTGACCTTCGAATCCAGTCATCGGCAGCAGTTTGTTCACTTTATGTTAAGGTTCCACTTGTCCATTTTATGGTGTACTAACATATTATTTTCTTCTTTTGCAGGCTGCACATACCCACAGCAACCATAACCCATGATAACATAGCTTAGAATCCTTGGATTAACCAAAATGGCAGAGTCTTCATCTAACAAGAAGTCAAAAACGGTGGATTTTGAACTATGCTTTATTTGCCAGTTGAGCAGCAAGCAAACAGATTATACAAATTATGTGCTTTGTCCTTCTTTGCCTTCAGTAGAGAAAGTAATTACAACTGATGTTCGATGTTCATATGGGGAAACAGAATTCTCTGCATTAAAGAATCACATAAAACGTTTGTCTGCCTATGAACTGTTACAGAATGATGTTTCATACCACAAGACATGTTATAAGGATCTCACAAATAAAACATGCATTGAACGAGCCAAGACCAGATATGAGAAAGGACAAGCGACAGGCAGCATCAGTGATGTAAAACAGAAGACAATAGGATGACCGCCAAAATCTGATGCTGCATCTACAAGTGGTTCCACATCACAGCGATCTACCAGGCTTTCGACAAGGAGATGCGTGTCATTTGTCAGGAAGACAAAGCAGACAAATTGCACGACGTCTCAACTGAAAACATGGGAGCTCAGCTCAAAGCCATTGGTCAACAAACAGACAGAAAACTTTTGAAAGTCGGACTGAGCAATGTTGTAGGCTCACCTGATCTTCTTAGAGCAGTTGCTGAGGACATGAAGTATCACCTTCTGTGCTTAGGCCATGCAAAACGAGACATAGAAAAAGCTAACAGACCTCCAAAACAGCATGTTCATTTTGCACAGTTAGTGTCTGACCTGGAGATGCTCGACATGGTGGAAACTGAAATGAATGACACATCTAACAGTTCAGATTTGAATATGAATGACATTGAACAATCATGTTTGTTTGCTAGAAGCCAATGGGTTCCCTTTACCCGACAATCCGTGATACAAACCAGACTTAAAGCAACTGATTTTGGACAATATCGCTGATGTGCACTTCACCAGGCCTCCAGACAAAACCAAACCTGAGCAAGTACTTTCTATAAAAGCCAAGGAAACCCTGTTAGCTGGTGCGTTGGCCACCAATACAAAAGACCTAAGAGAAGATGCGAAAGTCCTTCTGAAAGCAGCTAAAATACTGAGAAGAGACATTGCAAGCGCATCCCCGTAGAAATTGGAAGGAACATTTGATAATTATGAACCACCTGCTTTGCTTCAACTCTTCTGCAAGCATGCTATCCAAGGTTTACATCAGGTTAAAACAATCAGCAGGGCCGAATCTATGAACCAAAGTGCATCTGTGCTGGCACAACATTTCGTATGTGCATACAAGTCTGATCGGCAGGTCACCTATGAAACAAAACTTGAAGTCACTTTCAAACACCACACTGAGACTCACCTTACCGTCAGCTTAGCTCTGGATGTGCACAAAAACACCAGGTCCAAGGCCCTTGTGGAGACATTAGGCAAACTAGACCTCACCGTCCCGTACAACAAGGTAATGGAAATAGAGACTGCAGTCGCAAATGTTGTTCTTGAAAGGATGAAATCCAAGGGAGGAATTTATCGGCCACCTTGGTTGGTTACCGACATGTTTGTTTGGTTTGCACTGGACAACATAGATTTTCTCGAATCCACGCCTTGTGGCATGAACACACTCCATGGCACTGCCACCGCTGTATATCACACTGCATCTGACAAATCTCCAGCAACACCACTTGATATCGATCGGTCATCAAGGTCTCAAACATTAGAGGAGGCTGTTCCATGTGAAATATTATCATGTGACAAACCAATACCAACAAACAAAAAGTGTGTTTGCACACTGAATTCCTGCAAGTCCAGCTCACAGTCAAACAAAGAGAAGGATATGGCATGGATTATTGGCTTTTTGGACTTCAAAGAAAGTGAAGTAGAAGTAAAATCAAGCTCTACTTCTCCATGAACATGGGGTGCCTTCAACTCCCTGTTGTCTCCATGTGGTTCCATTACAAACATTGCCCTTGTACCACCACTAATACGATTGCCACCAACACATTATGACACCCTGTTCACAGGTCTGATGACAGCGCGTGCTGTCGCCACACATGCCATGGGACCAGAATCTATAACAGTCGTGACTCTTGATCTTCAGCTATACGACATGGCCATGAAGTTGTGGATGGAGCGTGAGGACATCAAGAAGCAGTTCTTGTTTCGACCTGGCGAGCTGCACATCGTCTTCTGGGCACTGGCTGCCTTGGGTAAATATGTGGAAGGGAGTAGTATTGACCAAGCATGGGTCGAAGCGAGACTTTACTCACCTACAACCATAACACAAATACTCAACGGAAAACACATGTATCGAGCACTGGAAGTTACCTGGCTTGCTTTGTACAGTTTGTACTTCCGAAAGTTCCTGCAACTCCAGCCTGATGAAGAAGCTTTCTTGAAGGAAACATCCACTCTTTTGGGAGAAGCCTATCAGCAAGACATCAAAACAGACTCAGGAAGCAGACACAAACTTTAATGACGCTTTAATGTAGTCAGGTATGCGTGTAAAGTATGATGTCAAGAATAACTGCTCAGGTAGCACATTACATGGAATGGCTGAGATGGAGGTATAAACATAAAGTAGGTTTTAACTTTTAACCTCAGCAGCATACAGACGATCGCATTTTCCTTTGTACTCGCAGCTCTTTCTAAAGGAATTGGTTATTTTATATGATTTGGGTGTTCTTTGGAAAGGTTATGTGCTTTCTCTTTGTAAGTTTCAAAGCAAAATCAATTTGATAACACCCGATTTCTGAGCCGCTTGCCATATTAACCTGTTCCCAAATTACAAAGCCAATTTTTTCCTGTCCGGCACATGCCGATTATAAGCTGTTTATTAAGAATAATGTTTGTGCACATCTTGAAATATCTATAATGCAACGTTGTTTTTTTTATAGTTTGTTGATTGAAATTCTCCTGAAACAAGGGTGAAATTTACTCAAGGTTTTGGGGTTGTATGCATTACATACTGTCGTCGGTAATCACACTGACTCCAATCAGCCGATGCCGATTACTGAAAAATTGCCAATAATGGCCAAGGATGAATTTACTGTGTGCGTGTGTTGTTTATAAAGCAAATCATATTCTTTCTGCTAACTCCCCCCCCCCACCCCCACCCACCTCTCTCTCTCTCTCTCTCTCTCTCTCTCTCTCTCTCTCTCTCTCTCTCTCTCTCTCTCTCTCTCTCTCTCTCTCTCTCTCTCCCAGATGTGTCCAGATGGTGGCTATCTCCAGACATGTCCTGATGGTGGTTATGTCTGGATGGACCTTCCCCTTATGCTGCCTTCCCTTCCCCACCTATCAAGCTGTCTTCCCTTCCCCCACTGCTCTTTGCTTTCCCTCACTCCACTCTTTCCAGATTTGATATGTGACTTGCTACAGGTACCATGTAAACCTGTACTAACCTGTTTCATGGTCGGGTTGTCAGCGACTAAACCATCTCACTCATCAGATTTCCTGGTGAGGAGGGTGTATGGATATGGACACCCAGCAGGATTCAAAACAAAACCTGTCAAAGGGCATAGGAGCTCCTTGTGAACCCATAGCCATAGATACCTCGAGCCCAACTGTGTCTGTGGACATCCTCTTGCAATTGGGTTACTATTTTTAGGATGTTGGTTGGTGGCAGGATTTACACTCCGGCCACTGGAAAACACTTCATTCCGCAAAACCCACGAACGCAAAGAAAACTGAAAATCCACTCTGTGGGAGTACCTCCTGTGCTGCTGCCCTTCGCAGGGCAGCTCACCAGGTAACGGGATTGGGGCAAAGCCTTCGGGACACCATTCTTTGATGATAGGAGGAAATGGACGGGGTAAATTTTCTGGGTGAGATTGCGAACACCGGTGAACGAGCGTATTCTGAGACAAAGAATTCGTCAATCCTTGGGTGTCATTTCCCTCGTCTCTGTATATGCTCCAACTGAGGTGAGTGATCTCACCATGAAGGATTCATTCTATGCAGCACTTGTGTCTGTGGTTCACCAGTGCCTCAGGCAAGATACGCTTCTAGTCTTGGGGGAGTTCAATGCATTTAATGGAACTGATGGGGATGGTTATGAGACATCTGTTTGTCCTGATGGGTGTGGAACTGTGAACCAGAATAGCACTAAGTTGCTTGAATTTGCAAAAAGTCATGAACTTAAGGTGGTTCCGAAGGTTCTTAACTTAAAAAGTTAAGAACTTAAGGTGTGGCCTATGCTGGTTCATGGTTTCAGCATGCTCAGACTCATCACTGGACCACGTTTTCAAACGCTGGTGATGTTGCAAAGGAGATTGCCCATGTGCTCATTGATGGTCACTGGAGGATGATCCCAAACTGCAGAGTCGATGGGAGTGATCAGTTCTTCACGACCGACCACAGGCGTGTTGTAGAAACTCTGAAGTTGCAGCTTAAATCCGAGAGAATGGTACCATCCCATCCAAGGCTCAATGTTTGCAAGCTCAAGGATGAGAGGGTAGCTGAGGAATTTGTGAAGAGTCTGAGTGGGGATTTTGGGGTTCTGGGTGATTTGGGGAATCCTGAAGAGTTGTGGAATGCCTTCAAGACTACTATCCTTAATGTTCGCAGTCGATGTCTTAGAACTCACCAGAGGGCGAGGAAGAATTTTGTCTCTCAAGAGACACTGGATACCATTGGCCAAAGTCTCAGAGCCAGGTTTAATGGCAGAGCTGAGCTGTTCAGGCAGTTGAGAAGTAAAACTCTACGTGTGCTGAGGGTGAGCAAGGAGGTCTATGTGTGAGGAATCAGAGAGGGGTTAGAGCATCACCTGTGGTCAAATGATTTTCATCCTGCTTGCAGCGGAATTCTTGCATTGCATTCCTCCAAGCTCGTCCCTCAGTGCAATGTAGTTACAGTGGAGGGTGGTGGGCTCTTAATAGAGGAGTGCAAAGTGAAGGCGCGCTGGACCGGTTACTTTGAGTGGCTGTACCAGGCTGACCCACCAGCTGTAGAGTTGGATGTCAGGGGTGTTATTATTCCTATTGCTGAACCTCCTTTTAATTGTGATCTTCCCTTGTTTGTGGAATCACAGGCTGCGGTGAACCAGATGAAATGGAGTAAAGCCCATGGGATCTGTGGCATCTATGCTGAACTTCTCAAGGCTGGTGGAAATGCTGTACTCATGTCATTGCATGCAGTTCTGTGCTCTACCTGGCACACAGGTGTCATCCCAATTGACTGGAAGAGAGGCCTTGTTGTCCCTCTCTGGAAAGGTAAGGGTGATCCCCAAGACTGCAATAACTACTGAGGGTTGATGCAGCTCTCAGTGCTGGGCAAGGTCTTTGCTCTGATCATTTTGATCTGCTTGAACACCGGCATCCAGAGCAGTCAGGCTTTACACCAAAGAGGTCAACGATAAACTTTATCCTTGTTATTTGTGTTCTCACTCAATGCAGACAAGAGTTTTGGCATGGGCTGCTTGTGGCCAATGTTGATCTCTGCAAAGTGTTTGATTCATTGAATGGGGCTGCCCTCTGCAGAATTCTCGGTCTTCGTGTGGTGCCACCAAAACTGATCAAATTGATATCTGAACTACATTTTGGCACTGAGAATGTTGTCAGATGTGGTGGTTCCATCCCTGACTTATTTTCAGTTGCTACTGGAGTTTGTCAGGGGTGTTTACTGGCCCCCACACTTTTCAGCACTTGTATGGACTGGATTCTGGGGAGGATGTCGGTGAGACAAGCTGTGGTGCATCATTTGGGAATGTCAAGATCTCTGACTTTGATTTTGCAGATGATGCAGTCATCCATGCGGATAATATGGATATCCCTTTGGGGGCCCACAAGGTGCTGAATGAGGAGTTGGAGCCACTGTGATTATGGATTTCCTGGCTCAAAATTAAGATCCAGGCTTTCAATGACATACTGGATGCTGCTATCTTGTCTGTACCTGTTTTGTGGTGAGGATATCACGGTCACAGTGAGATTCACTTACCTTGATAGTGCTATTCATGTCTCGACAGGCTGTGAGCCAGAGGTCAATATACGTCTGGGTTGGACCTCGGGAGTCATGGATTCACTGGATCATGGGGTGCGGTGCTGTAGTTACCGATGCAGGAGTACGAAATTTCAAGTTTTCAGGTCCTTAGTGCTTCTAGTCTTGCCCTACGGATGTGAAACTTTGAATCTGATGAGGGATCTGAGATGGAGACTTAACTCCTTCGGTACCAGGCTATCGCTTGTCGGACTTTGTGTCCAATGAGCGGTTGCTGAGAGAAAATCAGATGAGATTTGTTACCAACATCGTCCATCACCATTTGTTGTGGCTGTATGGGCATGTGGCTCGTTTAATGTTGGTTGTTAACATAAATACATTCGTTAATCTCCCCCCCCCCCACCGCCTCGGTAATCTCCCTCACCCCCCACCTCCCCCGTTAATCCACCCAACATAAAAACTGTTATAAACCAATTTCTGACCAGCAAATAAATCGATTTACCAACAGGGTTCACGCGATGAATGCCAAATGAGAAGCTGCGATACTGCAGTTAGATTTCAGAGGAAAACTACACTATTCCTGTTCATCAACATCTAAGAATACCTATGAAGTGTCTTTCCACAACCCTCCCATAACTGATTGGAGCAGTTTATTGCCGCAGAAAATGGCATTTTAACATAAATTTGGCGTTTTCAATCTGGGACGTGTTCAAACCAAACTGAATCCATGATGCAAGCCAGCCAAGTATAGTGAACCAAGGTGGTGCTAGTCATGTGATCTTGAGCTCACAGGTCAGGTCAGGTATAGGAGCATGTGCCAGAACAGCGCGTTGCTGCGTCCGCTTTCCACCGGTACTCCAGGGGCTTCCGTCTGGCCATCCCCCAGGCAAATGCCAGGCCCATCCCCATCCCCTTGAGATGCCGGTCAACCTGCTGCAACCAGGAGGCACGTGGTCAGCCCATTGGCCTCCTCCACGCACGAGACTCCCCCGCTGAGAGAATCTGGTGAGCAGGATCTGCGTCAGGAAAACGAGCCACATGTCCATACAGCCACAACTGACGCTCACGGACTATGCAGGTAACAAATCTCATCCGAGTCTCTCTCAGCAACGCTTGTTGGACACAAAATCCGACCAGCGACAGCCAAGGATTCTCCGAAGAGACCTGCTACCAAAGGAATGAAGTCTCTGTCTCAGATCCTTGGTCAGAGTCCAAGTGTCACATCCATAGAGCAAGAATGGAAGCACCAAGGACCTGAAGATTCGGACTTTCGTCCTCCCGCACACGTACCGGCAGCGCCACACCCCATGATCCAGTGAATGCATGACTCCCCAGGCCCGACCCAGACGTCTATTTACCTCTGACTCGCAGCCAGCAGAGACATGAATATCACTGCCAAGGTAAGTGAATCTCTCCATGACCTGAACATCCTCACCACAAACAGACACCGACAGGACAGCAGCATCCATAATGTCATTGGAAGCCTGGATCTTACTTTTGACCCAAGAAACCCGTAATCCAGGCGGCTCCGAATCCTCATTCAGCACGGGCCCCCAAAAGGAAATCAAAGAAGACTGCATTATCTGTGAAATCAAGGTCCGAGATATCTGAACATTCTCAAAAGGTGCACCACAGCTTAATCTTTCTCACATCCTCCCTGGAATCCAGTCCATACAAGTGCTGAAAAGTGTGGGGGCCAGTACACACCCTGAGGAACTCCAGTAACAACTGGAAATAAGTCAGAGATGGTACCACCACATCTCACAGCACTCTCAGTACCAGAGTGTTCAGACATCAGATCGATCAGCTTTGGTGGCACCCCACGAAGACCAAGAATCCTCAAGATGACATCCCGATTCACTGAATCGAACACTTTACAGAGATTAACATAGGCTGCAAGCAGCCCCTGCCGAAACTCTCGGCTGCGTTGGGTGAGGACCCGAAGAGCAAAGATACGGTCAATCGTTGACCTCTTTGGTGTAAAGCCTGACTGCTCTGGACGTTGGTGCTCAAGCAGATGGTGGCAAACCCTATCAATAATTATCCGAGCAAAGACCTTGAGGCACTGAGAGTAGTGTCACCCCCCGGTAGTTGTTGCAGTCTTGGCGATCACCCTTCCCTTTCCAGAGAGGGATAACAAGGCCCCTCTTCCAATCACTTGGGATGAAGCCTGTGTTCCAGGCAGAGCACAAAACTGCATGCAACGACACGAGTGCAGCATTTCCACCAGCCTTGAGAAGTTCAGCATGGAAACCACAGATCCCTGGAGCTTTACCCCCATTTCAACCAGTTCACCACAGCCCGTGTTTCCACAAGCGAAGGTGGACCACAGGTGATTGGAGAGTCAGCAACAGGGATTGTAACACCCTTGACGTCTAACTCGACAGCGGGTGGATCAGCCTGGTACAACCGCTCAAAGTAACCGGCCCAGCGGGCCTTCACTTCAGACTCCTCTGTCAAGAGCCTACCACTCTCTGCTCTAACTGCAGTGCTCCGAGGAATGGGCTTGGATGAACGCAATGTGCGAATTCCTCTGTAAGCGGGACGAGAATCACCTGTCCACAGGTGATGCTCTACCCCCTCACAGATTCCTCGCACATTGGCCTCCTTGTTCACCCTTAGTGCACATACAGTTTTACGCCTCAGCTCCCTGAACAGCTCAGTGCTGCCATTCAACCTGGCCCTGTGACTCTGGTCATGGGTAGCAAGTGTCCCTTGAGAGACAAAATTCTTCTTTGCCCTCTGATGAGTTCCAAGACATCCACTGGCAACATCAAGGTCAGTGGAATTGAAGGCACTCCACTACTCTTCAGGACCTCCCAAAGCACCCAGACCCCCCAAATCTCCACTCAGCTTGTTCGCAATCTCCTCAGCTACCCTCTCATCATTGAGCTTGCCAAAATCTAGCCTATGCTGGGATGGTACCATTCTCCTAGATTTAAGGTGCATCTCAAGAGTTGCTACAACAAACCTGTGGTCAGTATTGAGGAACTGAGCACTCCAGTAGACCCTGCAGTTCTGGATCATCCTCCAGCGACCATCAACGATCACATGGTCAATCTCCTTTGCTAAACCACCAGCGTTGGAATACCAATTCCAGCGATGAGCTTGTGGGCGCTGAAATCATGAACCGGCCACGCTAAGTCCATGACTTCTTGCAAAGTCAAGGAACTGAGTGCTATTCAAGTTCACAGTTCCAGACCCATAGGAACCAACACACACCTCATAACCATCCCTATCAGTTCCAGTCGATGGATTGAAATCCTCCAAGATTAGAAGTGTGTCTCGTCTGGGGCACTGATCAACCACAGACTCGAGCATGGCGTAGAATCTGTCCTTCACGGTGAGATCACTCGCCTCAGTCAGAGCATAAACAGAGACCAGGGAAATGACACCGAAGGAGTGACGAATCCTTTGTCTCATAATATGTTCGTTGACCGGTGTTACCTCAATTATCATTGGAGTCAGCTTATTGCACACAGCTACAGCAACTCCTTGGGCATTGTAACCATCGGAGCGACCAGACCAATAGTAGGTGCAACCACTCGCCATGATCTCGCCGCAATCTGGTCTCCGAACCTCAGAGAGAGCTGCAATACCGATGTCCAAACGCTTGAGCTCAGATGATAACAGAGACAGGTGATCATCCTCTCTTAGGGATAGGACATTACAGGCACCCGCCTGAAGGGACCACCTGAGGTTAATCCAAGGAGACCACCGTCTAGTGGACGAAACCTCAGCACCACTCCAACACACCTTGCCGCAATCTGACCCGGGAATGTTACCCCGTGGTTTCCCTCCTATCATCAAAGATTGGGGGTCCCGAATGCTTTTCCTCAATCCCGTCATCCAGTGAGCTGCCCTGCGAAGGGAAGCTGCACATGAGGTACTCCCACAGAGTGGGTTTTCAGATTCATTTACGGTTTTGGGTTTTGCAGAATGAAGGGTTTTACGGTGGCCGGAGTGCAAATCCTGCCACCAACCTCCTAATAAGAAGTAACCCAACTGCAGGAGGACGTCCGCAGACACAGTTGGGCACAAGATATGGATGGCCGTTGGCTCACAATGAGCTGTTCCGCCCTTTGACAGGTTTTGTTTTTAATCCTGCTGGGTGTCCATATCCAAACACCCTTTTCACCAAAAAACCTGGTGGGGGAGACGGTTTAGTCGCCGACAACCCGACCATGGAACAAGTTAGTACAGGTTTACATGTTCCCTGTAACAGGTCACAGATCTAACCTGGCATGACCTGACAAAAAATGCCACCCCCCCCCCCCCATCGAGGCCACCCCTGACCTGACATGATGAGCACCCCTAAAATATGTTCTAAAGGGTTGTTTAAATTTACCCAAACACCCAGTTTTCATTCTTACACTTCCTTGGAGTTCCCTTCGCGTGCACGCAAAGTTTGGGGCAGCTCGGTTTTATGGTTTTAGAGTTATGGAAGAGACACGTTGACTGACACACACTCACTGACGTTTATTACCTCCGCTACCGAAGGTGAAGGGGGTTATGTTTTCACCCCTTTCTGTCTTTTTGTGTGACTGTTTGTCTGTTTGTGTACAAGATATCTCAAAAAGTTGTGTACGGATCCGAATGAAATTTTGTGGACAGGTTGGGTTTGTGACAAGGACGAATTGATTCGATTTTGTTGAAGATCCGAATCCGCATCTGGATACGAGAATTATTTCATTTTTAAAGTGATTCTTCACCATTGAGGAGGCGGAGATTGGGACCATAACCTGTGCAGAGCGTTGGCGCTGCTTCAGCAGTCTCCTTGGCAATTGGGCACAATCCTGGACGGGTCGCCACTCCGACACAGGATATCAGCATGCTGGCACTCATTTTGCCTACTTCGGAAGGATGACAGGCCGAGTTAACCCCATCTGGTATTAATTCAACAGCTGAGCGAGATTTAAACTCAAGACCCAAGGATGCAAATCCCACCACCCCAACCATTAAGCCAACACCAGGTATACCATTGAGAGATAGGGCCAAAAACGATATAGTACTGTATAGCATGATATTTCAAAAATGTATTGGGCCCGATATGTTCTTGTTTATCAAGCCTTACATGGCGGGGGTATGCGCTCTACCGAGTGCCCTTCTAGTTATTTTAGATATAATCTTTCTTCTCTCCCAGTCAAGGCTGGAGTACCCCAAGGCAGTGGTCTTGGCCGCATCTTGTTCCTCATCTTCATCAATGATCTCACTGACTCTCCGGAAAATCCTCTTTTTTATTCTCATTTTTAGTGTTATTCTCATTTTTGGAAACTGCAGTCCCAGTGAATGTCATACATCGCCGTGTACGGGATAATGTTCCTTTACACCATGTGATAATTGCTTGATATCCCTTTTCAAGGAGTGTGTTGTCAAGTGTTGCTTTTCATTAATTATCAGGTCTATTGGTCATTTACAGACTTTATTGCCTGTGTGTGGATCGCAAAAAAAAATCAATCATGAACATGATTGAGTAAATTAATACATTCTTTTAATCTTGTCCATTATGTTTGAGGGTTTTCTTTTTCATCCAACTGAGATATGTTCAGAGATGGTTTAGTTGTGCATTTGCTGTGATTTTTGTGAGTAGACATAAAAACAAAGGAAAGTCAATGCCAATAGGTTTTTCCTTTCTGACCAAGCTCTGTCCAGCTCTGATCGCCATTTCAGGGACACACGCACAATGGGGGAGCAGAGTTCAGCACGCAGAGGCGCGTCCATTGCAGGCCTGTCTGTCTTCGCTTCCCGGCTGACTCCGGTGAGGGTATGAGGCATGGGACAATGGTGGGGTGGGGTTGGTCGGACTTGAGATTCCGCTAGCTCAGGGCCAAGTGGCAGAGAGACAAGAGAAAGGAATGCCATATAAGGATGGCTGTCTCTTCTATGAAAGGATTTTCAAAGTCCTGTGGTCTGCAGGCAGCTCAACTTATAGTGACGAGGACTTATTCTGAATTGGCCACAAAACACAGTGAATCAATACTGAGGATGAGAATACATATAATACACTTCCATATATATATATATATATATATATATATATGTATATATATATATGTATATATATATATATATATATATATATATATATATATATATATATATATATATATATATATATATATATATATATATATATATATATATATATATATATATATATATATATATATCTCTCTCTCTCTCTCTCTCTCTCTCTCTCTCTCTCTCTCTCTCTCTCTCTCTCTCTCTCTCTCTCTCTCTCTCTCTCTCTCTCTCTCTCTCTCTCTCTCTCTCTCTCTCTCCATACCCATCTGGAAAACTCAAGTTTCTCAGAAAATACTAAATGCAGTAATTGCTGGAAGATCAGTATTTTATGGAGCAGAAAAACCTCAAGGGGTGCCTGATTTAGTAGCTTTCAATGATTAAAGGACACATGGGTCTTTTGGGGATACGAATAACTATCGCAATGTGGTCTTTAAGATATATTCCTCAATATTGGCCTATTACACCCCTGACCTACAGAAGTATTGGATTACTTGTGAGTTATTCTGCCAGGCACTATATCTACATATTCCTTTAATAAAATTGTGGAATTTTTCACTCCCTCCCCACTTCCCCCACCCAAACCTCCTCAAATCCCAAAAGCTTTATGCCACATACATACTCCTCCCTTCACCTCCTTTGATTTCAATCTCCTCCCAACTTTCACCTTTTCCCTCCCCACAAACCCCCGTCGTTCCTTTTCTCTATTTTTATTATATTTCTCCCCCTCCCTTGCATATGTAATACGTAGATAATTCCATCTTTCCTTCACCGCCAACACTACCTTTCAAGGCAGTCTCCCTTCCAGGCTCAGCTGCAAAAAGCTTCCAAAAATTTACCGTTATCAAGCACTTCAAACAAACATCTCAAAGTTTTGTCTTCACATTCATAACATCTTGCATGCTGGGAAGATGATGTCATCACATTGTCTGGCAAAAGAGCTGGTTGCTTACACTGGTGAATATATTCCTGATGACATGGTGTGATGCCATTCAAAACAAAGCTGAAGCTGGGCCTTTGGCAAATCCCAGGTGCCATTGGTCCCTCTTTAACTTTTTGAGTTCAGCACGAATATGCTTCAGTTGCTTCCACCTCATATTGGGTAGGATGGAAATGATCTTTGAGAAATAAATAAAGAAATGGAAGTGCGAGCCAGGCATATTCTCATAAATTCAGAGAAATCGTCATTTAGCACATGAGATTGAAAATATATACATATATGTATATATATATATATATATATATATATATATATATATATATATATATATATATATATATATATATATATATATATATATATATATATATATATATATATATATATGACGACCCGTGAACCCCTTGGGTTCCCGTTGTGACAGCGGTTGATGAAAAAAATCATTTCAAGAAAAAAAATTAAGATAGCCCAAGCCAACTATTCCACGCAGGTTGTTTGCATTGATCAAATACTCCCGAAGAGTACTTGACTGAATCGGGAATTGATTTTTTAATAATTTTTTCGTTGCCCGATTTGAATGAAACTTGATACTGCACACCGCAGAAGAATGGTGAGTGAGGTGGCCCTAAAATTTTTGCGCTATCATGGACCGTTTTGGCTGTATTTCGGGAACATACATATATATATATATATATATATATATATATATATATATATATATATATATATATATATATATATATATATATATATATATATATATATATATATATACATACATACATACAATATGAGAGTTTTAGTAATATATCGAAGATAGATAGATATATGTACACACAATATAGAAGAGTACATGCTATCTAAACACAATCTTCTTCATCAAGCAAAGTCACTGTGGATGTATATCACACTTGGGTTTTAGAAGGAAGCTCGGAAAGCATAATGAAAACAAGGCGATGTGTGGGATTTATGGTTTGCGACAGCAGTGGGTCAGGAAGGCACACTACATGGAGACACAGCAACGAAGGGGTTCTTCAGCCTTCCTGCCCAGCCGCGATGGAGCCTGCATGGGTGGGGTTGCTCTGTACCTTTGCCAGCTTCGACGGGTTTCGATGCTCTGCGACCCTCAAGCCTGCTGTGTCAGCCAAAAGCCGCAATGTTCTCGAGTTCGTGCTTGCTCTGCAATGCAGGCCAGATCCCGTCCTATAAATCTTGGATACAGGATGTGGAATTCAATTTGTGTCCAATTTAGCGGTTAAAGTGACATCGCAAATTAATTCTGATCACAGCAAAAGAAAGCCACACTTTTTAAGAGGCGATTGTTGGTATTCACGCCTGCAAGATTGGAGTCAGTGACCCCAGACTTTTTGAGGCCACTGTCTTTGAGTTGTTAAATTATCTCAGCAAATGTAACACATCAGTGATTTGACTGTATGTAACCATGCGAAGTCATAATACTTGAGTGGAACAAGTGTTGGAGTTAGAATTGTGATCGGATACATTTTGGATGTCAAACAGGATGGTGAAAAGATAGCACTTGTCTCTGAGCTGTCTCTTCTGGACTCGATTGTCGAACCAGATAATTAAACTGTCTGATTGGTGCTTCGCAGGTTGGGATTAGTATCAATGAGTGCACCGTCGGATGGACGTTGAGCTGCGGACACATCTGCTCGATGACGGCTGATGGATGTTAAAGATCTCTCACTGTCTTTTTTTGGAGAGTCAGCAAGTTTTCACCAGTATCATGAAAAAATTCCAAGTTCTAGCCCTAACTTGGCCAGACAAGGGGATGGGCAGAACCGGATACACAGTATTTCTCCAAGGAAACACCAACCTGACATGTCAATGATGTGTGAGGTCATGATCTATATCATAGATAATGATGATGATGATGATGATATTCAATAGGAAGACGAAATACTGCATTGGGGTCATCAGAAGGAACCCAAAGAAGTAAAGAGCAAAGAAGGAGTCATCAGGAGTAACCTGGATAGGATTCGGGTTTCAGCCGCTACTCCACGACCCTCAAGCCAATCCAGGCTCAGCCAAGTGAGCCTCAAAGAAAAAATTTCTGCAAGCATTCACTTCTCCTAGACAGAAAGAAAAAGAAAAAGTGTACAAAATGAGTACCAGCTTATTTGTAACAGGGTGGCACTCCATCAGCTGCACAATCACCGGCTGAATACAAAATAATAATGCAGTATTCTAATTTTTATTTTTTGATACATTATTTACAGATTATTGAAACAAGAACACATTCGATGATTCTAAAAAAAATTTGAACCAGGCAGATGTTTTTGTTTTTTTTTTGCCTCCGATGTTCTATGCAATCAAGTAAAGGTGCCCACATGAGTATTGCATTCAATAATTGACTCAGCAATTCAATAAATTTTCATTATAAATTTCTGGTGACCTCGAATCAGCAATGGAAGACTTCACTATTAACATTGAGCGGAAGAGACTGTTCCCTGAACACCCTGCTGTAGAGAGCACACCCTAACGTTGCCTTCCGGAGTTTGAAGGCTGCGTTTCCTCCAACCTTACAAAAGACTTCCTCCAAGCAGCCATTGGATTCTGCACATTTCATCCGCTCCTGCACAAGAAAGCAAGCGATGTATAGCTAAATGATATCTCGGTGATCCATAAGTTCGATCACGAGTGCATCACAGTTGCATCACAGTTGCATCACAGTTGCATCCCTGTTTTCATTTTGCTCAAACTGCATTAGAGGATACTTAGTATCAGAAGTGCTCTTAGCTCTACGATTCTTACTACAACTACTACTACGACAACTTTGATGGCTCAAGATTATCAACACTTTCTTGTGGGGTCGGGCAGAGAAAGTTTTTCACCCAAGTCTCCTAGGTTTCTGCCAAGCTCTTCGACTCGCATGCATGTTCGACTCCTTGGTCCATGATCATTCTTTTCATCCTCGATCTCTCTGAATCGCTGGAAAATCCTCTTTATATCTTTGCTGATGACCCCACCCTCTGCTATAACACCCCTCATCCTTCAGACGTCCCCCGTCTTCTCTCTCCGAAAGGATGGTCTGGTGAACCCTCCCATTTACACTCTTAACAATTCTCTTAAAAAATTCAGTCACTCAAACCTCTGGACCTCACCGTCAGCCTTGTTCTTTCTCCGGCAAACCACATATCTAAGTTGGTCTCCAAACAAAGTCTTTCCTAGGCACACCTGAACTTTTATCTAATGACAAGGCCATCATCTGTAGCTTGATAGAGTACTGCTCTTCCCTCTGGGCTGGCCAAGCGCCCATGGTTCACACCTTGGCCAGCTTGACGCCGTGGAAACCAAGGCCTTCAAAGTCATTGGAATCTCCCGACATGAAGCTGAGTCTCTGGGCCTATCAAGCATATCACAAATCAGTGGTCTCTCTGTCATCTACCACCTCTTTTCTTGTCTTGAACCCTCTTTCCTTTCCATGCTCTGCCCTCTCCTCTCCCCAGGTTTCTGCAGAGCACACACAGACTTCCAGCAGCCCCCTTTTGGGGAATCTCCCAAAATGCAGACTCATTGCTCACCTCCACTCAATCGTTACTCTTTTTTCATGGCTGTAGAAACAATTTACTCAGTCTCTTCAATCTCCTTCTTCTCTCCAGGACTTCAAGACAGCTATTCACCACCATCTCAGGTCATTCCCCATCCCAAACCATGATCTTTTCTACCTCCATTAATCCACCCCAAGCCCACCTCTTTCCGAGTTTCCAGTTTCTCCTTCCGCTTCTGTGAAAGAGAGTTGGTGGCTGTATCCATCTTGTTCGCCCCCTGTGTCTTCCCCTTGCTCTCATTTTTCCCCATATGTTCCTTATTTCTCCAAATATCCCTCTGTTTTGTCCTTCAACCCTGCTCTTGGTGTGTCCACTCCCCACCTCCACCCCCATCTTCTTCCTACCGTTATTTCTGTTCTGTTCTGCCCTGGTCCATTCTGTTTTCTAGCTCTTCCACGAACCCCAACATTGTATGCAAAAAGTCTTTCACGAACTGGCTGCCCAAGCATGGCATTTGAGTGAACATGATTTGGACCTGAATTTGTTATTTATTCAGGGTGTCGTTGATAATTAATTAATCACCTACTACTGTACTACTACTACTATTATTACTACTACTACTACTACTACTACTACTACTACTTTAATATCTCCAATTATTCATTCCTCTTGCAGTGTAGTCTGGGGGACGTTTTTTCACCTCGGTGTATCAGAGACCGACTGGCTCGGTCTGACGTTTTATTCAAGTAAACAGGATTTTTAAAAATTTGCTCAACGTGCTGGAGATAACTAGCCTACTCTCTGCGAAGAATACCGATGGATCTCGAATGACCACCGCCCAATGCAAGCAGACAGGATACCCAGCTTAACATGCATCCGAGGAACGTCACACTTTGTAAAACAACCGCCTTCCTGCGAAGTCCAAATCAGACAGTTTGCAGTCGTTTGGGGAATCGAGAGAAGACCTGACATGTAAGTGCGTAAACTCAGCATCATCCTTGTCGGACGACTCCTAAGCCAACGGTGCGACTGGAAACTGGGATTCTTGTCGGCTTTGAAAGCAACGCAGGAATTGTGCGAGGAATACTCCAAGCTGAAAGAAAGAAAGAATAGAAAGAAATGCCAAAATAACCCCCAATACCACTGGGGAATAAGAGTAAGCGTTTGCTTCTCTTACAAAGGCCAATAAGGCACAAAACATTTCAGAATCATTTTCTAGCTTTCCCAGCACTCCAGAGATCCTAAATGTGGATTTAATAAATTTCTTGGCAGCGCACACACTCTGTTATACCTTCTTAAGGTGCAGTCAACAAGGGTGTGGCTGCGCTCTGTCCCCTCCAAGCCAAGTTTATGCCAGGGTAAACAGGTGCTCAAAAGTCGACCTTGTCAAAAAATATCAAGCAAAATATGACATCAAGACAGTGAGGTTTTGGAAAGAGTTGTCCAAACAAGATGCCAAGGTGCCTGTGGTTTTCGGAAGAAATGCATTCTGGGTAATCAGTCCAATAATTGTTTTATTGAGCGTATATTTCGGCAATACGTGAAGCCATTGAATCGCAGCACTTCGGGATGTCTTGTCTTTCATGCGACATGTTCGCAGAGCTTGCTTTACCTGCGGTGTTGTTAAATGGAATGGCATTTGTGAAGAGCCACAAAGTCAGGCAGATGGAAGAACGCATGATGAGGCTTGTCAGATGTTCCTGCACATACAGTTGCTAAGTCGTCGCATAGACCTAAAATTTACTCAAGGAGATAGCTTTTGTCAGAACCACCAACTAACTGTTGCTTCTTCGTTATTGCCACCTTCATTCATGTACCATAAAAAGTTTCGTAAAATGGGTGACCCTGAAGGTGTGTGTGTGTGTGTGTGTGTGTGTGTGTGTGTGTGTGTGTGTGTGTGTGTGTGTGTGTGTGTGTGTGTGTGTGTGTGTGTCTTCCTTTATCCCTGTTTTCCATTTCCAGCTGAACAAGGCAGGCAGGGTGTTGCATCAATGAGCACGCCGTCCTTCGGACGGGACGCAAAGCCGGCTCTCCTGCCAGCATTGGCCTAAAGATCACACAGTGTCTTTCAAAAAGAATAGGCCATTGTGTGCCGCTTTCCAGGCCAAACTCGAAATTCATGACTAGAATTGCATGAAGACCATCTGCAACACAGCCACACCTAATTAGTGATGATACAACTCACCAAACAGAATTCAAACTGAATCCCAGTACAATTAATGACGATTTGATCACTGTCCTAGTAATGCTACGATCCGAGGTTCAAATCATATAACTACCGGGTTGATTTGTCCATTGTGAATCAATGTCGTTGCAATTCATGGAAAACTACAACAATGATGTCCCCTAATGTCTGCTTCCTACACGCAATATATGTGCAAAGCCAGTCCACATACCTTAAGCATGTCGTGGAAAAGAAAATAATTGCACACAGATCCCACAGAACAGTGTTTTACTGCAAGGTCAAATGTCATCCCATCCTAAACAAAGCAATCCCTGGAGTGTGACTCACCTGAGATGTTACCATTTCGACACCTTTCTTGTGCACTGAAACTCGTGCATTGTACCTGTCCATTTTGAGTTTTTGAGGAACTTTCACGAATAGCTTATTATCCTCCATTGGATTTAGTGCGAAACGGGGGCTTATGGACTTGATCTCGATTTTCGTGTCCGTGCGTGCGTGCGTGCGTGCGTGCGTGTGCGCGTCTGCAACTATATCTCAGACATGTATGGACCAATTTTATTGGTACTTGGCACACATATAATTAATGAAGGCTTACATAAGCATGTTATTTGTTTTCGACATCAGATCCAAGATGGCCAACTGGTGGCATTTTAGTTATAAAAAAAAACAGATGTTGAACATGTCCTCAACCATTTCTCAGACATACATTTACTGATGTTGTTCAAACTTGGCACACATATAATAGTGTAGTAGATAGTAGAAAAATCGTGCAAATTATGATACAAGCATCAAATTTGGCATTTCTGTTCTGCAGGGCTTTCTGATCAAATCTGCATGATTGGCCATTTGAAAATCCAGATTTAGAAAAAAAATTTAAAAAAAGAAAACCAAAAAAATTTGAAGACAGCTGGCTGAAATTCTTGAAGTGCAAGTGAACATCCCAGACAGAGAACCAAGGGGAGATGCACTCATCATTGATGGCTCAGCACTTATCAATGCCCTACCTCAATTCACTTCAAAGATATTTGATGACTGTTAAAGAAGACATCATCCCAAAGGTGGAATTCTATGGTGCCAGGTACGAGAGGGTGGACGTTGTGTTTGATGTGTACAAGAAGTCAAGTCTGAAGTCCGAGGCAAGGTCAAAAAGGGGGCAAGGAATCAGAAGAAGAGTTACAGAAATCAGTAAGATCCCAAGTAACTGGAGAAGCTTTCTTCGAGATGACAGCAACAAGACAGCTGCTTCACTTCCTTGCGGAAAAGATGTGTGAAGCACAGACGACAGGCACAGTCATTGTCACAAAAGGAGAAGATGCCATTAGCAACACAAGGACTGAAGTCACTGGATGCTCTGTCTCCATGTTGTCATGAAGAAGCTGACACTCGAATATTTGTACACGCCAGGGATGCAATGACGGATGGCAGCAAGTCCATTATCATGAAGGCTAATGACACGGACATACTAGTCATAGCAATATCTGTACTGCCATCGTTACAGGAACTAGGTCTTGAGAACATGTGGATTGCCTTTGGCCAAAGAGCCAAGGCACGATGGATTCCAGTCCATGAGGTAGTTTCTGCAATAGGGCCTGAGAAAGCCGGAGGGATCCCATACTTCCACGCGTTCACTGGATGTGACGTCGTGTCTGCCTTCCACGGTAAAGGGAAGAAAACTGCATGGCAGACTTGGCACGTCTTTGATGATGTTTCTGAAACATTCACCAATCTCAGCCAGCATCCAACATTGATTCGTGATCTTGAGTTTTTTGAAGTTTTTTTTTCTTCAAATTTTTCAAAATTTGGATTTTCAAATGGCCAATCAGGCAGATTTGATTAGAATCCCCTGGAGGACAAATGTGCCAAATTTGATGCTTGCATCATCATTTGCACGATTCCTCTCAAAAATTGCTGTTATCTGCCCCACGACAAGGAATGTTGGCTTACATTTGCACGTCATTCATTTTCGAGATCAGATCCAAGATTGCCGACTGACTGCCATTTTGTTACTTAAACGTGTCCCCAAGCATTTATCTGACATGCATGGTCGGATTTGTTCAAACTTGGCACAATTGCAGCACACCAAGGCATGCACTGGACCTAACTTTATTTTGTGATCTGATTTAAGATGGCCGACTGGTAGACTGGTGGCCATTTTCGTTGTAAAAAAAACTAATGTTGAACACGTCATCAACCATTTCTCAAACATGCATTCACCGATGTTCTTCAAACTTGGCAACCCGATAACAAATGGCGGCATACGTCTGCCTGTCATTTTGTTTCGAGATCAGATCCAAGATGGCCGACTGGTGGCCAATTTGTTACATAAATGTGTCCCCAACCATTTCTCAGACATGCATGGTCCGATTTTGTTCAAACGTGGCAGAAACACAGTACATGATAGCATACAGATGCCTCTCACTTTATTTTGCGATCTGATCAAATATTGCCGACTGAAAGAGTGGCATTCATGTTAGTTGTATATAAATATGGGCTCACCCTTTAACTCCAAACAGCAAAATTACTAAAACAACGGGGGCTATGACGTTTTATGTCTTTTCTACTTGTTCATTCATGAATTGTGTTCTTGGTAAAAAGGTAACCACCATCCTTACTACCAAATCCAAAGTTTGGTGACGTCTTTACATGGATAACTGTGTCATTCCCATAAGTACTTTTTGCTCTTTCCCTTTTGCTGTGATCATAAGAAATAATTCAATTTGCACTAATCAGGCATGGATATTATAGAAATATCCATGAGCACTATCAGCAGATTCTCATGAGAAATCCGAGGAGAGGTTTTTTTTTTGTGAGGGATACTCTATTTGAAACTGTCGTACCAATCCTGGGTTTCGCAGGGCCACAGAGAGAATTCACAAGGAAAAGGTGTTTACAAAATGGAAATGGAAAAACAATTAGGCACAGGAAAAGACTAATCATCATAAATAAAGTATCTGGATCCAAATTCCCGACAATCATTGTCCGGCCTGTGCTTCCCCAATGCAGACAGCCTGAAATTCCTTCTCTAGAGCATATCCCATCCAAAGGCACTATGATGAAACCTCCCCTCATTTCATCAGTGGTGCATCAGGTAAAACACCGCACCTGACATCATATACCTCACATCATTAAAGAAAACAAAAGTAGTTGCATAATCTGCAGTTAAAGTCTATCAAGGTACAGCATATAATCATTGCAAAGGAACAATGTTTGGCCGTTGGATTGGAAAGGTATCTGGCATGAATGGTTAAATATCTGTAATCATTGTGAATGCTGCGAAAACATTAAGTGCTGGGAACATCATTTATTTGCTTCAACAACAGAGTTTGGCTCTTTCATTCGATGGTGAGACAAGGCATGTACAGTATGTTAAAACAAACTGAATCACATCAGAAGACAAGTGATTGATCTGATATGCTTTGAGTTTAATTTGACTTTGAGTGGGATAACTTGCTGTGAATTGACGTGCTGTCCTTCAACTCAATCTCCAATACAAGATGAGTGAGAAAACGTTTTTGGCCTATAACATGGCTGTCACATCTCCACCTCGGATTGAAAGATGAGAGAAACGTCTCAAGCATAATTTATTCTTGTTTGAAAATCATAAATCTCCTGAAATGTTGTTGACACAAAAAAATGTTAGTAGTTGCAGAAATCCATATTAAAGAACAAGAACAGCACTCGGTAGACAGTATAACTCCACCAGGCTGAACAGTTCACGTTTTGTATCACCATGATCGGCTGGATCTGCATCTGGGCCTTAAACAAAATCTTATGTTAACAAAAATCTTGATCTTGTCACCTATCCAACTCAATCACCAAGTTTTGTCATAATCCACCCACATTGTTTTGAAATATTGTGTTATATATCGATGTTGGCCCAATGTCTCAATAGTGAAGAATCACTTTAAAAAACAAAAAAAATTCTCATATCTAGATCTGGATTGTCACCAAAATTGAATCACTTCATCCTGGTCACACTCTCAACCTGTCCACCAAGTCTCGTCCAAATCTGTCCAAAAAGTTTTGAGATATCATGCTCAGACACAGGCAGACAGGGGTGAAAACATAACTAGCCTCCATCCACTTTCAGTGGTAGAAGTAATGAAGGTACCACTGAGTCACATGCACGCAGTCTTGGATGAAGACCGATTGGTGGTTGAAACGTCGGACCTGGACCTTACTTACAGGGCAGCTATACGAGTCAGTTGTGCCTTCGATTATGAACAAGTAAAAAAGACATAAATGTCATCGCCCATGTTGTTTAAGTCATTTTGCCGCATGGAGTTCATAATCCCCCGTTTCGGACTAAGTCCAACGGGAAATGGGGGCAAATATTGTTAACTCTATAACCAAAACTGTGGATAACTTTTTTTAAAAAAAGATAACTTTAAAAAAATTCAACTGAAAAATTGAATCCTATCCAGGTTACTCCTAACGACTCCACCTTTGCTCATTACTTCTTCGGGGTCTTTCTGACGGCTCTAATGCAGTATTTGGTCTTCCGTTTGATTTGATGACATCCTCTTATCTACTTGTACTCTATAATAAACCTACTCAACAAAATAATTGTATTAAAATTTAGCTTTTTCCCTGTTAAGCAAGACCAAAAATTTTTTTGCATTGGTTTCGAAATACAGTTTATGGAAGAACTTCGTTGTTTAAAAAAAAAAGAAGAGATCAAACATATCACTTTCAAATGAAGCGATTTATCACCCACCATGTGACAGCTTGCTATCATCAAATAATCACGTAGCAGACTTTGTTTGCAACTTTTAAATATTCACGAAAGTTTTATGAAGAGCTGATAAAGGCTGAACAAAACTCTTGTTTCAATCCACACATCAATATAGCAGTTTAATACACACAAGATGACAGCTTACGATATAAGACATGACAGTAAAAGAGCAGAATGTACCACAGAACACCATATAAGAGCTTATGGAATGACTGCTCACTAACTGAATCACAGCTTACTGTATGACTGCTCACGAGCTTACTGTATGACAGCTTACTGTATGACTGCACACTAGCCGTATGAGAGCTTACTGTATGACTGCTTATTGCTGTATGACAACTTACTGTGTGACTGCTCACTAGCTGTATGACAACTTAGTGTGTGACTGCTCACTAGCTGTATGACAACTTACTGCATGACTGCTCACTAGCTGAATGACAACTTACTGTGTGACTGCTGACTAGCATATGACAGCTTACTGTATGACTGCTTATTGCTGTTTGACAATTTACTGTATTACCACTCAAAAACTGTATGACAGCTTACTGTATGACCACTCACTAACTGTATGATGGCTTACTGTATGACTGCTTATTGCTGTATGACAACTTACTGTATGACTGCTCACTAGCTGAATGACAACTTACTGTGTGACTGCTCACTAGCGGTATGACAGCTTATTCTATGACTGCTTATTGCTGTATGACAATTTACTGTATTACCGCTCACTAACTGTATGACAGCTTACTGTATGACCTCTCACTAACTGTATGATGGCTTACTGTATAACTGCTCACAAGCTGTGTGATAGCTTACGGTATGGCCACTCACTAGCTGTATGACAGCTTGCTGGTTGACTGCTCAATCGCTGTATGATGGCTTATTGGATGACTGCTCACTAGCTGTATTACAGCTTACTCTATGACTGCTCACTTGCTGTAAGACAACCTACTGTATGACTGCTCCCTAATTGTATGACAGATTACTGTATGACCACTCACTAACTGTGTGACAACTCACAAACTATATGACAGATTACTGTGTGACCATTCACTACCTGTATGACAGATTACTGTGTGATCGCTCACTACTTGTATGACAGCTTACGGTGTGAATGCTCACTGACTGTATGACAGCATGTGTATGACTGTTCGCTTGCTATATGACAGCTTACTGTATCACCACTCACTCGCTGTTTGACAGCTTACTCTCTGGCTGACATCAACTGTATGAAAGATTATTGTATAACCACTCACTAACTGTATAACAGCTTACACCACATGACCACTCATTAACTGTATGACAGCTTAAAGTATGACCGCTCATTAACTGTGTGACAGCTTACTGTATGACTACTCACTAACTGAATGACTCCTTAATGTGTTACGGCATGCTAAGTGACAGCTTACTTGATGAAACCTTACTGGGACCTTACTTAGTGTGTGATTGATTAAAGGGTATAAATAAACTGAAACTGAAAATCAAGAAAAATAGGAAAACATACAATATGACATCTTACTCTGAGGCAGCATGCTGTATGACAGCTTACTGTGTGGCAGCATGATGTATGACTGCTTACTGTGTGGCAGCATTCTGTATGACAGCTTACTCTGTGGCAGCATGCAGTATGACAGCTTACTGTGTGGTAGTATGCTGTACGACAGCTTACTGAGTGTCAGCATGCTGTATGTCAGCTTACTGTGTGTTAGCATGCTGTATGTCAGCCTACTGTGTAGCAGCATGCTGTACGACAGCTTACTGAGTGTCAGCATGCTGTATCTCAGCTTACTGAATGTCAGCATGCTGTACAACAGCTTACTCTGTGGCAGCATGCTGTATGTCAGCTTACTGAGTGTCAGCATCCTGTATGTCAGCTTACTGAGTGTCAGCATGCTGTATGAGAGCTTCTTCTGTGGCAGCATGCTGTATGACAGCTTATTCTGTGGCGGCATGCTGTGTGACAGCTTACTATGTGGCAGCATGCTGTATAACAGCTTACTGTGTGGCAGTATGCTGTACTACAGCTTACTCTGTGGCAGCATGCTGTATGACAGCTTACTCTGTGGCAGCATGCTTTACGCCTGTTTACTTTGTGTCTGCATGCTGTATGACAGTTTCTTCTGTGGCAGCATGCTGTATTACAGCTTAATTTGTGGCAGCATGCTGTATGACAGCTTACTGTGTGGTAGAATGCTGTATGACAGCTTACTGTGTGACAGCATGCTGTATGACAGCTTACTCTGTGGCAGCATGCTTTACACCAGTTTACTTTGTGTCTGCATGCTGTATGACAGTTTCTTCTGTGGCAGCATGCTGTATTACAGCTTAATTTGTGGTAGCATGCTGTATGACAGCTAACTGTGTGGTAGCATGCTGTATGACAGCTTACTGTGTGGTAGCATGCTGTATGACAGCTCACTGTGTGGTAGCATGCTGTATGACAGCTCACTGTGTGGTTGCATGCTGTATGACAGCTTACTGTGTGGTAGCATGCTGTATGACAGCTTACTGTGTGGTAGAATGCTGTATGACAGCTTACTGTTTGGTAGCATGCTGTATGACAGCTTACTGTTTGGTAGCATGCTGTATGACAGCTTACTGTTTGGTAGCATGCTGTATGACAGCTTACTGTTTGGTAGCATGCTGTATGACAGCTTACTGTTTGGTAGCATTCTGTATGACAGCTCACTGTGTGGTAGCATGCTCTATGACAGCTTACTGTTTGGTAGCATGCTGTATGACAGCTTACTGTGTGGTAGAATGCTGTATGCCAGCATTGTAAAGGGTAATCCGATTACTGTGTGACAGCTTATTTGATTTTATCCTGACTGCCAAAATTAAATCTTACTGAAATCTTACTTTGTGCTTGATTGGTTTCAGGGTCGAATCAACAAACTGAAAAAAACTGATCCATACTGTATGACAGCTTACTTGGTGACCGCTCACTAACTGTATAGCAGCTTACTGTGTGACTGCTCACTCGCTGTATGACAGTATACTGCCTGACAACTTATTGTGTGACAGGCCAGCATACTTGATGAGAGCTCATTGTACAGTAGTTTACTGTTCAATGACATACTGTATGACAGCTGGAATGACAACATTGTGTACAAAAAAAGAGCCTCTACTGTATTACAGCATACTGTGTGCGACCCTCTGTATTGTATGGCAAAGTTACTGAACAACAGCATCCTGTACGTCAGCAAAATGTATGACAGCACACTGTACAATATTTACCCTCGCCGAAGGATTTGGAGAGGGTATTGCATTTGGGTCTGTTTTGTTTGTCTGTCTCTTTGTCAGTTTGTCCGCACAGAACTTTCGTATTTTTCTCCACAACTGCTTGTCGCATTGAGACAAAATGGTCACTATTTTTGCGACTACTCATGTAGATTCTACATTGTAGAATGTTTTTAATGATAATTATGACGTCATAGGTCACATGGTTTGGCAGCCATATTGGATTTACCCAAAAACCTATAAAAATGCACTACTCAATAGAAGTCCTGGCAAGGGTTTGTAATCTCTGATTACTCTTTTTCTTGCTTACTATTGCAACAGCTTACAGTAAGACAGCTTACTGTAAAACAAATTATTGCACAACATAATCTACTGTATGTCAGCAAAATGTATGACAGCACACTGTACATTATTTTATGACATAACAACATCCTGTAAGACAGTTTATTAATAATGTATAGCAACTTATTGTACAACATCATATACTGTACATCAGCAAAATGTATGACAGCACACTGCCCAATATTTTACGACATAACAACATACTGCAAGACAGCTTATTGTACAACAGCATACTGTATGACAGCAAAATGCATGACAGCACATGTACTGTACAGTACAGTTTACTTTACAACAGCATACTGCAAGACAGTTTACTGTATAACAGCATACTGTACAACAGCATACTGTATGACAACTTTTTGGTCCAACAGCACAATATTTAGCAGCAATACTGCATGAAGCATAAAGCATGACAGGTTACTGTACTGTACAACAGTTTACTCGACAACATTCTGTCTGACAATTTATTGTACACCATCATACAATACAACAGTTTACTGGACAACAGTCTATTATATAACAGCATACTGTATGACAGTTTACTCTGTTATAGCATACTGTATGATAGCCTACTGTGTAAAAGCTTACTGTACAAAAGTTTACTAAACAGGTTATTATGTGACATCACAATATGACAGCATCACAATATGACATCACAATATGACAGCAATATGACACATAATACACAGCATGTATTACAGCATACTGTGTAATAGTTTACCACAGAACATTATGTGATAAATTACTGTAAAACAGCATATGTACTGTGTAATGGTATACTGTAAAGCGATGACTATGTGGAAACATATATACTGTAGGACGGCCTACTCTGTGATGGCTTGACATGTGACAGCATACTGTACAAGTGCTTACTGTAGAACATAAAGCATAATCAATCATAAAGCAGTTTAAAGACTGGAATGCCATGAGTGTTTCTTTCTGAGGGAGAGGGTATAGCGACAGGATTGGGCCCAAAACTCCCACAGAATAATGATATGGAGAAGCAGCCCTGTGATTAATACAGAACTACAGCAACAACTTCAAATCTTCACCACAACACCCTGAATCCTGCCAAGAAAAGAAGAAGAAAAAAAATGTACAAAGCACGTGCTGACGAAGGGGACGTTTGAAAGGAGCTCCGATGACTTAGCCAAATGGCGTGAGACAAGGGCTTTGTTTTCAAACCAAAAAAGTTATTGCCAACATGTCCATCATGAGAAACGTAATAAAGTTCTGAGCGGGCTGAGGTTTTAAAAGTTGTGCCTGGAAAATACAACCGCCTTCCTTAAACTCCCTACCCAATGCAAAGAATTATGAGAGATCAGGGAAATATTGATATTTGGAGAATGTGGACCCCCAATAAAATTTGGCCAAAAGGAAAATGACTATCTTGGAGCAGTGTTTCTCAGCCCCTGGGCCATTTTTATTTCCTTTTTGCACAAAACATGTCAATTATTGGACTAGTCACACTCAACGAACATTGTAGCTTGCTCTCGACGTTGATTAGCCTGTTTTTACCGTTAGTTTTGATCACTACTAAGTTTGATAATGCAAGTTCACATAGGTAAGTTGGTGGGAACATCAGGAGGACTTATGGAACTATTTAGCGCAGACAGTTCGCAGTCCTCCCAGGAAATCCACTAGCGGCCTCCTTGGAGGTCACGACCCACCATTTGAGAAACACTGCCTTGGAGTATATCTTTGAAAGCATCCGTGATGTTTCATCGAATCACGTGCATCTCCATGAATATGAAAGAATTGGCAGACATATCTCCTCCAGCCACGGAAGGTTGGTATTTGGAAGGACATTAATGAGGTGCACACCATATCACCCCATTCTACATCATGTACAGACTGGGCAATGCTACAAAATCAAGACATTGAGAGGAAATCAAACCAACACATCATACAATCTCAATCGACATCCCACTTTCCAAAAAATATAAATACTTTCCACCTTTGTTTCGGACAGATTCCAGTGATAAATAAGTAATATATTCCAAAACTCCACAGCACCTGTCTATGATATCAGTCGCCATGATAGAGGAATCCAAGTAAGAGGTTCGAGCCTGGTTTAAAGCGGAAACCCGACAGAGGCCCGAATGCTGGCGGGCATCATTATGTAGCTTTCAAGTCAAAATCTGCTCCTGCTTTCCCCGAGTTAACAACCCCGGGAGTGAGGCCATTTATATGTGCCATACATTTCTTATTCAACTTTTGCCAGTGTGCACCTGTGCAACAAATAGGCCTCTCAAGGTATAAACAGCTCCCAGGGAATATGGAACGTATATTAATCCCGGAATGGCCAGGGAATTCCGGTATCGGCACCAGGCCCAAAGCTGAAAGTTTTGATATCTCCCACAAACCGCCCCAATGAATTATCGCGATTTGCTTCAACATACCAGACTACATGTTCTTAAGCAAGGTACTCCTTCGCTCTGTTATCGGTACTGTGTAAATGTTTGCTTTGCAGGAAAAGATAATTCTTACTTGAGTGGAAACAAAGGTACCAATGCGCTGTCTGTGGTCTGCTCTCTGCATGAGCAGTGTGGTATTGAATTGGATGAGACCCAAAACTACCATCGAGACTGGTATCAGCAAGAGATGCTGTATGTTGGAGTCGTGTTGTGAGCCTCCTTTGGGATACAAGTTAAGCTGGCGATCTAAATTTGATTTATTATCAGTCAGTGTATTTGGCCTTTAACTGGTCGTCCGGTCCCGTGATGCCCCCACTATCATGGTTGCCTTTCGGCCTTCATAACCAAAGACAGCCATTCACATGTGAAAGACAATGTGAACATCCAGGGTAGATGCATTTGTTTATAGTGTTAATTTTTCTGCCAAGACTACAACCACACTGAGATAGCAAGCAGTGTACCTGGTGTCAAAGATCCTCCAAGAAGAGCAGATAACTTTACCTGCAGTTGAGGTACTAATTAGTAATTTTGCTTAGGGTGCTGACGATAATTCGCCTACTCTTCACAAAAGGCATCGGAGAACTGTATCTCTTACGTCCACCAACAAATGTTGGAAATGGGGTTCTATTATCCATACAAGGGACGGTGCACACAATGATGCATCACCCTGCCTGATAAACACCAGGACGACGGTTTATAGCTGAACCAGGATTCAAATCTAGGCTGGACAGCTTCAGGCGTGCTAGTCACATGATGCCCATTTTTTTCTGGACTGAAAAATCATATTTCTTTATAATCGAAATTGATATTGCTTAGAGGGTGAAAGACATCACATTGAATGTATCCCTCGTTCCACTTTGTACGTACGAGTTCCACGAATGCATGAAACTGATATCCACAGCACTGCGGACCCGTGGGAACGCGTCCTGACCTGCCCGCTTTTGGCAACCACACTGGTGCGGCAATTCAAAGCGTTTCTATCACGGGCTCTGTGGATAGAACAAAGTCATGATAAGAGAGAGTTCCAACCCCACCTCCAGCACCTCCTTCCATCAAAAGACAACATACGTACATCCAAATATGTCCATAAAAAGGGTCATCGCTGGAAGTTTAAAGGGGTGCTGTGACCTAATTTTCAAGCTTTCATCTGCTTCACTTAAAGTATCTGCAAAGTTACTGGAGAATGAAAAAGGCCCACCTAAGCACTTTTGTAGGTGATGACGTTGACTGTGGCCAAATACTGTGATGACGTCATCATAGTTGAAAGTGAAATTGTAAGCAGCATGCTGGACCATGGTACGTGTGTTTATAAAGGAGAATTGTGAAATAAACTTTAAGAATCCGATTTAATAGCAGAGCATTCAATGTAAGGGTTTTGATTCATGTTAATTAAATTTTCTTGGTGTATGCTTGTCAAATCAATTAGGTCCGTCATCATGTATACTAGCACATTACCCAGAAGGTTATTGCATCATACACCCACCCCCCTCTCCAACCTCGAGTCACACACACACACGCACACACACACACACACACACACACACACACACACACACACACACACACACACACACACACACACACACACATACACACACACACACACACACACACACATACACAATTACATTTTTACTCTGAGTAAACTTAGACATGCAATCCCTCACAACTCAACAAAAAGGTTTCAGCCTCCCCCTCCCAACACTGTCCCACGTTTTTCCTCCCTCCCCTGCCCCCAACCTCAAAGCTTCAACCTCCCCTTTCCAAAGCTGTCCCACCTTTACTCTCACCCTCCTCACACTCATAAAAGTAAGCAGGCATTCCCACGTCGAAGCAGTGGAATATGTAACGTTTTCTGCTCTCCTATCATGCTATCACAGACTTCACCGAAAACCGTCACAATTTCAAAAGAAAATAGTTGGAAATAATAGCAAACCTGCGTAACCGCCACAATAATAGCGTTGCTTGAGAGAAAGGGTTCTAAAAGGTAGTTCTAAAGTGTTCTCAAAGGTAGTTCTAAAGTGTTCTAAAAGATCGTTATAAAGGGTTCAAAAAGGTAGTTCTAAAGTGTTATAAAAGGTAGCTCTAAAGGCTTCAACAAGGTAGTTCTATAGGGTACTAAAAGGTAGTTCTAAAGGCTTCTAAAATGTAGTTCTAAAGGGTTTCTAAAAGGTAGTTCAAATGTGTTCTAAAAGGTAGTTCTAAAGTGTTATAAATGGTAGTTCTAAAGGCTTCTAAAATGTCGTTCTAAAGGGTTCTATAAAAGGTAGTTCTAAAGTGTTCTAAAAGGTAGTTCTAAAGTGTTCTAAAAGGTAGTTCTAAAGGCTTCTAAAAGGTCATTCTAAAGGGTTCTAAAAGGTAGTTCTAAATGGTTCTAAAGGGTGGTTCTAAAGGGTTCTAAAAGGTCGTTTCCAACGGTTCTAAAAGGTAGTTCTAAAGCATTCTAAAAGGTTGTCCTAAAGGGTTCTCAAAGGTAGTTCTAAATGTTAATTCTAAAGCGTTCTAAAATGAAAATTCTAACAGGTTCTTAAGATTAAATTGTAAAGGGTTCTAAAGGGTCATCCTAGAGGATTCCTAAATGGTTCTAAAGGGTAAATTCTAAGATATAAGGGGTTCTAAAGGGTAAATTCTAAGTTCTTTAGGGTTCTAAAGGGTAAATTCTAAATTTCAAAAGAGTTCTAAAGAGTATTTCAGGGGGTTCTAAAGGGTAAATTCTGAAGGATTTTAAAGTGTAACTATAGAGGATTCTAAAGGGTGATTCCAAAGGATATTTCTGGAAGGTTTCTCAAGGGTAATTCTAACTGGTTCTAAAGAATAAATTTGAAAGTGTAGTTCTCGAAGGTTCTAAAGGCTAAATTCTAAAATTCTGAAAGGCAATTCGAGAGGGTTCCAAAGGGTAATTCTAGAGGGTTCTAAAAGGTAAATTCGTAAGTTCTAAAGGGTAATTCTAAAGTTCTAAAGGGTAATTCGAAGGGGTAAAATACAGAAATTGTGGGTGGAGTCAGGTGAACTGTCCAAGCAATAGGTGGAACTCACTAAGACACAGACACATGGACACACACAGTTCCTTTTATACATCAATAAATATCTTTCTAACCACTACTTAATTCCACTGATATAAATGTTTGGTGCTTTCTCGGTGGGCAAGAAAGCTGAAATTTGGCAACTGATGTAACTTGAAGACAACATTCGAGGAAAAAAAATCGCACAACCATCAGAAAATGTCCTTAAAGGAAAAAATTCATAGAAAAATGTTGGCCGTTGCAGCCTCGCTCTGCTCAAGGCTGGTTATGTGATAAAAAAAATGATGTGACATTGCATGGTCTTGCATGGGTTCGATCTCTCCCTGAGTGAGCTAGTGGTTTCTCGGTTTTATGGTGGTATGATTTAATAAGTGCCTGTAGATTTGTCGTTTATGGACTTTGCACAGTGGCAAGTGTTGCAGTGCATATTTTAATGTATAGCATGTTTACATTTGCAATCGGAGCTCTGTATCAGGCACCCTGGTTAGTACAAACATTCAGAACATGTTTTAATCAATGTATAATTTCCATCCACAGAGCTAGAAATTAACCTGGAATTAAAGAAAGATCGCTTTGTCCCAGAAATTGAATGCGGCTGAAACTTAAAAACCTTCAAAATTCAACGCTGAAAGTTCGAAAATCCTCCAAAATATCGATGAGATTACCAAAAGCAATTATCCAAAACATCAAAAGAAAATAATTTTCTCATCCCTGCGTTTTGTGTCACTATGATGGTGAAATACACTGCTCAAGGATGCTGCAGAGTAAAGGGGGTGGAGACACTCAGCTGGGTGAGGCCTGTTTGGACCCACCTCCTTAGAACAGTGAGGGGAAGCAGCTCAGACAGACAGAATATCGTTGTTTTTTAAAAATGGAATTTATGCTTGGCAGCAGTGTTTTGTCTACCCAGTAAGGTTTGCCTTCTTCATCAATGATTAAAAGTGAGTAAAAGGACTGTTATACAGTAATGTACAAAAAACTCAACTGCGTTTATCATCGGGTCACTTTAACTCTGATCAGATATCTCTATTGATCTGATCACTTTAACTCTGATCAATCTCTATTGCAGCCTGTTACATACATCGTTAGTTTGTTGCTAATCTAAATTCAATAAACGAACGAAAATTGGAAGATGCTAACTTGTCGTGATGACAACTCAAATTGGCTCTGTTGTTAATGACGTGCAGTATGGGAATAGCTACAAGAATATGACAATTACCTATTGTTTCCATCTTGGTTTTTAGGTTTCAGATCTGCCCCTTAAGTTTGTCTTCGACTTACAATCATAAACTCCGCCTTTTGGCGTTACCCAGCAACCCACTGGAATGTAAATAATAGATTTATTTATAACTTTTGTTTGACATCTTTTCATAAATAAAATTAAAAAACTAATATCGCTGTAAACTGTTTCAATAAAGAGCTCATTATGATAACTATTTCTTGATTTCCTTGAGTTATTTAGCTGCTTGCAGAATACAAACAAAATACACTTCATTAAATGCATAATGTCTTTCACATTCGACTTGAAGCGGGACGTTAAAGATCCCATGGTGTCCTTTGTGAAATATAGATAAACTTTAAATTTATTATGTCTGCATGTAGGATGCACCCCAGCTTTTGCTTGCAGTCTGCAAGTATGCCACCTCTCACATTTATGATACTTATCCCATATTATATTGGCCGGTTCTCTCCTCCTACCCTTTCAACCCACCTTTTCTCCTGCCTCCTGCCACCTCAACCCCCCTCCCTCCAGACTCCCACTCCACCCCTTCCCCCTCCCTCCTCCCACCTGCTTTAATCTAACATATCTTTGGAGAGCCACACTCGCCTGTAAGCTGTCCAGCCTGGGTTCGAATCTCTACTCAGCTATAAACAATCATCCCGTTGTTTCACAGACAGGGTGATTCATTCATCAATGTTTTTGCCATTCCTCGGATGGACGTTAAACTGGGCATCCCATCTGCCGGAATTAGTGGAATGTAAAAGATCCCTCGGTGTCCTTCGTGAAGAGTAGGTGAGCTATCGCCGACGACATGGCCAAATTATAAATGCTGGTTAGTCAAATATCAGGCTTGGGCACTGGTTAGTGAAAGACTTGGGCCAAGCTTCCCCCGCCTGACCAACCCCACAAGAACGTGAACACAATCTTAAAATAAAGAAGAAGACCGTTGTTGCTGACAAAGTAGTTTCTTGGCAAAGGTTATAATCTACTGGGTGGTTTGCCATTGCCTTTGTAGCATTGCTTGTTTATACTTTTAAATGCTGAGCATCAAGCAAGGAAGCAGCTCGTACCATTCTTGAAATCTTTGGAATGCGTCGGCCAGTAATCAAACCGCCGACCTCCCAGATTTAGAGCAGATGCTCAAATCAATACACCACTGAATCTAACCTCATCGATATGCACTCCAACGAAACAGTTGAAGAACATGTCTTTTTGTCTTGCATGCCAATTTTTTTTTTTAAAGGACAACCGCTGTGATGTCAATCACGTCGCTGTTGACAAACATCGGAGTTTGTATGAGCTCTCGTCACGTGACTTAAGCACTCAAGCAAGCCCTCCAACCAAACGTTTTATAAGGAACGGCTGGCGTGGCAAGCGATACAAAGCTGATTGAGAATGGGACACACCACGAAAAACCAAAAACATCGCCGTGTTCTTAACATTTTCAGATTTCACTCCAGATTTAGACTTATTTAGTCCACTTGATCCGATCCTCCAAACTCAAATAATATTTGGATGATATACTTTAATTAGTCTGTGAGAGTAGATCATGGAATATCGCATCATATAATGCATGAAATCGCTCCATGCTCCTCACTTGAAAACTATAGTACTTACAAAAGCGATGTACACAACAATTCGTAGCTATGATGAACTATCTGACGAGAAGGTAATCAGAAATGACACAAGTTGATAGACGTATTCGATATGAGTGAGGAAAGTGAAAGTACATTGGAGCGCTTTATCATTAAGAAACTGTTGCGACCTTTTCCAAGTCAAGGCATGGTTGAGCACGCTGAACAAAGTGGTGAATCAACACCCCTGTGAGGGAGAGCGGGCTGACCAAGGATGAATCTTGGATAAAGGATAATTAAATAAGGCTGTTAATTATCTTCAAAATGAATGTTTTAATAAACTCAAACACACAATTTTCACTCGTGCACTCCCTTGGAGGACCCTTAGTATGCATACAAAGTCTCAAGGTGATAGGTTTCATGGTTTTGGAGATATGGAGGAGACACACATATTGATGGACTTACACACACTGGCATTTATTATTAGAGATTAAATTCAGTTGGTTTGATTTTGTGACTTTAGAAGACAGGCTGGCAGAATGGCCTGGAGATATGCACTCTCGCCTCTAAGACTTCTGGCCTTTGAATCCTGACCCATTTATAAACTGCCATCCCGGAGTTTCACAGGCAATTTCACAGGGTAATTGAGTGTGCATCAATGCGTGTGCCATTCCTCGTACTGACGTTAAACAAGGTGTCCTGTCTGCGAACATTAGTTGGTGGATGTTAAAGATGCCAAGGTGTCCTTTGATAACAGTAGATGAGCTATCTCTGGCAACATGGCCACATTCTGTATTCCTGCCCGAAAGGGGCTGTCACACCTTGACGATTTAGCCAGCGTATGCCGACGTATGAAAAATTTGTCTAAAACGCTGGCACACATCGAATATGTTATGGGTAAGTTTTGTATACATTAAGAGCACGCTGAAGCACGCTAGCATACGTCGTAGTATGCCGAGCTCGTCGACAAATTTTAACATGCTCAAAAATTTTCGACGTATGCCAGCTTATGACTCACACGTTCCGCATACGCTGGCCATAAGTTGTAGGCACGTTATGCAATCGTTGACACACGTCGACACACGTTACTTGTAAGTTACTCATAAGTCAAAACACGTCGAGGTAATGTTTAGCGTACCTGAAACTTATTTCTAACCTATGAGTAACGTGCTTTGAACCTATGAGTAACATGCTTTGAACCTATGAGTAACGTATCTCCAACGCATAGTGACGTATGTAGATGTACTTGACGTCTTCCGGACGACCACAGAACTTACTGAACGTGCTTCTAACTTACAGCTACTGTATAATGGCGTATTGGCAGCGTTTAGGGGAATTGGTATATAACAAATTACCCCCGTGTGGGGGTGACAGTCATCTCTATAATACCACAAGTTCTCAATGTTCAGTTATGACCGAAGACTACTGCGCAGTTCTACTGCGCAGCTCGAACTGCGCAGTTCGGTTAAAGATGACTCGGCATTTTGGTGTGCACACGAAATTATATTTTGAAAATAAATGCCGACATTTACATTTCAGGTTTTGAAACTTTTGCACCTTCGGCGGAAAATGTATAAATATACAAGGTCAGCTGCTATGCAATGACACCATTCACTAACTTTTACCATCCCCAGTAGAGAAGATATATAGCCTCCTGAAGGTAGGGCAGTTTTTACAAACTTTGAAGTCACGTGACATGAAAACGAAAGTGAAATTCGAAAATCCGTCCTAAATAAATTTAGATATTGTCCCATACATTCATATGCCACAATCAAATTCAAGATCGCTTGAGAAATGTAGGAGGAGATAGATTTTGAAAATCATCATTTTCGCATTTTTTGCCAACTTTGAAGTCACGTGACACGAAAACGAAAGCGAATATCGAAAATTCGGCCTGACAAAATTTAGATATTGTCTGATAGATTCATATGCTACAATCAAATTCAAGATCGCTTGAGAAATAGCGGAGGAGATAGAATTTGAAAATGGTCATTTTCGCAACTTCAAAGGCCTCGTGACCTTGACCTTGACCTTCGGTAACCTTTAAAGTCATACCATCGTGTACGTCTCATCGCCCTCTATCAGGATCACTAATGACCAGATCTCTCGCTTCAACTTCATTGTGAACTGACGGACGGACGGACGGATCGAAGGACATCGACACCCATATTATTAGATCATGATCGAAGAGATGACCTAAAAATGGGCTTCACACAGGAGGAACCCGTCAGTGTTTCAGACTCCATGTTTTTTTTTCATTATTATTTTTTTGTCTTCGGCATGACGGTGATGTTGACACTTTTATTTCTAGTGCGGTTAAGGCCCAGTCACACCTTGACGATTTAGCCAACGTATGCCTGATGTATGCAAAATTGGGCTAAAACGCCGGCACACGTCGAATGCGTTATCGGTAAGTTTGTATACGTTAAGAGCACGCTGAAAAACACTGCCATACATCGTAGTACGCTGGCTTTCATCATTGTACTTTGCTGTTGTCCTCAAATTTTAGCATGCTTGAAATGTTACGACGTATGCCAGCGTATGACTCACACGTTCCGCTACGCTGGCCATAAGTTGTAGGCACGTTATGCGATCGTTGACAGACGTCGACACACGTTACTTGTAAGTTACGCATAAGTCGAAACACGTCGAGGTAATGATTAGCGTACCCGAAACTTATTTATAACCTATGAGTAACGTGTTGTAGGCACGTTACGATCGTTGCACACACGTCGAGGCACGTTATGCGATCGTTGACACACGTCGAGGCACGTTACTTGTAAGTTACTCATAAGTCGAAACACGTCGAGGTAATGTTTAGCGTACCCGAAACTTATTTATAACCTATGAGTAACGTGTTGCAGGCACGTTACACGATCGTTGCACACACGTCGAGGCACGTTATGCGATCGTTGACACACGTCGAGGCACGTAACTTGTAAGTTACTCATAAGTCGAAACACGTCGAGGTAATGTTTAGCGTACCCGAAACTTATTTATAACCTATGAGTAACGTGTTGTAGGCACGTTACACGATCGTTGCACACACGTCGAGGCACGTTATGCGATCGTTGACACACGTCGAGGCACGTAACTTGTAAGTTACTCATAAGTCGAAACACGTCGAGGTAATGTTTAGCGTACCCAAAACTTGTTTCTAACCTATGAGTAACGTGCTTTGAACCTATGTGTAACATACCTCCAACGCATATTGACGTATGTAGACGTATTTGATTGACGCCTTCCAGACGACCACAGAACTTACTGAACGTGTTTCTAATTTACAGCTACCGTATAATGGCGTATTGGCAGTGTTAAAAAAAAACAAAAAAAAAAACATTAACTTCCGATATTTCGTCACGTGCCGTTACGTCACGTCCAATTGCCTTTTCAGTTTGCTCATGTCTTATTCTAAGTTCCTCCTCTGTGAATATTTTCTGTTTGAGGATATTGTCACATCGACGTCGAAACTTAAAAGCAAATGTCTGAATATATTTTAAAATTCGTGATAAACTAAAAAAACAAAACAAAAAAAAACAACAGCAACAACTTCAGATATTTCGTCACGTGCCTTCATGGAGCCAAGGAGAAAAAAAGAAAATGTGCCTTGACGGAGAAAATAAGTTTCGGGTATGCTAAACATGACCTCGACGTGTTTCGACTTATGAGTAACTTACAAGGAACTTGTGCCGACGTGTGTCAACGATCGCATATCGTGCCTGCAACTTCTTCCCAGCGTAGCGGAATGTGTGAGCCATATGGTGAGTACGTGGTGAAATTTTCAGCATGCTTGAAATTTCACGATGTACTAAACGTACCACGAAATATGACAGCGTACTTCATCGTTTTTCAGCGTGCTCTTAACGTATACAAAACTTACCCATAACGTATTCGACGTGTGCCAGCGTTTTAGACACATTTTTCATACTTCGGCATACGTTGGCTAAAACGTCAAGGTGCGACAGGGCATGACGGTGATGTTGACACTTCAATTTCTAGTGCGGTTATGATTTGAATCGTCGAGCGGCAGCCTTTTAATAGGCTACGCCACGTGATCGTCGGCGATACGCTGCCGTGCTATGCATACGTTAGACTATCGTTGGGCATAGGTTGTGAATGCCGACAACATGCTAAGCATTTGTTGGTATAAGATATCTATAAGTTATCGAAACGTTTTGTGTACGTTACTAATATGTTATGCATACATCCAACTCGTTATGAATACGCCACAAACTTAAAAAAAAACATCAATAGTTCAGCGTACGCCAGCGTTTTACATGCGTTTTACATACATTTGATATGTTGCCATACACTGGCTAAAACGTCAAGGTGTGACAGCCCCTTAACTACTGTGGAGAAAGGGATGGAAAACCACCCAGCATGACCCTTGCCAAGAAACTGCTTCGGTGAAAGCATAGAGTATGGTACATCAGTTAGTCAAAGAAGATTTGTTTGAATCTGGCAACTGTAGCTCCCTTTGTTAGAAATTAGCATACCCTATGACTATTAGATCATAACTATGATGTTTCACATCGATTGATGAAGCAGTTCAACAGAAATATATTTTTTAAACATTTTCATTCGATCCAATATGGCTGCCAGACCATGTGACCTATGAATTATTCTTGAACACCCTGGTATCCCCAACGCTTGGGGAAAGAACATGTGGGTGAAGTTTCGCCTAGATCTGTTCAGCCGTTTCGGAGAAGATTTTTTCAGGTTTTTATGTTAATAAAAAGGCTGCCGAACCACGTGACTGATGACGTCAGCAATTTTTTTTTCTCCAATACAATTTAGTCCGAGATGACCCTGAAAAAATTTCATCCTGATCGAATAAAGCATTCGACGTATGCAATTCGGATGTCATGACGAAGCCACGTATGACATCATCAAAAAGTCACTCGTTCCCCTTGAGAAGTACTTGACACGTGCCAAGTTTAAATTTTTTTTCCAGTTTCAGAGATACAGAGGCCCAAAGTTTTTCCCTTTTTCCCAACATGGCAGACATGCACGTGACCGATGACGTCATAATTATTCCATAATAATAAAACATTCCACATGAGTCGTGGCACCGATGATGAAAATTTCGTGTTAATCGAATAAGCGGTTGCGAAGAAAAACAGAGAAAACTCGAACTGCCACTAAAAACTGCTCGCAGTGATGACCACGTCCCATGACGTCCACATTTGAGACAAACCCGCTTTGATACAAACCCACTTTAGCATGGACGTACGTACGTACGTGTACGTACGAACAACCAGAAAACATAATGCCTCCGGCGACTTCGTCAGCGGAGGCATAAAAAGGGGGCATTCCTTCACAGAGCAGTGTGCTCTTTTTGATAGACTGTGACATACACTTTGCTGCCTCGAGTAAATCTTTAAACAATCACAAGTTGATAGCTATCTAGCTTTACCCGATGGTTAATGATCGTTAATGATCGATTACAGGTTTGGAGTTATTAATGATTACGAATCTTTCAAATAACAGAATAAAAGTTGGCTTTTGATGGGACTGTACCTCGCTTTTGTTACCTCCGCCACCAAAGGTGGAAGGACGTCATGTTTTCACCCCTGTCTGTCTGTCTGTCTGTTTGTGCGCAGGATATCTCAAAGAGTGGTGGACGGATTTGGCCGAAACTCGGTGGACACGTCGGGTTTGCGACAAGGACGAATTGATTCGATTTTGGTGAAGATCTACGTACGAGAGTTATTTAATTTTTAAGGTGATTCCTCAACATTGAGAGATTGGGCCAAAATCGAGATATAACTCGATATCTCAAAAATGTATTGGGCTCGATATGTTCTCATGGACATTCTCTTGTTCTCATGGATCAGGCATTGCGTGGTGGAGGTATGCGCTCCACCGAGTGCCCTTGTCGTCGAGACTGTTTTGGGAGCGTTTCGAGGTGAGGTGGGTGTGGGAATGGAACTATCCGCACGAGCGCAATATCCACGGCACGTGCGGAGACAAACAAACGCAGCAAAGTAACTGCGACCGTTTGCACAGCACGGAGCACATGGGTCAACGTTCACGTACGTGACGGTTATCAAGTACTGTATTACCACCGTATTATAGTATTAGAGTATTAGAGGAGGTTGGAGAGAAGGACCATCACAGAGCACACATGGTGCAGGGGATGGGGAGCTTATAGATATATGTACCTGTCATGTTTTTTTTTCGTACGTCATTAATAGATGGCTCATTACCGAGCTCGGGATGGAATCACTAACAAAATACTTCGTCATTTACCAATGACGTCACACCGACAAAACGTTAAACGTGTAACCGAGGAGTTGTTGGAGGCTTTACGAGTAGCGCACAAGGCACACCACCCCCGACGTCACGACCAGGCGATCCATCCCTGGCACTCTCGTCTGCAGGTGGCGCCATCGGCTCGGCGTGCCGGCGTCTCGGGCTCGAAGACCGTGGCGTGGAGCGAGATCTTCCAAGGAGGGTCCGGTGTGCTGGGTCGGGACTCCGCATGCGGGTTGTCCCCCCATCGCCAATTCCAAATATTTTGATCGATTCGTGACGGCTCGACCCCTTTCGGCCAATCTTTGTCCAAAATCGGAGTCGAAGAACACATCACGTGGATCGTAATAATCACAAAGAAACAAACAATGAAACGATTGAACTTATTCCGACCACCCAGCCTTGCACACCATTTGCACAACAATCCGGGGGAGTTGCGGTCGTGCTGATGGGGAAAACTTGCTGCTTAACCCCCTGAACCCTCTGAAGCCCCTGGGCCCCTTACCCCCCCCCCCCCGGGATTGCGTGCATATCTCGAGTGCCTGACTCACGTCCATAGGAACACACAATGACTAATCAACGAAGCGGTATTCCAGCCAAATGGACCAAAATAAGCGCTGGATGTACAAAATGTGCGCGAGGTGCATCCCTCGAAGATCAGAGGTAAGTACCCAATCCTCCCTACCACCTCTCTCCCCTCCCACGGACTCGAACAACACCCGCTCAATGGTCAGACCCACGCCCAGTACCGCGCTTCAATCACCCCCTCCACTCCCTCCCGGAGCAGCTCGGTGCGGTCGGCCCTCCCCGCGTCCTCCGGGCCGCATCCCCGCCCTCTGCGAGAGGAGACCGATGAGGACAGAGTGCGGAGCGCACGCTGCGCCGCGGGGACGCTCCTCCGCATGCCGCAGTCACAGCACCATGGACCTGCTCGTGTTCTTCCTCCTCGGCGTCACCGCCTCGTCCGCCTTCGAAGGTAAGAGGCTGAGATCCGATGGAGTGACCGGACGTGCGTACGTGCCCCACCGGTAATGAATGGGACGGCACGTGGCAAATGGAGTCCCCAATTGGTGACTCTGGGGGACGAGACGGGGAGAGTGTGTCTGCACTCGGAGAGACAGAGAGAGTGTGTTTGTACGCGCGTAAAGAATGTGTGTGTGTGTGTGTGTGTGTGTGTGTGTGTGTGTGTGTGTGTGTGTGTGTGTGTGTGTGTGTGTGTGTGTGTACACCTTTGGAAAGATAGTTATTTGAGAGGTATAACACACTTTGTCAGTACATTGTGCACTAACTTTTCGAGACACACACACACACACACACACACACACACACACACACACGCACGCACACACACACACACACACACACACACACACACACACACCAAAAGACCCGCACGGAGTGTGGGTCGTGACACCGCATGCAGCGACACACACACATTCTGGGATTCCAGTGACGCTCCACAAGCTCAGTGCGGAGTCGCACTCAGTCTGAGTTCCCCCAGTAGACAGCGTGTGCGTACATTCCGAAGAAGACCCCCGACCCCAGAACAAACCCCCACTCTGAATCGTCAAATATGAGCTTCAACACTCAGTGGTCTCTCATCGAGTAGCCCGCTCGTGCGCCGAGAGTCCTTTTCCCCCTATTTCCACCCCCAAATCTCCGATCCCAAACCCTCTTTCACTGCCCTTGCTGACTCCTCCGTGGTTCGGCGAACGCGCTAAGAGGTAACACGATCAACCCGTGGTTCTCAGGGTCTCAGGGCATTGTGTCTGCGAATGGAGATTCAAAAACACCAAAACGAGACAAAACATGGCAGTGCGCGAACCAAAAAGTGATCTTATTGAGACACCAAACAACAAAGAGGGACCACAGGGGTCCAGTGTTCTCCAACCAAGCAACTTGACCGTCGTTTCGTTCACACAAACAAGACACACGGGAATACAAACAGATTCCTTTCGAGGACAAGAGGTGCATTGAAACAAAAAAATATCCTTGGCACATCTTGCTCTCGCATCTCGTTCCGACATCGTTTTGTACACAGTGTGTGTGTGTGTGTGTGTGTGTGTGTGTGTGTGTGTGTGTGTGTGTGTGTGTGTGTATGTGTGTGTATGTGTGTGTGTTTGTTTATGTGTTTGTATATGTATATGACCGGGCGTAGTGGCGTGCGCCTGTAATCCGGCTACTCGGAGGCTTGGGTTGGAGGATCGCTTGAGGACGGGTAGTCTGCACTGGGCTTCGCTATGAGAGGGTGTAGGGCAGCCCGGAATCATGGCGAAGCCCAATCCTTATCCCTGTGTCATAAGAGGTGACCAGGGTTGCATCAGGAAGGGCATCCGGCGTAAAACCTCTGCCAAATCAGTATGTGGATCATAACGGATGATCTGCTGTGGCGACCCCTAACGGGAGCAGCCGAAAGACGAACAACAACATATATATATATATATATATATATATATATATATATATATATATATATATATATATATATATATATATATATATATATATATATGTTGGTGTGTTTGTTCATGTTTTTTGTCTTTTCCCGCTCTGTATGTCAGACGAGTCTGACGCTCAGCACGGTCTGAACAAACCCTCAACCCCCTCCTCCCTCCCTCCCCCCCCAAACTTCAGTTCCAAGATCGATGCTTATTTTCAAAATCCCCGAGTATCGACTCGAAGACTTATTCAAACATAAAGTAACGGACAATTACAAGCGCTCGCAAGACGAGTGCGTCGTGCGTCATTATTATTTTTTGGTCGCACATTACGTAAATCGTCACGCACACCCTGTCTTCGGCTGGTGAACATTAATGGAGCCGGAGACGCGCTAATGAGGAGGTTTCCCCGGGAGCGCTCGACGCGGGTCCCTCCAAACCCCGCGCAACGTCATTGACTCAACACGTCGCTCCTGGGTCGAGGCACCGCGCGGCTCTCGTGTCCCAGGTGGAGGTGTTCTCAGCGTTGCTCGCACTCATTTAGCTGATGGTTCATGAGATTTCCCACCAAACGATTGTGTCTCGTCCCTCGCACGATGCCTGCTGCTGTTCTTCCTTTTCCAGATCCACGATCACGCCGCTCGGAGTTCGGACCAGAATGAGGACGCAGGCGATCGAGCTCCTAACGAGCTCCGCATCTCAGCAAGGTGGCGTCTTTCTCCGAGAGATTGAAACGCTCGGCTTGTCCTGGCCGAGCAAAAAAAACTATAATCCCTAAAGTGACTGCACTTAATGGGCCAGCTTTCTTCTCTCGTCAAGTCGGTTTGGGCTTTTGATTGGGAATTTGGGTCGCGGCATCCGGCGTGTCCGCGAGATTAAACTCGCCCTGGATACACGTTTATCTCCTCGCTAAGCCTCAAATCACCATGTCCCATTTATGAAAACCATCCTCACTCGCTGAGTATCTATCTTTCTCAGCATCAAAGCGTCGTCACTCCTGCGGCATTTCCACCCCCCCCCCCCCTCCGAGCCTTTCTCGGCACATCTCATTCACACCCCCAACCCGTGGCCTGATTCCCATTTGAAGACGTCCTGCTTTGGAGCTCGAATGTGTTTTGCTCATTTGGCGCAAGACTCCGATGATGACCTGTACATTCCGCGCTTGATCTTGTCCTGAAACCGACACGTCGTCGTCCCAGACCGGCGATTCTGTACGGCGGATGTTTGTTTGTAAAGCATGGGATGTGCCTTCAGGTTCTTAAAGCTCGAGTCTTAAAAAAATCACACCTTCAATTTGCTCCGCAGGTGATGATTTGCACGTCGTTTCGGAAAGGTTTGTAGGTGTCATCAAAAATGGTCTCACGGCCCAAAACAAAAAAAAATGCCATCGATGGACGGAAACGAGGAGCTGAGTTCGAGTTTTGTTTTTGCAAACAGATTCTTTCTGTCAATTTGGCTTGTCGTGGCTTAATAAATACCTGCAATACTCTATGAATCCATTTCGCGTCCTTGATGCAGTTAATGGAAGAAACTTAGGGTCAGTGATTTATAAGAAGGGCTCAGCTCTAATAAGGCGCATTTTTTTTTTTTGCACGCATGCCCTTTTTGTACCAATCTCTATTCCGAGCAAATAAGTGTGAGTGCGGAATTAGATTTGGAATCGACGCAAAACTGCGAAATGTGGTTAGCAGGGGAAATTATGTCTGTGGGGAAAGAAGTAAGTTGGTTTGATGTAAGCTGTGGGGGAAGTCATTTTGGATTCATGCTTAAATGAGAATTTGAGCAATCAAAGAGAGACTGTGTTGTTCCTTACATCGATTTCAGGGTTTTTGGAAGGGAGAGAGATGTGTTCAGAATCCCTTCAGCTGAATGACGGTCTGATTCAACGGCCATGCCGATCACCGGCTGGGAATCGTCCATCGTCGAGCTTTCGAGCCAAATCCCACAATCTCTCCGAACGGTGCATCCACAATCTTAGTTGCGTCTGAAGGTCATCTAATCGGGCTGAGATATGGTGAGAGGTAGAGTGTAAGATAAGGAGAGAGGGACAAAGATGGGGAGGTGTGTGTGTGTGTGTGTGTGTGTGTGTGTGTGTGTGTGTGTGTGTGTGTGTGTGTGTGTGTGTGTGTGTGTGTGTGTGTGTGTACAAAAATTTAACAGCCATGACCTCGAAAGCATTTTTTTTCAAGACAGCATTTTAAACTCTCACAAGGACTTCCATCCACACGATTTCTTCATTAAATCTATTCCGAGTAATGATGACACACATGCAAAGTTTTTCTTTTGACTGAAGCATCGGCTAAATTAAATTACTTGAAACATTCAAAGGTGCCGAGCCACAGCAGCAAGAAATGTAGACAACGTTCTTGTCTGGTCGGACTGTGGTTGGATCAAGATTTAAATTTAACGTTTTTTTTTTTTTTACGTGGGTACAGCAGTAAGCCTCATTCATGGCTGAACTTTTGTTTCACCAAATTCCCAACAGAGATGTGTGCAGGCACAGACACAGAATGCAATTTGATGTCCTTGTGCGACAGGAGTGAAATTCTGAGGCAATCAGGCTGCCCTGCAGTAAATATTTTGTATCCTGACCCCTGACCCGAGAAACTGTCACACTGGTGCCTCACCCTTCTTTCTTTTTACCACTTTGCCTGGGGGACAGCGTTGGCCTGGACGGAGAAAACGCAATTTGTTAAGTGAAACTGTGTGTGGCGTTATCTCAAAATCAGGAATGGCCAAACATCTCACAATATTTGACTGATGGTCATTGTCGTGTTGTTGCCTCTCATATGTGCTCTTGGCAGTGAACTGCCACATTGGAGTGGAAGGTCACCACTTAGTGGGCCATTCTGGTAGTTATATATATATATATATATATATATATATATATATATATATATATATATATATATATATATATATATATATATATATATATATATATATTGATAAGAGATTATGTCTGCAAACCTACTAGTCTATCCCTTCACTGACCACACTTCTCCCTTTACAATTTACTCATTCGTATATTCCTCATATTGTCCAGTTGCTGGATCCTGAATGCACCCAAGTTGTGCTTTAAAAGTGAAGCCTGAAGAAAGTTGGTTTCATACAGTGAATTGCTAATGTTAAAACAGAAGTTAAAACAAACACACAGTATAGTATGATTATACTCCCTCATGCAGTACTCCATTCATATACTCTCCTATACTGTCTGGGTCCTGAACCCCATATGCTTTTCAAGTTGAGGTTTAAAAGCTGAGCCTGAAGTGGATGGGTTTTCAAGCAGAGAACTGTAAATGTTCAAACAGAAGTTAAAACCAAGAAATAGTACAGTATGATAATTTGCTCATTTTAATGTAAAAAAATGCAAGTTGATTGTAACCATCGCAACTTTCAAAAAAAATTCACTGCACACCCTGAATACATCCATTAAATTTCATCTCATTCTGTCCAGCATTTCAGGAATGCATACAAAACAGATAGTCAGACAGACAGACAGTATTATACGAAGATATTAAGATATATTATTGATGCATTTTACTTGCAGAGAATTGATGTATTTGCATTGATGAGGATTTGTAATTCACACTCCAGCAGGAATGGCACAACCTTTACATGGAGAATTTGCATCACCACTTACGCCAAAACAAATGGGCCTTCTTTAATGACTACAAACGTTCTTGGATACACCCTGAGTAGAACCACCAGGTTTCAACTCATTCTTTCCTGCGGTTTAGGAGCGCATAGATGGCAGACAGACAAACAGACAGACAGAGGTGTATACAGAGGTGTATCAATATTAATTTTTATGTGAGTGTATATCTGTGTGTGTGTGTGTGTGTGTGTGTGTGTGTGTGTGTGTGTGTGTGTGTGTGTGTGTGTGTGTGTGTGTGTGTGTGTGTATGTGTGTGTGTACCTTTTTCAAACATAGTGTGTATTTGTGTATTTGTCCCCCTTCATATGGACAATTTAAGAAGGGTTTTAAAGGCCAATCATTTAACAAGACAGTGTGTTCACTACGTTCTATCTTTCAGTGTAAAAAAAACCTCGAAAAACATTTTCCACAAAAGAGTAATTACTTCTCCTGCGTTGGAATTGGCGACGGTGACTTACAACTGAGCATCATGGGCGGTACACAGAAACTTTTTTTTAAAAAAATAACAATAAACACAAGGCACAGGGATGTGAAATTCACTGCACTTAATGTGTAACATGCGCAGAGTAAAATGTGCATTCCTTTACCTATGTAGGATATCGATAAAGAAGATAAAAGCACACCTGATGCTCGGCCAAGGCTTCATATTTTGGCACGCTCACAAGGCTGCACTGTAAAAATGAAATGTCCCAGTAAATAAAGAAAACAGGTGAACATTTGTACATGTCGTGTTTTCAAATAACGCTTTTGCTTGCTACGAAACATCATATCTTCCAGTCTCCTTCAATATTTAAAATAAAATAATTCCATCAAATAATTTTTGACGGGTTTTATACGAGTGTGTGTGTGTGTGTGTGTGTGTGTGTGAGTGCGCGCGTGCACGCGTGTGTCCTCGATGATGCTATCTTTTGAGTAGACCAGAATGATTATCTTGGTGTGACGTTCTTGTACAATGTTTGATTGAACACATAATACCAGAAGACTACATATGCAAGCCACACTCTTAGACTCCTGTACCGAACTGTCTCCTTGCTCTTACAAAGTTAAAATAACGGCCTAGGAAGCCCAGGTATGTCCTCAGGTAGAATACAGCACTGATGCTTGGAACCTTTCTTCTGGTTCATCCATACATGGACTGAAGGAAGTAGAGAGAACTGCCGCCTACTTTGTTATTCTTGATTACCGGCAAACCACCTCAACCTCAATGCTCGTTTCAAGTTTGGCACGGGATCCTCCACATATATGTCGACTCCTCGATCAATGCACGGTTTTTCTTTTTGATTCCAGTCCAATGTAGTTTACAGTAAATTTCCAACGGTTATTATCCCTGCCACATTCTTTGGGAGATATTGTCAACTCAAATATCTTCAATGAAGTGACAATTGGTTCCTTCAAATTATCTTTCTTCCCAAGAACTGTAAGGATCTGGAATAATTTGCCATCCACAGCAGACATTGCGCCATATATTACGGCCTTCCAGCAGTTAGCTCCACAAGTCGTGAGGATCGTGCAACCACCTGATAGCTCTCGGATGATGTAAATTTGTAAAAATCATAAGCGCTTTGGTAAAAGTATCATCTTTGGTTTTTAACTCGATAACATACTTTATTTGTTTATTTGCTCCTTTTTCTTTTAATTCGGTTTCTTTTTTTCCTGTGTCACATTTCATCTTCATGCACCTTGTTAAAATAAGTGAAGAAATAGTAAAGTAATGTATAAAAATGAACTTCACATCTCTCCTGTGCAAAGCATGAGAAAACACATAAGAATACTTTGAGACCAGGAAGGGTTCCGTTCCACCTTCTGAAATCCGCATATGGAGTTGACAACCAACGGCAAACGTATACACACGCCCATCGATTTATTTACTTATTCCACTTTTTAAAAAAGAATTGCACACTGTTCCTGTATATTTTTTTTCCATGATGACCTAATTTATTCTGAGCATATCCATGACATAGGCAACTGTCATGTTGTAAACAAAGAAAGAAATTCAACCTTTAAAAATGTATTTCTACAAGAGCGAGGCTCATGGAAGCACAAGGCTAATTTGACAGTGAGGTAGTGGCGGAAACAGTTGGGCACATCATCTGGAGGGAGAGAGAGAGAGAGAGAGAGAGAGAGAGAGAGAGAGAGAGAGAGAGAGAGAGAGAGAGAGAGAGAGAGAGAGAGAGAGAGAGAGAGAGAGAGAGAGAGAGAGAGAGAGAGAGAGAGAGAGAGAGAGAGAGAGAGAGAGAGAGAGAGGGAGAGAGAGAGAGAGAGAGAGAGAGAGAGAGAGAGAGAGAGAGAGAGAGAGAGAGAGAGAGAGAGAGAGAGAGAGAGGAGAAGAAAAGAGAAGACAAGAGGAGAGGAGAGGATGAAAGAAAACACTGAAGTCAAGAAATTATAGGGTTAGGTTAGAAAATGCTAATGGGGGCAATGAAGATCATGGGTCAAGATGGGGGATAGCACAAGGTGGCAGTGCACTACCTGTTTGAAGCCCTGGAGGGAAGTGAGGGAATGAACAGCCTCTGGAAAGGGCATCCTCTTAATACCCTTTTGTGCTTTACCCTTTGATGTTAAGTACGAAGACGACAAGACAGTAGCATACTTTTACATGAATTGGAACATCAGTGGATATTGTGTGGGCAAACACATATGGTACATGGATATTTGAACCTGAGTTCCTTACATCAGGCAGGGGTTTTGATGGGAACACTCACAGGTCAACCAACTTCATTTATCAAGCTGGGAAGTAGCCTGACAGCAAGAAGCAGTTTGGCTCACTGTTACCATTTCAATGGGTGACTGGACAGAGAAGCTTTAGCTGATGTAGAACCACCAATAAAAATCCTGAGAGATTCTGAACTTAACAGGTTGAAACCTCGATTTTCAGAAACTCAGCTGATGATCCGGCTGGCCAACACTTTCATTTTTCTGCAGTACAGTTTTTCTGCTCTGTATGTATGTATGTATGTATATATATATATATATATATATATATATATATATATATATATATATATATATATATATATATATATATATATATATATATATAAATATATACATATATACATACATAAATATATATATATATATATATATATACATATATATATATATATATATATATATATATATATATATATATATATATATATATATACATACATAAATATATATACATATATATATATATATATATATATATATATATATATATATATATATATATATATATATATATATATATATATTTATATATATACATATACATGTATATATGTAGATGTATGTATAATATATATGTATATATATATTTTATGTATGTATATTTATGTATGTATATATATATATATATATATATATATATATATATATATATATATATATATTTTTTTTTGATAATTTCCAAACATACATAAAAACTAAAAATAATTCATGTATTTCAAAGATGTAGTGATTGATGTCATAGACATAGGGAATAACCTTCCATATAGCCTGGTGTTGGCTCAGTGATGAGGGTGGCGGCTTGGGATCCTAGGGTCCTGAGTTCAAGCCCCGTCGGCCGCCGAATTAATACAACAGGGGGTTGACTCAGCCTGTCATCCTTCCGAGGTCGGCGAAATGAGTACCAGTTCAAGTGTGTGTACTGGTAGAGGGGCACTGCATCAGCGACACAGTCGCGCTTCAAGAAATGATAGCAACCCTGGCAACGAAGCTGCCATAAGACCACCACCTTCCATATCATTGCTAAATATCAGCTTTCATTAAGTTCAAGTAGAGTAGAGTACTAAGATGTGTTCTTGACAAGTAAGTAAGCTTGTGATTCAAAAGCCTATTTTGTCTTCTGGGAAAAAATATTCCATTCCAGACACCTACCGATTACCAAAGAACATAAGCTATAAATGTTGGTTATTCCTAATTATCACATACAGGAAGTACTTAACATTTATATCAGTGAGTCAGTGGTTGGAAAGAGCTTTACACATTTGATGAAGTGGATTGTGCTTGCATTCTGCATGCAGCTAAATGAATCAAGCAAATCAAGAATGAGTGATCAGAATGAGCTCATTATTTCGCAGTTATGGGTCACATGACATGCCATTGTCTTTGGTCACGTGATGTTGTGTGAGCAGGAGCAAGGCTCCACCAGTCGAATTTCGTTTCCACAAACTATATTTTCATCTATGGACAGTTTTTTTTTTCTGCGGATCTTCATATACGGATTTTAATCTGCGGAGAGTTTCAATATTATTTATTTTTTTCTGGAAATCTGGCTTTGAATACATCAGCATGTAAAATTTCAACTTTTGAGACCACCAATAAAGATCTAAACATTTATGTCAGTGATTCCGTGAGGGAGTTAGTGAGTCAGTGGTTAGAGAGAGCTTTATACATTTGATATTTTCCAAACATCCGTAAAAAAAACTGGCAAAATATCCTGGTGTTTCTCTCTGAAACTCACCACAACAATTTGTGATAAAAAAATGTATTTGGCTGGCAAGTCAAGGGAATTATGGAAAGGAAAAATGATTCGTTGTAAATGGTTGTATCAGAGAATGAAAGTTTTCGCAAGTCATTGTGAAGTAACTTGAGTAAATCTGTGGACTTTGAAACTTTCGGGGGGTTTCAAACCTCATCTCCAGGGGTGAGTAGATGAACAACCCTGTGGGCACAACTCCCAATCTCTGAGGGGCTCCACAAGGATGTTCTCATGAAAACACTACCCCCTCTTTTGGAAGCCAAAGAGAACGAGAGAGAGAAAGAGAAAGAGAAAGAGAAAGAGAGAGAGAGAGAGAGAGAGAGAGAGAGAGAGAGAGAGAGAGAGAGAGAGAGAGAGAGAGAGAGAGAGAGAGAGAAAGAGAGAGAGAGAGAGAGATAGAGAGAGAGAGAGAGAGATAGAGAGAGAGAGAGAGAGAGAGAGAGAGAGAGAGAGAGAGAGAGAGAGAGAGAGAGAGAGAGAGAGAGAGAGAGAGAGAGAGGAGACCTTCATCGCACAACCAACAAACAGTCAAAGACAATGGTGTAAATGTTCGAGATTATCTTTTGATCGTGCAAAGCAGTGCAGATGTTTGGAGAAGACCAATTTGAACCACGTTCCTGTTCCCTTTATTTAATGCTCACTCCTCTATTTAAATTTCCTCTCTTCGCCTCTGCAGATTACTTCTGCTGCATTCATTATATTTGTCTCATCCACACATCACATCATTAACTGAAGATCCCAGAGACGCTCATTTGCTTAACAAGTCGTGAAAAACTCTACCTGATTATCAAGGCAAATCCAAAGAAGGCTTAGTGAAATTTCCCAGCATTGTCAGTGTCCTTATTGAAGATGTGGGTCTTCCTAATACTTCACCAGTGGGCCGGACTATACATCCCAAACCGTTGCTTTTAAGGGTGTTTTCTTCTTCACCACCATCATGCTTGAACACGTCCCACCCAGTTTGGTTAAATGTTCCCTTTCCCGATCAATTCACTTATGCTAATCTTTATTCCATTGATTCGGTCCAAGCATCCTCACTAGCCGATTAAAGCTTGGTTGCTTTAACCTACATTATTGCCCGCTGAATGGACGCAAAGCTTCGTTTGAAAACAGTCCGTGCTTTGCAGCAATTTGTTTTCAGATCCTAAATCAAGGGCCCGCGCAAACTGAATACTGATGGGCCGCCTGCTTCGAGCGAGGGGACGCCTTTTGAAAGTGTCTCTTTTTTGTTATGATAACTTTGGCTTATCGAGCTGGAAAGCACAGCCGGTCTGTACGCCCCTTCTCAACCCCCGCCTGTGATTCAAACCTGCTGCCCAGCAGCACATGATGCCACAAAAGCCACCAAAATGGTGTTCCCAAGGAAGAGCAGTCCCATCATTCATCCAGATCTACAATGAAGGATATTCGAGAGAAAACGTGACAGAAATCTTAGCTGGGGATTTTTTTTTTCTGTCCGGTCCAGTTGAAAGGATAATCAGTGATAGTTTGTTAGCTCATTGTTATCCTTCAGACACACTGAGGCTGTAATCAACCTCTTCAGGTCAGGAAGAGGTTAACTTTGTGGGTGATGGACCAATCAGCATTTCATCTGGAAGTTTTCTCAGCTTGGTTGCCCCTCATCAATTTTTTTTAACATCATTATTATTTTATTTTACACTTGTTTTCAAAGCGCATTGCAATCATTGCCATTATTTCCTTTCCCACACAGTGTTCTCGTGATCATTGCACACTTGACGACTGAAGCCATACTAAGGAAAGATATGTCATTACCTCCGCCACCAACGGTGGACAGAGGTGATGTTTTTACCCCTGTATGTCTGTCTGTCTGTCTGTTTGTTTGTGTGCAGGATATCTCAAAAATTGCAGATGGATTCGGCTAAATTTGGTGGACAGCTTGGGTGTGTGATAAGGACAGATTGATAAGATGTTGGTGAAGAACCGGATCCGGATGTGGAAACGACAATTTTTTCAGTAATTCTTCACCATTGAGAGATAGGGCCAAAAACGATCTATAGCATGATATTTCAAAAAGTTGCAGACGGATTTGGATGAAAGTCTGTGTACAGGTTGGGTGTGTGACGAGGAAGAATTGATTCCATCTTGGTGAAGATCCGGATCCTGATCTGGGTACATGATTAAAAAAAATTTTTTAAGTGATTCTTCACCATTGAGAGATATGGCCAAAAACGACATTTTGCATGATATTTCAAAAAGTTGTCAAGTTATGACAAAACAAGGTGGGTGAGATGGTAAGGGGACAAGAACAAGCCAATTCGATTTTGGTTCATGTCCGGATCCAGATCATGATGAAGTCCGATCTAGTTCAGGTACGGATCCAGATCTACAGTAAATGTCAAGCTTTCTTATTGTTATATCCATTTGGTTCACTGTCATACTATACCTGCTCCCTTGCTGTACTTTCACAACCCTTTCATAATTATTTTATCTCTTCCCTCATGAGAGTGAAGATGCGTAATTGAAAGCCCACGGGTACGAGATGTTATTTCCGATGTATTCATCGAGTATACCTTTTCCCCAACTATTAATGATGGTTAAAAGAGAAATAATACCACCCATAGTGTATGATGGTTCATTCATTCATTGTCGGGTTTGCATCAATTCTTGCAGAGGCACAGCGATGCCTCTAATGCGGTGCCCTTTGTAGGTTAGAGCAGGAATTTGTAAACTGCTCGGGGTGGTGGTGGTGATTGCTCGCCTACTCATCACGAAAACAACTGTGGGATCTTTAATATCCACCAACTAAGGCGAGCAGATGGGACGCCAAATTTACATCCATCTTAGGGATGGGAAACTGCATGCGAAACACTAGGGTGACAGCTTATAGCTGGATAGGATTCTAACCCAAGCTGGACAACTTAGAGGCGAGTGCCCATTCATACCTCTTGGCTATCCTGCTAGCCCATGTGTGATGGATAAATGATTGGTCAGTGTATCAACACCTCCTTATGCCCCTTGAGTCGTCTCTATATCCTCAATTCATTCCAAGCTCACCACATCATCTTCCTGATTCCAAACTGGATTTCCTCTTTCTTCCAAACTCACCACTTTTCCATTTTAGATAATATTGTTTGTGAGAATGACTTTCTCCAAATCAAAGAAGTCTCACTGTGTTGTTCGGTGTGTCTTTATCTGCCTGTTTGTCTGGTTCTTCACACGAAACACAAAAACCCGAACTTGTACAATGCTGAAACGTTGCACACCACTTCAATATGAGTCCTGGAATAACTGATGCAATCTTAGCATATATTCACGGTGATATAATGAAGATCTTAGGTTTGAGTGCACAGAAGTCTCACTCACTAATTAGTCTCTGTCTGACCATTTAATTTCTCTGTCCAATGTTAGCCGGCTACTCTCTTATTTAATTTCTGTATGATCTTACACTTCTGGATGCAAATGCAGCTGGTAGTTTCGTTTGGTTGAGTGTAGTTTGGTTAAGTTCAATTAGTTTAGTGTTTGTGCAGTCATGCACTTTCAAAACCCTTTGTGTTTTCTGTTCTCGCCTCTAAAGCTAATTCCTCAGGAAGGCTTCAATTAGGCTAGCGCAAGGCTGGGAACCCGAGCACCGGCCCATTGTCGCCTGAGTAGCCTGGACCACCTCAGATGGACTATTGTGGATTAGAGAGTGGAAGAGGTTTTTGGCAGAGGGCGGGGGATGGTATGAGGGTGAGAAGCTCATGCAAAGAAAGGTGGTTGAGGGGTGGGGGCATAGATTTCTAAGGTTTGCCAATACAAAGGAGGAGTAATAGGTTTTCAACCTTACAATACACAAGCGTTCAACACGCATGTCTTATTAACAACTAAAACACTTGCCTCCTCTCTGTTGTGCCATTTATCCTCACACTTACAGTGAAATTAGGATAACAAGCATTGCTTGTAGTTTACGGAACACCATAGACATAGAGGGTTAGACAATGAAGTTAGTTGTGCCACTAATGCAATATAAACATTTTACGGTATGCCGCATGCATACGAGAGCTTGAAAAGTTTGGTACCATTTTTATTGCAAGTACACTTGTAACATATTTTGAGGTTTTATTTTGTTTATATCAGGTATTACTCCACACACCCCGCATTATTCCCAATGAAGGCTGCCTTGTAGTCGAAAACGTGAACAGTCATAATTATTGTGCACATGCTCCTGTTTTAGACTGGGTTGCTCTTAACTTTATTTTTTTTATGACGTTTTATGAACCAATAGCTCACACGTTCCCCAATCCTCCTCCTTCCCCCTCCTCTCCCTCTCCTCCCCACCCACCAGCACCTTACCACATTATCAAGTAAATTTTTCTCACCTTAACTCCTCATTGTTGAATGTGTTCTCACAGGCACACCCTGCCGAAGTTGGCATAACACGACACATGTGATGCATTACCTATTGTCTTATTCTCATTCAATGTCTGTATAGTTTTCTGCCCGAGGCATCATAAAAGCAGAGTAATTGACGTAAACGTGTCACGGTTACTCCACCCATATCTTTTTTTTCAGCAGAGACAGAGACAAGGACGTCGGATTTTCAAATATACAACTTCATAGAAAAACAAAGACTTGCTTGTCTTCAATTATTGCGAGCATCTCATTCCAAGAACTTTGTGAACGTCCGTATTCCGTACATACGTGTGAACGTGAACACAGCAAGACTCACGCGTACCATGTAATGGCAATCCATCGTCTCACGCACTTTCCGATTGCTTACAAGCACGTCTACAAGTTATATGAGATGGCATTTTAACACAATGCTGTACATCTTAGGCCACACAAACAATTTATTCTCTCCATCAATTTATTTCTATCGATTCAATTTCTGATGTCCTCTTCAGTGTATCTTCGACGCTGTTTCTTTTATGTTCCTGCTTTGTCACTGCACCGTTGAACCCAACTAACACTTTCCATCTGGTGCATTGAGAGTGGGATGCGGGTTGGGGGGGAGTAGGGAAGAAGGGGGAGAAGGCATTGCATCATGGAGAATGGAGCCATTCGATGTGATGGTGGCTGTCGTGCGCTTGTGGCCATTAAAGAGCCCATAGTATCTTTCACACATTTGCAATGGGTAGCCCCCAGGGCAGGTACCCTGGGTGGATATAAATCCTTTGTATGAGCTGAGTCGATCACACAATGGAAACGAGTCTTTATAAGGACTAGAATCCTCTCTTGCTTTGAAGAAGGCTTCACGCCAGAAACGTCTCTTCACCCTTAATGTCACGACGGTTAGCATACCTCTCTACATTTGGTCCAAAACAATCAGTTAGCTGATGAACCTCGCCACATTACAACTTCCTGGCCTATGACAGTATCTGCAACCTCATGAATCGTGAGAATAATGGATGAAATCAACAGGATGTTGATTGAGGTGTACTATCCCCAATGTCAACCAAGGAGAAGCTAACGTTTCTGGCATTAACCCTTCGTCGGAGCCAAGGAGGGTGTTTTTCTCTTTTGCTACTGGCCCGTTTACTCATTCATTAACAATAATAAAAGAACAGGGAGACCGCATTGTATGAAGGCAATGTAAGGGGGCAAATAATTACATAATAACGATTAGAAGGAAACAAGCACTACAACCATCCTGACAAATTATCAGTATCAAAGCAATGGTAGGGGGTATGGATGGTGGTTAGCAACGAGAGATTACAAAGCTTGTCGTCATGGCAGGGACACAATGCAATGCGAGACCACCACGAAAAGAGAGAAAGGCGTCGGTGATATGGAGCTCGCCCAGTTCACGGAGCCATGCGTGATGGCTTTTTATGCCTGAGATTTGGATGTGCATGCTCGGATAGGAGGGGCTGGGTAGGTTCGATGGTTGGGAAGTTAAGCATTACAGGGGGTGAGTTTGCTTTACCTTTCGATAGGTTTACACAATGGAAGCGAGCCCCGGTGCACAATCATCAACTGTGGAATTTTTTGACACAATGGACCCTCTGGAAAAAAAAAAATGCAATAAAAGATTTCGTGCGAAGTAGTCTCCACCAGGGAGGGGCAACACGTTTTTCTCGTGCCAAAAATACAAGGTTTTCGGTGCCAATGAGGCCAGACTTCTAACGCCGGAATCCTCACACCTGCCCTCCAGCAACTCAAAAGCAAGACTGTAAACACGACAGCTGTTTGGAATTCTGAACTGTCCGCATCGCAATTGTGTGCCTTTCGCTATCGCATTGACAATTGTATTGGCCTACGCTTCGCCAAAGTTTACCCATGGTTGATAAACTTTCCACGATGGCTTCAAACAATACAGAATTGGTTATTGGGAACAATTGGGTGCAACACCGAATGTCTCAATCAATACTCTTCATAGTAAGACAAAACTCTTTCAAAACCAAGCAGGTTAAACACTGGACAAGTCCTCAAAGCAGTTTTGTGAGAAGAAAGGGCTGTTGAAGAAGCAGAAGGATACACATAAGTTGGACCCTTTGGAGGAGCGAATAAGTCACTGGATTGATGGTCATCAGGAGGTATCGAGCTCCTTATACGTCAATGCATAGGGTGATGCAGGTGGAAATATTTTGGAAAGACAACATTCCTATTAAAAAATAGAATCCTCATACACTGATGACGTCATTGCAAAACTTATCACGAAAGAAGGAATGAGTGGCGGTCATAAAGGGACCAAAAATAATAACGAGAATGGCACTTGGTAGAGCGCATACCTCGGATTAGAAAATTAATAAACTATCGTGTCGGGATCCGGTTCTGGATCTTCACCAAAATCTAATCAATCGTCACCCAATGTGCCCACCACATTTCATCCGAATCAGTCCATAAATTCTTGAGATATCCTGCTAACAGACAGACAGACAGACAGACAGACAGACAGACGGGTGAAAACATAACCTCCATGCGGAGGTAACAAAGAATGGGTGCATCTTAAAGTAGACCATATAGAGAAGCGTGATCGAGGATTTTGTATTTGGGTTGCGATCCATGGAAATTGCTTGCAGACCTTTTGTAGTGGGATGTGTGAGTGGCCCCATAGTGGCACATCCATATGACACCTTCCTGCCAGTCACACACCTCGGTGCGAGGCACAGAGAGAGCTCCTTCTCCCCTGGGAGCCCAACGAGCCTGCAAAGCTCATCACTCCTTGTCGAGCGATTGCCATGAGGAATGAAGACCCCCGGGGCGGTAAATAGATCAATCATCGGTGGCTGCTGGAACTGAAGGGTTTCTGATTAATTAGCCATTAGCGCGTGAGGTTAATGTGGCAGGACAGATTTGGTTATGCACTGTATGGCCCTACCCATTACCAGAGCCTGCACAACACGAGACCCTTTGGTACGTGTCCACATACACCCTCTGTTTCATCTGTGAACCAAAAGTAAAGGTGCACATACTTCCTCTCCATGATGTGTCAATCATAGGTATGGCTGCACGTAAACCTTCTGCATGATGTGTAAGCCATATATGGGGGTGCACCATAGACCTTCTGTGTGACGTGTGGACAACAGTTAAGTGTGCATAATGCCTGGAAGAATCAAATGTCATATTTTTGTTTTGGGTCTTTTTTGGGGGGGGGGGGGGGGGGGGGGGGGGAGGGAATCGCTACTCAATGTAGACATTTACAAACCTCCAGGATGTGTTATAATCTTGTGTATTACCACACGATGATATAATGTGACAAATCCATTACCTGTAACAGAGAGAGAGAGAGAGAGAGAGAGAGAGAGAGAGAGAGAGAGAGAGAGAGAGAGAGAGAGAGAGAGAGAGAGAGAGAGATAGAAAGAGATAGAGAGAGAGAGAGAGAGAGAGAGAGAGAGAGAGAGAGAGAGAGAGAGAGAGAGACAGAGAGAGAGAGACAGAGAGAGAGACAGAGAGAGAGAGAGAGAGAGAGACAGAGAGAGAGACAGAGAGAGAGAGAGAGAGAGAGACAGAGAGACAGAGAGACAGAGATAGTGCAGAAGCTGTGGGGTAATTTTGACAAATTTTTCCTTGCATTGCAGTCTTTAGGCCACATTTTCACATCAGTTGGACCCTTTGAAGGGGGGTCCTTTGTTAATGTGTGCTATAACAGGACACTTAATGGGATGGAAACATCAGTTTCATTTGTTTTTGTGTTCCAACAAAACTCCCTGTATGCTTTTGAGATGAATATACCAATAACTTGTGGGCCCTTCCATGAAATCCCCCGTTCCCGATGCTGGAATTTGCTGAATAAGAGGGTTAAAGGTTCCACAATAAGAATGTTTGGGACAAACAGTGGCTGACTGATTAACCCCCTGAAGTCATCCTTAATGGGAGTCATAAAACATTTGTGGCATGTTTGCTCCGTGTCTGCGGGACGGTTTATCTCCATGCCAGTGTGTCATCTCTAATGAAGCTGTGTTTTTCCCAATATGTCATGTTGTCGATGGGGAAGGAGATGGAAAACAATCATTGGATCTTCATGTGAGTCAGGAATTGGGTAGTGCCGAGTTAAACAGGCATTTACGAATGTGGGTATGTTGTAAGTACAAATCGTCTTTGTTTTTCAACCACGTGCCATGGAGTGATGGTGTTTATCAATCTGAAACTCACAGCTATTTACTCCTCTTTTTTGTGATCCCGAAAGCATTTGGATCAGTTTGAAAGATAAACATGTTTTACAATTAACTCAAGACATATCTTAAAATTTTGGAGCATATCAACAGACAATTTTAAAATGTGTATGTACAACTATTTCTATTGGTCCAATTATTCGCATCTTCTTGTGCGGTCGGCCGGGGAAAGATTTTTGACCAAGGTCCTTCACAAACCGACTGGCCACGCCTGGCATTCGACTCAACCGAGCAGGAAGTTGGAATTTGTTCAGGATGCCATTGATAACCCACCAGTCCTTCTTCTTCAACATCCACTAACTAATGCCGGCAGATGGGAAATCTGACTCGATCAACGTCCACCCAAGGGATGGTACACATTGTGATGCGACACCCTGTCTGCCGAGCACCGATGCGACAGTTCATAGCCGGGTCGGGAATCAAACCCAGACGAGACAGCTCATCGCAAAATGTGCCACCTCCACACCATCCTATCAGACACAACTTTAAAGCAAGTATAATTTTCAAGAATATCTTGTCCTTGCCTAAAAACAGGCTCACGATCCTCAATTCTATGTTCCATATGTGACCTTTCTTGAAAAAAAATCCCAAAAAACATTAAGTCTTCTGGTGGGATTTGCAATTCAATAAGCAGTACTTTGATGTACCTTTTTGTTTCTTCTTTATTTTTTCCCCAGAGTCAGGGAAATACCGACGGAGTGTGCCGTGAAACTTTTTCCCTGACCCGCATTGGCCGCTTTGCTCTCAGACCGCAAGGGTGCTTGTTCAAAGGTGGCGGTTTTTTATCGATAGCCTCAGGTCCGTGTAATGGAGCCAACATGGGAGCCCGCTCGCGGTGTTTGAGAGCCTTACCCTAGGGGACGCTTCAGGCAGGATTAAAGGAGAGCTCGTTGAATTACAGTCTGGTCCTGGATGCCTCACCATGAGGTTAGCTTTCTCTCGTGCAGAAACAACAGAGCCGAGACACCACATTCGAAGGATAAATGGAATCAAGGAATGTCGGAGCTCAAATATATTTTACGTGCATTATAACGACTAATTGCATTCCTGACCTGGATTATACATTGGGTACTCTTCCTTTTTCGGTACATGGTTTGTGTCAAGTGGTCAATCGGTATGCATGCCAGTTGAGTGGTATTCCAACTGAGAGGTCTTTGTACAGCGTATGGCAGTTCATTCCGTTTCCGAGCCAGGAGCGGGTGGCTTCTTGCCAGGCTTTTGTTTCGCAGTTGGTGGCGGCTGTTCGTTGTCAGTGTGCGGATGGCCACCACACATTCCGGGCCTTCCTGAACGCCACAGCTCAGAGGGGCAGGTGAACAATCGGAGGAAATGCACAAACGATTGTTTTGCTCCACTGTGACTTTGTTTTGGACTCCCTTCAAACATCTGAGTTCAATGCACAGCTTTGTTGAACGCCTTGCACCAGTGAATTACAATTCAAATTGTCAACCAAACAGCAGTTTTGTGCCCTCAAATAGTTTGCATAAGCTAACTTTATTGCTAAACCGCTAAAGTCTCTCAGTGATTGTTAATTTTCATGGCTTGTCGAGTGCTTGCCGACCATTACATGAGTGCCAATGTGTATGAGTGCTGATATGTACAGCTGTCCGACGCTGAGTGTTGATGCAATGTTTACGGACTCATTTGACCACAACAAACGGTTCGTTGTCAGAGCAATTTCATGTTTCCAATAATCTCTCAACTCACAAGGATTAATCTGCAGAAAAAGGGAACTTTTAAGGTCCCTGTACTTGAGTAACTACTGGAACTCGCGATGCCAAGTGGCATTAGTTGATACACATGCCCGTTTACTGTTCGCACCAGCCACTGACTTTCACCACTTGTAGTTCGGCCCACGTTCCACTGGCAGCAAAGTGCCAAAACACACCACCATGGCTGTTCACGCTGCCTCAGGCCTTGTTTTATTGTCTGCTTTGGCCCCTTGACTTTATTGTGCTTTGTTACTGCTACGTGATGTACAGCTGTGTGGCGGGGGGAGAGCATGTGTGTAGGGCAGTCGGTTGGTGAAGTAAGAGGAAAGGATGTGAGGTCATGGAGAGGGGTGGTTATTTTGTTATGATTGATTTATTTTATTTTTTTAATCTGTGAGTGGGGGGTGGAAGTGATGTACATTGGAACATGGGGTGCATTTGGAAATCCCCTCTTTCAGCACTCCTTGGCCGATAATAATACATGCCAACACATTGGCAATTAAGATTATTGGCCAAGAATAGGTACTTGAGGAGATGTCGCATTGCCCCCGATGATCAAGTTCGGCATCCCCATTTTCCCCTCTTCAAAATTTCATTCCATATATGGTTTTACTTTTTTGTTTCTGTTTTGTTCGTGAATTTTATTTTTTGTGCTTTGTTGGAATTTGATTCTGGAGCATACGCTGCACTGCTCAGCCTCACTTCCTGTTTAACTGGTGGAGCATGGCAGATTTGAGGAATAAATAAATGATGAAGGTGGTGGCGATGTGCTCACTATGTCGTGCCTTCAGTTTGTGTATTCAGCCGCCGGGCTTGGATGCGTTCTCTCCACCATTAAGTGCAAAGTGTGACGATTTGTGCTTTCTCGGTAACCCTGTCAGCAGTCTTTGACCGCTGCTGAGTCTAAGGCCTGACCTCTCGCCCACTGGCACCATGAAATGATGGCTGTGGCCTGATGCTTATCCTTGTTTGTCTTTATTTTAATGTCAATTGATTTTGTTTTCTCTTGGATATCTTTCTTCGAGATTAAGTATGAAATGGAAAAATTTATTTCGAGATGTTGAAAAATACCTGAAAGATTAGGTCCGCAACGTCCCTTCGAAGTCCGATATAGCATTGTTTCTCCGTCAGCTGTTTGTTAGCCCTATCGATGCGGTTTGTTAAGACGTTCAAAAATGTTGATCCAGCAAGAATTTTTAAGATGGATTCCGTATTCATCCGGAAAGACTTTCAAATTGTACAATGCTCACATAATTGTGGAACACACAAAAATACAACAAAGGTTCACGTGTCTGGCATTTCGACCACTGCAGCCTTCATCTGAGGCTCAGAGCTCTGATGTTTTCACCAAAGAGTGACCTTCGGGTGACACTAATGGCAATGATTGATCTTGGGTCAGATCCTGGGTGAAATCCTGGGTCTGATATAGGACAACCAACTCTGAATGTGATTTAATGCATTGGGCCCTAAAGACACATGTATCCTCGTCATGTGATCGTTGAACTCCATTATTTCTCACCATCTACATTGTACTTGCCTTTGAGCTGGCGAGCCTGGGTTGGAATCTCAACCAGCTATAAAACTGTCACCCCAGTGTTTCACACACTGGACGAGGCATCAACATGTGCACCGTTAATGCGAAGGACGTGAGATGGGAGGAACCCCATCTGCCAGCACTGATCGTTGGTCGATGTTAAAGATCCCACAGTGTCCACAGTGTCTTATGTGTAGAGGAGGCGACTTATCGCCAGAACCCTGAACAAATTACAATTTCCTCATCTAACCTACAGATGGCACTGCATCAACAGCACAGCCACTCTCACGCAATGATGCAAACCAGCACACACGTTCTGCACACAAATCAATTCATGACCATCTGCATTTTGCAGTCACGTGATGCCCCCCTGTCCCCTTGCTAAAGTGCTTAACATCTCCGTGATGAAGACCACTCTGTTGTCGAAACATCAGACCTGAGGCTTGCCGGCTCGGAAGATATACTGTACTAGCCTTTAATTTCAAATCAGGATATTCCCAACAATAAGTATGTTTTTGTTTTACTTAATCTCAGTTAAAAGCCTCTCTGCATTTGAAACATTGGACCATTTTCCACCTTTGCTCACAGTAAAATAATCCACTGGTTTGGTTTACTTTTTGCAATATTTTGTTGTCTTCCATGCACTGCGATTTATGAATGTTCCGCATCTAAAATTCATATGGGTCTTCTTATGACAGGCAGTATGTGTGCTTTCATTCTCCAAGTTTGGCATGAAACATCATCCACAACACCCTGTTTCATTTTCATCTTTGATTTTCCGATCAAAATCAAGCTGAAGTGTTCAATTGATGCTTTTCCGTGTTGTGGAAAGCTTCCATTGTATCTCCTACATCGACAAAGCGGCCAGTTAGAGTACATCTGCAAATTCTGATGAATTGAAAACTCGGCCATCACATTGCACGTGACCATTTGTCTGACCCACGTAAAGTGCCAGGTGCATCGTTTGCACCGTTGTTAAGTAATAGAGGCATATTGACCATCCGCCTTGCGGCAAAGTATGCCGTAGCTACCAGTTCGGATCGATGGTGGAAAATAGGCCTACTGATGGAGGAGTGCCCAAGAGGGAGAACGAGGGATTGGAACAGCAGCTCGGGGCATTGTTTGCAACTCGAGGTTGTTATAATTTATTCGATAATTGTTTCATCATGCTGAGAAGAAGTTTTCTCACAGTGACTAAAGACACACAAATATTTAATTTATCATTCCATTTATTAGTTGAAAACTTGATGAAAACTTTGTCATGTCTTGGACTGCTTGTGGGTCTCTCGCCCTGAGAACTTTATGAATGCGCCTCACACATTGTAGTCTCATCTACATCTCATCCCATTCACAGACTAGCCAGTATCGAGCTCGTTTGGCCTACAAAGTCATCAAGTAGCTGTAGGGTGAGGGGTAGCTTGTGTTTCTGTGAACTTGGTGGGGATAAGAGGAGCAGCGTGTAATCCTGTTATGGAATCGGCGGAGGAGACTCAAACCATTGCTCACCTGTGCAGAGCTGTTGTAGATCCATGTGGCTTCTGTGGTATCCCTTAGTGCTGGATGACGTATGAGAGTCATGATTGGATGTTTAGTGACTCAATAGCTATACCATCAGCATCTGCAACAACGTTATTGCACCTGTGATGTCATAATTCAATGAAAATTAATTTTCTTTGAAATGCGATCTTTATATTTTTACAGCTGCCAGTTTTGAGTGAAGTATAGTTTAACCGGAATACAGGCTTTTGTAATTGAACTCGCGTGGTTTACATATCACCTGTGTGGTTTTGCTTGTTGAATGATGGTTCAAAATTAAGAACTTGCAGAAAACTTGGTCAAACCGTTTGAACAAGGATAACATTAGACCAATAAATGTCTTAACCAAAGGTTGAAAAAAGGAAAAATGTGCTGAGACATGTGGTGCCAGCAGGCCTGTCCCTGTTGGCATGTCTGTCTAGCATTAGCCATGGGTGCTGAGAGATAGGAAGGGAATGGCAGGCATGGTAAGGTAGTCTCCAGTGTTAGTCGACTCCCTGCTGGGCTCTTACCGTGTCCCATCTGCACCTGTCTCCCTTCTTCCTCTATCTGTCGGCACCGCATTGTGGACAATCGAGTGAAAATTTTGAATGACAGGTCCGAGGAGCGGGAGGGGGTTAAGGGGGGGTGAGGAGTTGGGGGCTAGGGGCTAGGGCAAACACCCTCCACAGCCTCTGTTCCTCCCATAACAATGTTCTTTACACATTTATGTTATGTCCTATTTTTTTTGACCAATTCTTATGGATTCACCTGCAATTTTGATCATCTTCATATTTTGAACTTGTGGTTATTTAAATTTATATTCACTTTGCAACAATCGACATCCAGTTTGGTCAACCAACCCACCATTGGAGCAATAAAATCTATGGTGCTGATAAACCCTTGTTATTTTTACCCTTTGTTTTCTCATCATAACCACTCTGCATCATGTCATATTGCTCCACACACAAATGGTGACATACTTGTATACACGACTTCAAAGTAATTGCAACAAAGGTGTGTTGAAATGCTCTACCTGCAGTCACTAATGACACATTTTGTGGCAATGTACTTAACACAGCCTGTGATGTAAACAATGATGATAACAACGATAATAATATTTCATTCATCATACGACAAATGTGAAATGTTTACATCTACAGTCATCGATCAGGTTCGACTGGGGTTGCTAAATAAATGACAAAATGTGGTTGCAACTCAGAAGAGACCTTATTGCAAAGTGTGATTGGTGTTTAAACAGCACACGCACCGGCGTGACAACAAGGAGATCCATTTTACAAGGGTATCTCTCATAGAAGGAGATATAAAACAGGACAATTATTTGTTTGTTATACTTACAGCTCCTGAGCTTATATATCCTTAGACCTAAGCTACAGAAGGGATACCCAGCTTCATGTACCATCTCAAAAGTTGATGTGCTTCATGATGCAACATCCCTCATCGGACATCCACCGGAATGGCAGATTTAGTCAAATCCAGCTTCGTTGGACATTTCGCCCATAATCAGACTGGCTATAGCCACCCAAACGATCCATCCTTCTCAAACAATATTTTTCTAATAACTAGAAACACCCGCTCCCTACGGGACCAGCTGTGGGGGAGGAGATCACGTGAATGTGCATATATATATATATATATATATATATATATATATATATATATATATATATATATATATATATATATATATATATATATACATAGTTGAGTTAATTTTTTATTAAAAGTCATTTTTGTCTTCTTTTTTTTTGGATACCTTGTCGATGCTCGTATGAGAGCTAGCACATAACGCAGAGCAAGGGGGGCATGAGACAAGAGGGGTGGGAGTGGGAAGGACAAAACAGAGGGGAACAGAGACATTAGGAAATCTGTCGAAGGGAGAGTGATGGTGTGGGGAACAATACATTACGGGGACTTTCAGGAAGGAAAGCAGGGAATTTGAAGGAGGTGGGCTTGGGGTGGATTAACGGGGGTAGAAAAGATCGAGGATTTGGATGGGGGGTGATAAGAGGTGGTGGTGAACAGCTGTTTTGAAGACCTGGCGGGAAGAATGGGATTGAATAGAGTGAGGGAGTTTATTCCAAAGGCGGGAAAAAAGAGGAATGAAAGAGTGAAGGTGAGCAGTGATTCGTGATTTTGGTAGTTTTACCAGAAGGGGGTTGTTGGTGGACCTTGAGGGCCCTGTGGAAATATGGTGGGGACAAATCGCAGAGAGAGAGCACGGGGGGTGAGGCTGGAGAGGAGACGGTAGAACACAGAATGACCACCGACCTGCCTGCGGTGAGAGAGTGAGAGGCCCAAAGACTCAGCCTCATCTCGGGAGATGCCAATGATAAATGCGGGAGATATCTAAATTGAACAGTTTCAAACCCGCTAAGCCTATGATGCTTTAGACTCACATTATCCTTATTCTTCTTATTATTCTTACTACCTATTGTTATTGTTCATTGATCTCCTATATAACATTATTATTATTATTATGCCATTATCATTATTATTATTCCATTATCATTATTGTCATTATCATCGGACAGAATTTATTAATTTGTGGTTATAATATATTGTGACTTCTGGTGGGTGTGCTGTGCAGCGACTCTTCGCCTATACCCCACTCATATGTAAATATACGTGTAAGTTATATGTCCAACTTTCTCCAAATTTCCCTCAGGTGAGCATTAAACAATTCTAGTGATATTAGGAATGGGGTTATGCATCAAATAAAGGCCACAATTGGACCATAAGGGTGTTGGGGACAATATTGCACAACACACAAGAAGCCATGGCTGGGATAAATCACATATGAGGCTGCAAGATATGTTATAAACAATCCAAAAACGGTCCACATATAATCTGATGGGTAGAAAAATCAGACAAGCGTAGGATACATCATTCATGCGTAAAGACTCAATGAAGCGCTTTTATAAGCTGAAGATCATTGCAGCCTTGATCACAGTCTACCTCGAGGCCGAACAAGTTGAGACGGCACAGATCCGTTCGTCTGTGGTGAACGTGATAACCATAGAATGCCTCAAGAACGTCGGGTTTCCTCCAAATTTATTTCAACTTTCGTGTTAAGCAACAGTAGCAAATGTTAAAAAGGTAATCGTGCGCTGGACAGAATTGACTGAATAATTTATCATTGTAATAATTTTTTTACTTCCTGTACGTTTGCCTCATGAAACACCATGATAAGCTATTTGTACAACATAACACGGATTTTGCCCAAGGCAGAAAACCCCCTCGGGGAGGGGGTCAAATTAAATTGCTACAACCTCCAAAATGTGACCCCGAGTCCCCCTTTCAAGTCTGGATGAGGTTGGAAAAGGAATGACTGAATGTATCGCGGTCGACAGACAACAGACAGACAGACACCATTACACAAAGGATCAAAGGATAAGCTCATAGGTATGCTCATATATATGTTCTTTACATTGGAGTAAAAATGAGTCTTTACGCATGAATGTCATTGTTGTTACCATCACATGGGCATTATAAGGAAAATATAGCTTTCCTGTGTGAGCAGGAGCAGGAGTTGCATTCAAATTACATTGAGTAATCTCTCTGATCCATTCACCATCACTGTGCCTTTCAGGCAATGTAACGTCACTGCATGGATTTCTGGGCTCATTCAGAACCTTTTCTCACCAATCCTTCGCATCTGTCTCCGCGGTCAACATGTCATGCCGGCGTCTTTTATTACTTTCATTTTGGGGAAGGCCTTTGCATGGATTCCTTGGCTTCGTGTCTCTGTATTCCCATCATGCGTTCATCTGAGGGTGCAGCCAAATGCACTCTTCAGCTCACATGAATTATTGATTTGGGGAGATTAAGGATGCTGGTTTAGTGGCTGCTTGGGGCTTAACACAGGCGGATTAGGTTGGTGGGAGGGGGATGATACTGCCTTTTACCTCACCTAGCAATTACCAGTGGGAAAAAATTACAAGAGAGAGAGAGAGAGAGAGAGAGAGAGAGAGAGAGAGAGAGAGAGAGAGAGAGAGAGAGAGAGAGAGAGAGAGAGAGAGAGAGTGAGAGAGAGAGAGAGAGAGAGAGAGAGAGAGAGAGAGAGAGAGAGAGAGAGAGAGAGAGAGAGAGAGAGAGAGAGAGAGAGAGAGAGAGAGAGATATTCCAAATCCTGGGTGTTCTGTGGATGAGCAGGTGCAGTTTGGTAATTCTGGTCAGCCTCGAGAATGCGGAGAGGATGATGCCATTTTGAGTTATGGAAGTGAGTTTTGTCGATGAAGCACGCACACACACACATTGAAAGGTGTTTCTCGAAATGAGACGCCTCAATTCTGTCGGATGAGTGAATATATTGCTGGTGGGTGATGTTATTATTTTTTGACAAACATGAGGTTTGATTACCTTAATGTTGCTTTGACTGCAACTGCCATGGCAGCAAGGCTAGGGGCCAGGTGTCGGTTGGATGTCGGGGTGTGAGCGGACCTGGAAAACTGCAGCAATTACCAGGTGGTCACAATCAGCTGAGCACACACTGTGGCGGGCATGAAGAGAGACGTTCCCACTCAATTAACTAGGGCGCGTTGTCTCAGGTGCGAACTGAATGTAGATAGTCAGATGCATTTGCCTGCATGCACAAAAAAAAAATGAAATCCTCATGTTCTGCTGCCTGGATGTTCATGCTAGGTTAATGGCATGACAGATTAATCGAAGTAGAGCATGGCCCAGCTTGGTCTGACCATATAATTTGTGTCCCACAGATTGCCGAACAAAAGTCAATCCAAATTTCTCAGTTTAAGCATCATCGTTCAGGTTGTCCCACCTGCTCTGTGTTGATTGAGTCGACAAAGCACATTCAGTGTTTTTTCTTCAATCAATTGCCAGGATTGTTGGTTTGTTTCATCATTTAATGAAAGAATAAGAAGAAGATTAATTTCAGCTTTCTCAGCCAGCCAGCTCCCCCACACCCCTCACACCCCTCATTTCCCCAAATCTGCATGTGCATATTTTCCCACAATATATAGCAGTGCATGCTTTATAAAAGTGTGCATCAGGTATTTGAATTCCGTCGTAAGCAATATTGCACGAGATAAAAAGCTGAATGACCTTCAACGTGGAATGGTTATTGGGTGCCAGAGGGTCCACACCATTTCTGCCACATTTGGTCTCAGCAAGTCAACCATGAGTAATGTCCTGAGTAATGTAAATAGATTACAATAGGTCATGCCAATATTGACAATAGGATAGGCAGCCTCAAAATGATTGACAGCATGATTGAGTCTTAATAACCTTAAAATAGGAAATGATGCAATACTCATCCTGAAACAGTATCTCCAAATAGTTGGTGGAGAGCATTAGTGTCACGATGAGAGCTGTGTTTGTCGGCGAAGACAGACAAACGCACGATCATATAAACGGTGAAGAATTATTCACTTCGCGTGATATTTTTTTACTGTCCCAATACCTTTAGTCATAAAATGCAGATACACACATATATCCATGATTCCTGTGGCGGTGTTCTGCCTCAAAAGATGGCCTGACAGCGGTCGTAAAGTCACTCGGTTACTTGTAAAACATCGGGCTCGCTTGTCAGGGAGCTTCTTCCACATGGGTGCTCAGTAAAGGCATTTCTTGACCCCGATTCTGGCTTCGTTGTGAAAAAATAACGTTCCTGTGAGCCAGCCGATAATGGGACCACTCCCTGTGCCGGTGAAGGCATCAGAGCGTGCAATCGTTTGTCTCTTGCATTCCGTGCCTGATTTATCAACAGAGCCAGTTAGCTGGCACTTGAGAAAATCCTTCTTTCTGGGGCGCTTAATTGCTGGTGATTAGAATGGAAGCCTCCATGGTGCATTCACCGGAATCAGCTAGGCCCAAGGCTCTTGCGGCAGGCCTATTTGGAGGCTTGGACTGAGAGTTTGGTTGTCATAGAAACACAGCTGCCAAAGCCATGTTTTTCTTCTGGTGTTGTGGGAAATGTAGTCATCCTAAATAACTTTCGTGCTTGACAAGGGATGTATCTTGGTCAGTTGTATTTTTTGTTGTGGTTGTCGCCAAAATGGTGGAGTTCCTTCAGGTTGAGTTACAAGTTTGTCAGTGCACACTTACAACTGGCCCTGTAACCTGGGGAGCAACTGAATCCAGATTTAGTTTGTTGAATGAATTATTGATATGGTTTGGTTGCTGTTTCATCAAATTGTTAACCAAAAGAAAATACGATAGGTGTGTTATGCTGATTTCTACTCCCATGCTCACCTTTCGCAATCGGGATTGATAGTCATTCATTGTCATAATAATATTATTCATCTCGGTCCGTCAAGTCGTGGCCGACTTCGGGTGACATTTATGATCAGATTTCTTCAAACATCCATTTCCAGCACTGCTTCACACAGCTCTGGCAGAGAGAGCTTTGTTGTAGTCTTTACCCCAACCATGCATTTCATACAAGGTCTGCCTCTTTCTCTTCTTTCCTTAGCCATACCCAGCATGGATGACTTCTCCAGACTAATTTCTACGCACATGATGTGCCCAAAGTATGAGTTTCTGTTTTATCATCAGCATTTCTAATGTACACGGTGGGGTAATATCTTCAAGCAGTGATTCGTTTTTTATTCTTGCAGTCAATGGAATTTTTAACATTCATCTCTAACACCACATTTCAAAGCTGTCAACTTCCTTTCTTTTGTTTTCATTGTCCATGACGCACATGCTTACAATACAACTGGAAATACCTGAGCATTCACCAACCTCCTCTCGGTTTGAACTGTCACTCACATATCTGTCTTTCTAAATATCTCTGGCAATCCAGACATTGGTGTCCCCCCCACCCCCCAGCACTAATCGTCTATTAATTTCTTCTCCTCGACATTCGCCACGCACTTCAATGTTATTACCCAGGAAAATGAAACTTCCAGTATTTCCACGTGAACGTCTCCAAATCTGAACACACTGATCTTCCCAGTTGACAAGATTTGAGTCTTTTTGAGGTTTAAATAAAGAGAAGTTTTTTCACTTTCTTTCTTCACTTTTTGCAGCAATTTCATCAAGTCCTCTTTACTTTCTGCCAACAGAGTGGTGTCATCAACATCCCTTACATTGTTGATGCATCTTCCTCCAATCCTGACTCCACCTCAATGTCATCCCTGATTGATTTCCTCATGATGTACTCACTATACAGATTGAGCAAGTATGGGGAGAGATGCATCCCCGTCTGACCCCTTTTCCAATTCCAAACCATCCTGTCTCTCTATACTCTCTTCTTCCTGGTGTGTTTTGTTTAGTGTACAAGCTTCTTATCAGACGTATCCGGTGCTCCAACGTCCACATTTATCTCAGCATAATTCACATCAGTTAATGATCAGCACAATCAAAATCTTTGTTATAATCTGTAAAACAGAGATACACCTTCCTTTTTGATATTTACTTGCTTTTTCCATGAACCATCTCAGATTTGCGATTTGATCTCGAGTACCTCTTCCTCCTCTGAAACCTGCTTGCTCAATGGAGCATTTCTCATTTAATGGAGTCCTATTTTCTGTGTTGAATCATCTTTCATAATATCTTGCTCACAAATGAAATCAACACAATGATGCGGTTATTTGAACATTCTCTTGGATCCCATATGTATGGCAATGGTACGTAGACTGACTGCTTCTACCTTTTAGGCCATACAATTCTGCTCTTGATCTGTGCACAGATTTTTGTGCATTTTTTTTTGGTGCTGTACACAGATGTGTGTACACCTGTTAAAATTTTGATTGCCTCCTCCCTGACAACCTCAGAGAGTTCAATTGGAATTTTGGTGGCACCTCATGCTTTTCCATTTTTCGGCTCCTTCAGGGCTCAAGGTACTTCACATTCGAACACTATTGGTTCTTGCTCATATTCTCTTTCTTCAAAAGTTGCCATCACATTGCTGGCTCATTGCCCTCGCCGAAGGAGAGGGTATTGCATTTGGGTCCGTTTGTTTGTTTGTTTGTTTGTTTGTTTGGCTGTCTGTCTGTTTGTCTGTTTGTTTGTCCGCACAAAACTTTTGTGTTTTTCTCCACAACTGCTTGTCGAATTGAAACAAAATTATTACCATATGTGGGACTACTCATGTGGAATGTTTTAATGATAATTATGACGTCATAGGTCATATGGTTTGGCAGCCATATTGGATTTACCCTAAAACCTATTAAAAAAAAGCTTTTTCTCCAGAACAGCTGGACAAATGGAGTGGAAATTTCACACAAATGTTCCCCAAGCCATGGGTGTACAAGATTGTTTAGGAATAATTGATAGGTCTAATGGTTTGGCAGCCATATTGGATTGAAGAACAATATTAAATCATGTTCCCTCTGGAACCGCCTAATCAATCGATGTTAAACCTCACATTTATGATGTAGTGGTGATGGGGAATACATGTTTTAAATTTCAACTTGATCAAATGCATGGTCTGGCAGCCAGAATTATTTAATTTTTGGTTTTGGCGTTTTTGTTTTTTGGTTTAAAAAAAAAATAAGGCTCACTTGGCTGTGCCTGGATGGGTTTGAAGGTAGAGGAGTATCAGCTGAAATGTGAATCCTATCTAGGTTCAGGTTCCTTTTCATTACTCCAATGCAACACTGTACCAATTTGGTCTTCCATTTGATTTGAATTGAATTTATTTTAATCCCATTCTAAATTGAATTGAATAATAATTAAAAAACGTCATGGGTCAGGGTCAGGTGTCCAATCAAAGTGGGGTTGAATCAAAGTGGGAAATCTTGGTTCCCGGTCATCACTGCCAGCAGCTATAAAGTGGCAGTTTTAATTATGTTTCTTATTAATTATGTAACACACCAGTGCACAAACACCACACAAAATACACCACACAAAAGAAGTCCTGATGAGGGTCTGCAATCTCTGATTGCTCTTTTTTCTTGTTTGAATAGAGTTTCAGTGGAAATTCAGGCTATTCCACAAGCCTGGTGTTGACGTAGTGGTTAGGGTAGCGGCTTGGGATCCAAAAGGTCCTGAGTTCAAGCCCCGTTGGGCACTTAAATTAATACACACCAGGAGGTTGACTCAGCCTGTCATCCTTCCGAGGTCGGCGAAGTGAGTACCAGTGTACTGGGCCCGGTGTATGCCCCGGTTAGAATAGGTGTACCATATCCCTGCGTCGTAAGAGGCGACCAGGGTTGCGTCAGGAAGGGCATCCGGTGTAAAACCTGTGCCAAATCATTATGCGCATCATAACGGATGATCTGCTGTGGCGACCCCGAACGGGAGCAGGAAGAAGAAGAAGAAGAAGAAGAAGAAGAAGAAGAAGAAGAAGAAGAAGAAGAAGAAGAAGAAGAAGAAGAAGAAGAAGAAGAAGAAGAAGAAGAAGAAGAAGAAGAAGAAGAAGAAGAAGAAGAAGAAGAAGAAGAAGAAGAAGAAGAAGAAGAAGAAGAAGAAGAAGAAGAAGAAGAAGAAGAAGAAGAAGAAGAAGAAGAAGAAGAAGAAGAAGAAGAAGAAGAAGAAGAAGAAGAAGAATAGAGTTTCAGTGGAGTCCTTCCATCTTTCGTTCACCTGTGTTTCTTCTGTCAGATATTTTCCTGTTCTATTCTTAAGGACTCTAATCCAAGACATAAACTTTCCTGTTATCCCTCTGATTTTAAAAAAGATCTCTTGTTTGTCCCCACTCTATTGTCACTTTCTGTATCTCTGCATGCCTCTTCAAAATACATACCTCCACCACCAAAGATGAATGGAGGTTATGTTTTCATCCCCGTCTGTCTGTCTGTCTGTCTGTCTGTCTGTTTTTCTGTCTGTGAGTAGGATATCTCAAAAAGTTATGGATGGATTCAGACAAAGCCTGGTGGGCAGGTTGGGTGTGTCGACAATAAGAAATTGATCAGATTTGATGAAGATTGGGATCCTGATCCAGATCATATAATTTTGAAGTTATTATTCACCATTGAGAGATGGAGCCAAAAACGATCTTTATCACAATATCTCAAAACGTTTTGGACGAGTTATGACAAAAATTGGTGGATGAGTTGGTTAGGTGACGAGAACAAGTCGATGAGATTTTGTTAATGCCCGGATGCAGATCTGGCCTATGAGTGGGATACAAAACATAAACTGTTCAGCCTGGCGGAGATATGCATTCTACCGAGTTATGTTTTAGATCTCGCTGTCTTTCCTAGCTTGTCAATGGAAATCAGCATTCAGCCACTTAATGTCCTCTCTTGATGCACTTTTGGTTTGAATCTCTCCTTCTGTCTGCAATATTTATTACCTTTTCTGATAGCCATTTAGCCTTCTTCCTTCTGCTCTGCTTTTGGGTGTTGTTTTTGGCCTTTTTCTTTTACATCTTCAACCTCTTGCCACAACTTATCTGCCATTCTGTCAAACAAGTTCATCTCTGCAAAAGGTTTTTTTTAAAACCTGTATTGCATATGGTTTCGATATAGTTTCAGGGTCATATCTGATTGGAATTTTAGAAATACTTTTTCATCTTTTTTCAGTTTGACTCATAGTTTTGCCACAAGGAGTTCATGGTATGCCCCAGAGCCTGCAGCTGGAAGTGTGTTGGCAGATTTCCAGCACTTCTCCATCTTCTATTGATTAGAATGTAGTCAGTCTTCTATCTTTGTTGCTCATCATGTGAATTCCTTGTGTATTAACTCCCTTGGCTCATTTTGGAAACCAAGTCAGTGCTTTCCTGCAATCCCTGGTGCTCCTGCTTCTCTATTTTTTGCATTCCAGTCTCCCATAATAATTAAAACATCTCCTTTAGGCACCTGTTCTCCCAGTTCCAAAACTTTCCATAAAACTCCTTCACAACTCCTCCAAAACTCCTCCACTAAAAAAAAAACTTTTCTTCATCTGCTGCAGAAGTTGGAGCATACATATGAATGATGGTGATGTTCACTGGATGTCCTTTCAGCTTCACTGATATTAACGTCATTGACTAGCTTATATCCCAGTACTGACTCTGCCATATTATTATTGTAAATCACTGCCACTCCATGTATTTTCCAGGTTTCGTGACCAGAAAAGAAGACTTTGTAATCGTCAGATTGAAATTGCCCCAAACAGTCCATCTAAGTTCACTTATCCCCAGAATTTCAGTTCTTGTCCTCTCCATCTCTCACTTCATTACATCTCTTACTTTTGTTCTGATTGCATCCTGATCTATTCTGTGTTCTAGCTCTTCCCCGAGCCTTGATTTTGTATTTTTTTTCAAAACGAATCTAACTTTCCCTGATTCGTTGACCTGAAATACCATGCACCAATTTTGTGAACGTTTGAGAAGCTCAGAGTTCAACTTTCAGTTCTGGCAACCTCAGCAACAGGATTTCCTTGCTTGTTTTATCCACTCCCATTGTTACGTCCACTCATACTCATCAAAACACTGCTCTTCCCCAGTAACAATTTGGGTGCTTTCAAACCTGGGGGGCTCATCTTCAGGCACCATATATTTATCTCATATTGCTGATCATGATTATTTTCTTGGCATGTAAGGAAGTGTTTTCGCCTTGCCCTTTCTAGGCAGTGTCTACACGAGATGGGTGTTGCTAGCCATTGTTCTCCAAAAGATAACCCTATGCCTAGCATCAAGGCAATGCAGTCATTACTGTCAATATGTGCTTGCTGCCTGCATGGCCATCCGCAACCTGCTCTCATGGCTTCACATAACCATGATCAGGAGGATAAAATTGGGGTAGTACACCTTGCCCAAGCATGACCCATGGGTTAACAAATGCAAAGGTCACCTCTTTTAAGAAGGATTACTGCCTTTACACCGTTAAACCCTTCGCCTTTGGTTTCAAACCCTGAACCGTATGGCAGTGAGGCAGATTTGGATTCAGAGTTTCCTTTTCCGAGATGAGTTGCTACCAAGGCTAATGAGCCCCATATGCCTAAAGCAACTGGTTTTAAGGTGCCAGTGATTTGCCTTTCACCTCTACACCCATTAGTGAAAACAACTCTGCCACGAGAAGGCCAGTGCATGGCTGGACTGTCAGAGGCTTTTGAAACACTGAGTAAGCCCTTGGCATATTTTGCACACTTTAAGAGCTTATCCTCAATGTCACGCCATGGCATAACAGTCCACGGGGGTCTTCATAGAATGAGTTTTCATTCCAAGTGAAGGAAAGCGAATAATCTATTTACATGGAACAAAAGTTCATTCATTTAATCACAAAGTTGCATGTTTTTAAAGCCTCTTTCAATTTTTTAAGAAGAAGCACTGATGGTTTCTTCATCAGGAGAGGAGAACCAAAAGGTTCTTTATTGAAAGAGGAACAAAAGAATGGGGGTGGGCGGTAAGCCTGGATTCTGAAATTTAACCAGGAGATGGTTACTGGAAGAATAAATGCTTCCTGGAGGAGCTTGTGATGGTCAGAGGGTGAAGAGAGCAAAAGAGTAAGACCAGTGATGAGGCAGTAAAAAACAGAAAGACCACTATCCTGTCTGTGATGTAAGAACAGCAGGCCTTATGCTTCTGCCATATTGTGGGAAATGCCAATGTTGAGAGTTTTACTTTCTGCATAATTCAGCAGAGACTGATGATGTGAAGCAAGAGCGCCAGTCCAGAGGAGACAACAGTACCCCCATTGAACTATGAACAAAGTCCTGTCGGCTATGAGTTGTTCCAAATTTTTAAGGAATGACTCAGAATAATGGAGGATGCCCAGTCCACGACTGGCTTTATAGGCCAGCTTTGACATGTCAGTCCAGGAGAAGCCTTGAAGTTCACAAAACTGAACCTCTTCAAGAGGCTGATTACAACAATAAGAAATATGAGTTTGTTTGAAGATCCCAGCAGAGTGGCATGGTTAAACTAAGGGACTATCCAGGAATAAAGGACATGCTCATCAATTCTAGTTCTGCAGAAAGTGATAGAACTGTCTGCCTGTTAGTGGGGTGGAGGCACTGTAAGACATAATGTGCAGTCAGCTGCAAAAATGTGGAGAGGGTTTGAGAGAGCAGGGGTTGTATACGTGCATCTATCATAATAAATGTGTGTGTCCTCCATAACTCCAAAATCATAAAACTTGGCGGCCCCAAACTTTGCATGCATACCAAGGGAACTCCAAGGGAGTGCACGAATGAAAACTGGGTGTTTGGGTAAATTTGAACGCACCTTTCGAAGATAATTAATGGGCTTATTAAATTAAACCAAGAAAAAAAACAGGCTTACCCTGGGTCAACACGCATTCACCTCGCAGGGGTCTTAATCCACCAACCTCCATGTTGTTTTGGCCTGATGAAAAATGCCTTGCCTTGGAACAGGTCACGACAGTTTCTGTACGACCGAGTTTCATACATACGAATTGCTGTATACATCACTGATCGTTGGTCTTCATCCCGACAAATTGCTGTATACATTGCCAATCACTTGCCAAGCCAACCATTCTTTAACAAACACTGTTTGTAAGCCATGGCAATACAGTCAACAGCGGTATAATTGCCATCATTATCACAGCGGTCGTCATTTTTACATCCGCCACCGAAGGTGAGGGGGGTTATGTTTTCACCCCTGTCTGTCTATCTGTTGGATTCGCTATATATGAGATATCCCTTATTGTCGGGTTTTCCGGCTGTCTGTCTGTCTGTGTGTGTATGTGTGTCTGCAACGCGAGGCTCCACAGCACGAACCAGCGAACCGATTTCGATGAAACTTTGCCAACAGTTGCCATATGGTCTGGGAATGTGCACGTTTGAATTCCGTTGCCTAGCAACTACCAGTTGCTGTACAGCGGCCGAAAAACCGCGTACAGTATTTTCAATACTTGTCCTTCAGTTTTGAATGTGGAGAAACGAGACTTCGGAATTAAACACTTCGAGATATTTAGAAAATTTAACTCGACCCGATTTTTGATTGAGGTTTTATTTTTCAAATGGTTGTCCTTCAAAAATCGGGTGTCTATTTGCCGTCATTTAAGGTGTGTATACAGTGTTTGTAAGGAACTACACCGTCGTTCCACCTTCGATCTCTCCTCAATCCAAATGTTATTGACCAAAGTGAAAAGGATCGAAAATAAATGGAATCACTGGCATTTCTGTCCTTGTGGATTTCTCATAATATAATATGTTTATTTATTTACCGAAAACGATTCCACGACCAACACACCACCTTCAATTATTTATTTATTTACCGAAAACAATTCCACGACCCACACACCACCTTCAATTATTTATTTATTTACTGAAAACGATTCCACGACCAACACACCACCTTCAATTATTTATTTATTTACCGAAAACAATTCCACGACCCACACACCACCTTCAATTATTTATTTATTTACCGAAAACAATTCCACGACCCACGCACCACCTTCAATTATTTATGTATTTCCCGAAAACGATTCCACGATCCACACTCCACCTCCAAATATTTATTTATTTACCGAAAACGATTCCACGTCCCAGACCCCACCTTCAATTATTTATTTATTTCCCGAAAACGATTCCACGACCCACACTCCACCTCCAAATATTTATTTATTTACCGAAAACGAATCCACAATCCACACACCACCTCCAATTATTTATTTATTTACCGAAAACGATTCCACGACCCACACTCCACCTCCAAATATTTATTTATTTACCGAAAACGAATCCACAATCCACACACCACCTCCAATTATTTATTTATTTACCGAAAACGATTCCACGACCCACACTCCACCTCCAAATATTTATTTATTTACCGAAAACGAATCCACGATCCACACACCACCTTCAATTATTTATTTATTTATATCCGGAAAACGATTCCACGACCCACACACCACCTCCAATTATTTATTTATTTACCGAAAACGATTCCACGACCCACACACCACCTCCAAATATTTATTTATTTACCGAAAACGATTCCACGATCCACACACCACCCCAATTATTTATTTATTTACCGAAAACGATTCCATGACCCACACCCACCTCCAATTATTTATTATTTAAAGTGGTAGTGGCATAGGAAAGTGGGCGTGGCTTATGAAAAATATTGTGTGTCTCAGGAGGTGTGGTCAAACAAGAGCATTGAGAGAAGTTTATCGGTTTTCCGTGTGTGTGTGTGTGTGTGTGTGTGTGTGTGTGTGTGTGTGTGTGTGTGTGTGTGTGTGTGTGTGTGTGCGTGTGTCTGCAACACGAGGCTCCACAACACAAACCAGCAAATCGATTATTTTTCAAATGGTAGTCCTTCAAAAATAGGGTGTCTTTTTACCGTCATTTTTTATGAGGAGTGCCACTTGGCAAAATACGCAATAGGAAAAAATCTTGCCAGGCAGAGGAACAATTGTATGTGAACTAATACCTCTTGGCAATGAATCTTCGTCAGTGGATCAGTCAGAATGAAAAGCATCGTATCCAGCGCTTCGATCCCAGTGAATCCCTCGTCGCCTTCCGGCTTGTTTGTTTGTCTTTGTGTACAGGATATCTGAAAAAGTTGGGGATGGATCGGGATGAAATTTTGTAGACAGGTTCGGTGTGTGACAAGGACGAACTGTTGAGATTTTGGTGAAGATCTGGATCTGGATCCGGATCCAACGACTAGAATTTTTAAAGTGATTCTTCACCGTTGAGAGATAGGGCCAAAAACGATATATAGCACGATATCTCAAAAAGTTGTGAACGGATTCGAATGAAACTTGGTGGATTTGTTGGGTGTGTAACATGGAAGAATTTATTCAATTTTGGTGATGATCTGGTTCCGGATCCGGATCTGATAATTTTCTAAGTGATTCTTCACCATTGAGAGACAGCGCGAAACCAATTTCTAGCACGATATCTCAAAAAGTTGAAGACGGATTCAGATGAAACTTGGTGGACATGTTGGGCATGTGACGAGGAAGAAATGATTCAATTTTGGTGGCGATCTGGATCTGGATCCGGATATGATTTTTTAAGTGATTCTTCACCATTGAGAAATATGGCGAAACCGATGTATAGCACGATATCTCAAAAAGTTGTTGATGGATTTGGATGAAATTTGGTGGACAGGTTGGGTGTGTGACCAGGAATAATAAATTCGATTTTGGTGAATATCCGGATCTGGATCCGACTACTAGAATTAGTTAGTGATTCTTCACCATTGAGAGATAGGGATAAAAATTATATATATATATATATATATATATATATATATATATATATATATATATATATATATATATATATATATATATATATATATATATATATATATATATATATATATATATATATATAGCACGATATCTCTAAAAGTTGGGAACGGATTTGGACGAAACTTGGTGGGCAGGTTGGGTGTGCTGTAAGGACGAATTGGTTCGATTTTGGTGAAGATCTGAATCTGGATCCGGATACAATAATTATTTGTTTTTATCAAAGTGAATTTTCACCATTGAGAGATGGGGCCAAAGACGATGTAATACTATATAGCATGACATTTCAAGAATGCATTGGGCCCGATATGTTCTCGTGGACCAGGCATTACATTGCGGAGGTATGCGCTCTTCCGAGTGCCCTTCTAATTGAAAATAAAATTACAAATTGACATTCAAGACCATATTAAGGTGATAAAGCAAACAAAGTATTTTCAACCATGTTGTTGTCCAGAGTGCTTGCTCGAGTGTTTAAGCCACTTGGTGAGTGCTCTACAAGCTGCTTGGTTGTTTGTTTGCAAGCCATGGCAATACAGGCAACATGGTGATACAGGTCCTTATTTTTAACAAAATGAACGATGAGACCCCACTATGGTAAAAGTACCCACAATGTCACTCTGCACTGTCCCTCTGCAAAACACAACCAAAAATAAATTGATCGATGTACAAAGTTCAGACCCCACTTGCCTGTGTTGGGCCCCGCATTGTCATGCAGTGCCCCTCGCCAGCTGAAAATGGTGCGGAAATTTTTTTTATACATGACATCACATTGTTGTCATGTTTTGTGCGATTTTCTTTCACGAAACCACCTGCCACTTCAAAATAAAAACATGGAAAAAAACAAGAAAAAGAGCAATCGGCGTTTGCAGAACCTCGCCAGGACTTGTTTTGTGTGGTGTGTTGTGTGGTGTTTGTGTAGTTTTGTGTGGTGTTTGTGTACTGTGTGTTATGTAATTAATCTGAGACATAATTAAAAAGAGACTGCTTTTGACATTTGCACGTGGTACATGCCTCATTTGGTATGCATTGCTGTCTGTGCTGTCGCTGATGATTCACCAATATGCGATGAAACCGGTCCGGCAGCTGATGGGGTGTGCAGCATTGGGATTCTCATGTGTTACTATATGTGAATGTCTTTATAGCTGTGGAGGAACTCTGGGTAGGGTTTGATACAGCATCGCGCTTACCTTGTGTCAGTCTTCTTGGTTGCTTTATGCAGCAGTTTCGGCTGGAGGAGCATGGGAGGTGTTAATTTATTTATATAATCGTAGCCACCTGGGTTTAGTTGATGAGGTGAGAGCTGATTGCCTATTCCCTCCATTCACTGGTGAAAGATGTGCGTGGGTCTTTAATATATATATATATATATATATATATATATATATATATATATATATATATATATATATATATATATATATATATATTTGTTGAGCATGGATTCAATTATTCACCTTGCATGGATTATTGCACGAGTTCTCAGCCTTTTGCATCACATCTGTGTTGGGTCACACCTTGTACCGTTGTGACGCTGTGTTCCATATATGTCTTCAGGGCTCTTACCACAGTTTTTGCGATCAGACATGCCATCAGGACTCTCCTGTTTGATTCTACATGCAGTACCTTGCCACCACTGCTGTGCTTTTGTCCCCAAAATGCCCCCAAAGCTCACCCACTCATATCCACCTGTGTGGCTTTACATGCCGTGATCACCTTCACGGCTTCCCGTCAGCTGTTCTACTGGTCATCATCACCACACTAGTTCTTCTGGTGGCTTTCACTTCGAGCGGTCATCATTTTCCCTACTTTCCACTTTCTGTCTCTAGGTCCCTGTGTCTTCTGACATGTAGCATCCTCATAGTATGGTTTATTCCTTTTTTATATGCCCGATATATATATATATATATATATATATATATATATATATATATATATATATATATATATATATATATATATATATATATATATATATTTCTATATATATATATATATATATATATATATATATATATATATATATATATATATATATATATATATATATACCTGGTGTTGGCGCAGTGGTTAGGACAGCGGCTTGGGATCCAAAAGGTCCTGAGTTCAAGCCCCGTTGGGCCACTGAATTAATACACCAGGGGGTTAACTCAGCCTGTCATCCTTCTGAGGTCGGCGAAATGAGTACCAGTGTACTGGGCCGGTGTATACCCCGGTTAAAATAGGTGTACCATATCCCTGTGTCGTAAGAGGCGACCAGGGTTGCGTCAGGAAGGGCATCCGGTGTAAAACATGTGCCAAATCACTATGCGGATCATACGGATGATCCGCTGTGGTGACCCCGAACGGGAGCAGCCGAAAGAAGAAGAAGAAGATATATATATATATATATATATATATATATATATATATATATATATATATATATATACATATATATATATATATATATATACATATATATATATATATATATATATATATATATATATATCGGGGTGTATTATGTGATACCGGTCGTCCGTCCGTCCATCCGTCCATCCGTCCGTCCGTACTCTCCAAAGTTTTCAACTTTCACGTTTCATATTTGGTACATAGGTACAGACTGTGGAGATGGTGTGTCGCGACAGACGTTCGTCATCTAAAGTGGTTGCCATGGCAAGCAGGATGCTGTTTTCCATGGAGTAGCACAATTCTGTTTATACTTTCTTGTTCTTCATAAATTGACGTGTTTGAATATACAACTGTGTGTGTGCGTGCATGTGTGCGCACGCGTGTGTGTGTGTCTCAGAGACTTTTTCGTGCATATATTGTGCTCACTTGCGCTCTTGTTTTTTCTTGCTCTCCCTTTGATTTTATGCTTCACCCTTATTCTTTAGTTTCCTCTCATGGAGCATATTATCACCGCACACAGGCAAAGTGAAAAGCAGGGTTAAGTAATTGGTTCATGTCTGTTTGTCTATCTGTCCATTTTTTTATCGGTCTACAAGTGTCAGTTTATGATCGCGGAACAATGTCGTTTGAATTGAATGTTATATTTTGAACACCAATCAGAGCGTGAATTGGAAAACAAACCTGCCGTTTAGCAGTACATTGTCTCTGAATTCATTCCGATCACACATGCTCAGAAAGGAGTCAGACAAGCCGGTGGCGACAAGGGATTCGCGAGGATCGAAGCGCTGGATACGATGCTTTTCATTCTGACCGATCCACCGACGAAGATTCATTGCCAAGACGTATTGGTTCACATATAATTGTTCCTCTGCCTGGCAAGATTTTTTCTATTGCGTATTTTGCCAACTGGCACTCCTCATAAAAAATGACGTTAAATAGACACCCTATTTTTGAAGGACTACCATTTGAAAAATAATCGGTTTGCTGGTTTGTGCTGTGGAGCCTCGCGTTGCAGGCAGACACACACACACACACACACACACACACACACACACACACACACACACACACACACACACGGAAAACCCGATAAACTTCTCTCAATGCTCTTGTTTGACCACACCTCCTGAGCCACACAATATTTTTCATAAGCCACGCCCACTTTCCTCCGCCACTCCCACTTTAAATAATAAATAATTGGAGGTGGTGTGTGGGTCGTGGAATCGTTTTCGATAAATAAATAAATAATTGGAGGTGGTGTGTGGGTGGGGAATCGTTTTCGGTAAATAAATAAATAATTGGAGGTGGGTGTGGATCGTGGAATCGTTTTCAGTAAGTAAATAAATAATTGAAGGTGGTGTGTGGATCGTGGAATCGTTTACGGAAAATAAATAAATAATTGGAGGTGGAGTGTGGGTCGTGGAATCGTTTACGGAAAATAAATAAATAATTGGAGGTGGTGTGTGGGTCGTGGAATCGTTTTCGGTGAATAAATAAATAATTGGAGGTGGTGTGTGGATCGTGAAATCGTTTTCAGAAAATAAATTAATAATTGTAGGTGGTGTGTGGATCGTGGAATTGTTTTCAGTCAATAAATTAATAATTGTAGGTGGTGTGTGGGTCGTGGAATCGTTTTCGGTAAATAAATAAATGATTGAATGTGGTGTGTGGATCGTGGAATTGTTTTCGGTAAATAAATAAATAATTGAAGGTGGTGTGTGGGACGTGGAATCATTTTCGGTAAATAAATAAATGATTGAATGTGGTGTGTGGATCGTGGAATTGTTTTCGGTAAATAAATAAATAATTGAAGGTGGTGTGTGGATCGTGGAATTGTTTTCGGTAAATAAATAAATGATTGAATGTGGTGTGTGGATCGTGGAATTGTTTTCGGTAAATAAATAAATAATTGAAGGTGGTGTGTGGGTCGTGGAATCGTTTTCGGTAAATAAATAAAAAATTGGAGATGGTGTGTGGATCGTGGAATCGTTTTCGGTAAATAAATAAATATTTGGAGGCGGTGTGTGGATCGTGGAATTGTTTTCAGTCAATAAATTAATAATTGTAGGTGGTGTGTGAGTCGTGGAATTGTTTTCGGTAAATAAATAAATAATTGAAGGTGGTGTGTGGGTCGTGGAATCGTTTTCGGTAAATAAATAAATAATTGGAGGTGGGGTCTGGGTCGTGGAATCGTTTTCAGTCGATAAAGAAATAATTGGAGGTGGAGTGTGGATCGTGGAATCGTTTTCAGTAAATAAATAAATAATTGAAGGTGGTGTGTGGATCGTGGAATTGTTTTCGATAAATAAATAAATGATTGAATGTGGTGTGTGGATCGTGGAATTGTTTTCGGTAAATAAATAAATAATTGAAGGTGGTGTGTGGGTCGTGGAATCGTTTTTGGTAAATAAATAAATAATTATAGGTGGTGTGTGGGTCGTGGAATCGTTTTCAGTAAATAAATAAATAATTGGAGGTGGTGTGTGGGTCGTGGAATTGTTTTCAGTCAATAAATAAATAATTGGACGTGGTGTGTGGGTCGTGGAATTGTTTTCGGTAAATAAATAAATAATTGAAGGTGGGGTCTGGGTCGTGGAATCGTTTTCGGTAAATAAAAAATTATTGAAGGTGGTGTGTTGGTCGTGGAATCGTTTTTTGGTAAATAAATAAATAATTGGAGGTGGTGTGTGGGTCGTGGAATCGTTTTTGGTAAATAAATAAATAAACATATATTCTTAGAAATCCACAAAGACAGAAATGCCGGTGATTCCATTTATTTTGGATCCTTTTCACTTTGGTCAATAACGTTTGGATCGAGGAGAGATCAAAGGTGGAACGACGGTGTAGTTCCTTACAAACACTGCATACACACCTTAAATGACGGCAAATAGACATCGAATTTTTGAAGGACTACCATTTGAAAAATAAAACCTCAATCAAAAATCGGCTCAAGTGAAATTTTCTAAATATCTCAAAGTGTTTAATTCCGAAGTCTCATTTCTCTACATTCAAAACTGAAGGACAAGTATTGAAAATACTGTACGCGGTTTTTCGGCCGCTCTACACCAACGGGTGGTTGCTCGGCAACAAAATTCAAACGCGCACATTCCCAGAGCATATGGCAACTGTTGGCAAAGTTTCATCGAAATCGGTTCGCTGGTTCGTGCTGTGGAGCCTCGCGTTGCAGACACACATACACACACACACACACACACACACACACACACACACACACACACACACACACACACACACACACACACACACACACACACGCACACACACACACACACACACACACACACACACACAGACAGACAGCCGGAAAACCCGACAATAAGGGATATCTCATATATATATATATATATATATATATATATATATATATATATATATATATATATATATATATATATATATATCGAATCCAATAATTTTTTTCCTGTTTGCTTGTCTGGCAGTCAAACAAAATTTCAAATCACTCCAAAGATGAAACTTACTCTGCTTTAAGGTAGTCATAAAGGACACAAAGAGGCACGAAGAACTCATTTAACGTGTCCGGTGGGGTGCTGAAATAGCCACTGCGTCAATGTCGGTAAACTTCCTTAACTCATCTCTTTCTACGACTTTTGCAATCTTTATTTTATTTTAATTTAATTTAATGTTTCAACACTGTACAACACAAATTACCTTCTTATCACTTCCAAGAACCTCCAGTTTTGCTGTACTTGGACGTGTTGAATAGGGTGTTGTATAAGACTGCTTCGATCGGCTAAACTTCTGGAATATTTTTAAAAATGATCTTCAAAATCATTATTTTATTGAAGTTGAAGTATAAACTTGAACACTGCTTGGGGTAACCTGTTTTATGAACTCTCGAGTTATAGTTTATCTGTCCATGATAAATTTTAAGTTTATAAACTGTGGTCTTACTCATTCACTTCTATCTTGAAATTGTGCTTGAAACTACACCATTTGAGAGGTTCAGAGAATGGGTATATCCACTTAATCAGATCAGCTGTCCAAACTCATTCATAAGAGCTCGGCCCTCAGGGCTTGTGAAGGTGCCCCACGGAGGTGTGTGGCATTACTGTTCCACTCCGTGATGAAGCAGTCATTACAAGTCGCTTGTTGACTGAGCTTACTATATTGTTCTTCTGGTTTTGCCATAACTTCGATTGTCACTTTTTTATTTCATATTTGTTGTCAAACCGACAGGTGGTTTAAAATGACATCTTTTTGTGAGTTTAGTTCAGTGTAGTCGATTTGGTCAGCAAATGTAACATATTTCAAATGCCTTTCTAACCCTGATGCCGCGGCAGCAGAATCCGCGCAGAATGAATGTGCCCGTTCCACAGGAATTCTTCACAGCTGCTCGAAAATCCCAAACACATGTTTGGAAGTATTTTGACAGCACAACAACAAAACAGGCAGTTTGGGTTTTCTACATCTGCCTTTTTTTTCACCCATCTATCTTTCCAACCTTCAACTGAGGACGCTCTCTCGGTGCCAAACCAATTTCGCTTCGTGTTTCTTGTTGTGGTCAAACATGGCACGCCATCGGCAGGCCTCAAGCCGCAAATGCCGCCTCAGGAGGCTAAAGCGGGGTCTCATGGCGGCTCGAGGTCCATGTACACTGTTTAGACATGCGTTTCAGTTTCCCATTGCCTCTCACCAAACGAAAGTGACAGCTTGATTTTAACGCAACCCAACTGTCAAGAAAGTCTTATTATTTCTTTTCATCACTCGTTCTAAAGTAATTGTTCAACCAAGAGTCACTTTCAGCAACATAATGTTTTGCCTTTCTGAATTAAGTGATTTTATCTTTCATTCCTGCACGCAGTCATACTTTCTTCTTCTTATTATTATTTTTTACTTCTGATTTGAAACAGGTTTTATTTGTATCCTTTGAGTATATTTTAGATTTTTGGAGAAAGCTTCAGATTTATCGTCCGTGCAGGAACTCTCGAAAAAAGCAATATTCTGTTTGTTCCTACATACAAAAAAGGATCTGAGGAATTTCTTCAGGTCTTCTTGTTAAGAACAACAGCTTTTTCTTAGTCTGTTTTTTTTTTTTTGGTGGGGAATCGATGATGCAGTTTAGTGAAGATGCGTGAGTGCTTTTATGCACGTAAAAGCCTCTTCCTGGATAATACATGAGCACATTTCCCCCTTATCTGCAAGTGAGTGTGCCTATGAGAATAGAGTGCATCAATAATGCTATAACTTTCATCGGTTCAGTTATTTGACACGGAAAACGAATCTATATTTTTATTTCATGTCAAGCCTCTTAACTGGTCGAGTTAAGAGAGGAGAAACTTCTTTTTTCTGCCCTTATTTTGATATATGTGTATGTGTGTGTGTGTGTATATACAGGGGGCTGCAAAAGTTTGTATACAGTAAGGAATGTACCAGTATATCATTATTGTATACCTACTTTTGCAGCCGCCTCTGTATATATATATATATATATATATATATATATATATATATATATATATATATATATATATATATATATATATATATATATATATATATATACATATATGTATATTAAACTCCCCACATTCCTAATTGTGAAGTATAATCCTCTTTCAGGAATTACCTGTGTTTGCTTTGTGATATGTGAGGATGAATTTGTGTGCGAGCCTTTATTGCATTTTACTTGGACTGGTAAGATATCTTTGAGATATGTGTTCTTGAGCTGGCTAATCGAGGTTCGAATCTCGGCCAGGCTACAAACTGTCATCCTGGTGTTTCGCATCCAGGGTGTGGCATCAATGCATCCATCCTGCATCACACAGATGTTAAGCTTGAACACACGTTGATGATCCCTGGTGTGTTTCGTGACAGGTATGCGAGTTGTCACCGGCAACCAGAGCCAATTACAAATTCTTGCTACAGCAGAATGTCAGGCCTGACCAGCGGGTTCATCAAAGTCTTGGGTCTAAAACCTTCCTTGGCTGACAGACAAAAATGTGGGATTATTTGGAGCCGTTGAAGAAGTTATCCGAGATGTTATTGTGCTTTCAGCTCATTGGATGTCATGCTAATATTTTGGCATCCAGTACAAAGTGAAGTCGATTCAAGATAAGATCATTTCAGATGTCGTTAAAAGGCAGGATTTCTTTGAGAGTTTTCAAGTGACCTTCACAGCAGTGGATTCATTCCTATTCCTGTGCTCGACACCACACAAAAAAACTTCTCTTAGCAGATGGTGATGTTAAGCACACATCGTTGATGTTCTCGCTTGTTTGGTTTAATTTTCTGCCGTGTCATCAAAGAAGTCAGATGGTTTTTTTTTATGCCATGAGCTTTGTGCGTATGTGGCACTATTCACATTTTCCACTTGCATTCAAACCATATACATTCGCCCTCAGCATACAAGGGCCACAGCTGTGCGTGAATGCATCGAGCGCATTTTGCTGAGTGCGGCAAGATCATCTTGGTTCATAAACAGAACAGTACTTTTATGACCCATTTTGTGACTGTTAGGCCTTCAAGTATTGTCTTGTGTCGAAACAGTTTTCATGTAGTCAAAAGTTTCATCGACGTCTTGTTAACCATCCCTTTCTGATTTAAAAGGTTAATCAACCAAACGTTTGTCAAAGCCTTACAAATGATCAATTAATTGTTCTTGTTTTGATCAAAGTTGATTTCTTTAAAATCAGTGCACACACGGGCATTATGAAAATAAAAAGTTTCAACAAACTCACCCTCCGGTAATCATGCTTTCTCAACAGGTCCTCAAATGTAGATGCCACTGACATTTCACTTGGTGTGCTCTTTCATCGTGTTACGTGCATTGTACTTTTCTTCCACTCTTATCGGATACATCCGTACATGGAATGCACGCCAATTGTGACGTTGTTTCCATACTTGCACTGACATATGTTGATAATCGGAGTTCTGAGTTAAGTCTGCAGCACCGCAGGCAAGATAAGTCTTGCATTAATGATGCATTTACTCAAAACTCCTGAACCATTTCCCTGTGTGCCTTTCGTTTCTGCACAATACTTCTCTTTTGCCTCCATAATTTTTCTGAAAGAAATATATAAATGCACAGAAATAAGTTTGGACATGAGGCTTTAGCTAAATGTAATGGAGTCTCAGTCTCAGTCTCAGTCTCAGTCTCAGTCTCTCTCTCTCTCTCTCTCTCTCTCTCTCTCTCTCTCTCTCTCTCTCTCTCTCTCTCTCTCTCTCTCTCTCTCTCTCTCTCTCTCTCTCTCTCTCTCTCTCTCTCTCAGTCTCTCAGTCTCTCAGTCTCTCAGTCTCTCAGTCTCTCAGTCTCTCAGTCTCTCACTCTCTCACTCTCTCACTCTCTCACTCTCTCTCTCTCTCTCTCTCTCTCTCTCTCTCTCTCTCTCTCTCTCTCTCTCTCTCTCTCTCTCTCTCTCTCTCTCTCTCTCTCTCTCTCTCTCTCTCTCTCTCTCCCCCCTCACCAAAAGGAATTTTGAACATACGAGAAATGATTTTCAACAAATAACTGATTGAGCAAACAGTTTCAACCACAGTGAAACCTGCTCTCCTCAAGGCTCGCATTTTGAGCTGTGATGGTATGTAAGCAAGGCAGTACAACAGAAATGACAGAGATAGAATTCTGATCTTGAAATGTGGATGGAGCCTGATGTGGAGAAGACAATGGTGACAGAAGCCAGCAGGAAGAAAAGGCAGTGATTATCGATATATATATATACATACATACATATATACATATATATATATATATATATATATATATATATATATATATATATATATATATATATATATATATATATATCAGCCTGGTGTTGGCGCAGTGGTTAGGGCAGCGGCTTGGGATCCAAAAGGTCCTGAGTTCAAGCCCCGTTGGACCACTGAATTAATACTCCAGGGGGTTGACTCAGCCTGTCATCCTTCCGAGGTCGGCGAAGTGAGTACCAGTGCACTGGGTCGGTGTATACCCTGGTTAAAATAGGTGTACCATATCCCTGTGTCGTAAGAGGCGACCAGGGTTGCGTCAGGAAGGGAATCCGGCGTAAAACATGTGCCAAATCACTATGCGGATCATACTGATGATCCGCTGTGGCCGTCCTTTCTTGTTGAGTAACCATCGCGTTGGGTGGCAGAGATGTTATTCGATGGTGGTGTCCGTTGTCTGTGGGGATGTCGGCAGTTGTGGAGAAGGTGGTTGTGGTTGTTGAAGTAGTGGTGTGGTTGTTGAGAGGTGGTTGTGGTGGTTGAAATGCGGTTGTGGAGAAGGATGTTGTGGTTGTTGTTGTAGTGATGTGGTTATTGAGAGGTGGTTGTAGTGGTTGAAATGTGGTTGTGGAGAAGGTGGGTGTGGTTGTTGTTGTGGAGATGGTTGATGCGAGCGATGTTTTTGTTGTGGAGAGGTTTGATGAGATGTTGTTGAGGAGCTTGTGAGGAGATGTGGTGGTTGGCGTTGTGGAGATGTGGTGGTTGAAAGGCGGTTGGTCAAAAATAACAATAGCAAAAGAAAAATACTACCTCAAAGATCACAGCCTGGTTACACGAATAATTTCCTGTTAAACATCGGTGGGGAAATCTATCTGAACACAGACTTATCGACATAACTGATCTAAGGACCTATATGGTGCTCTGTGAATTTCCACAACCGTAACAATATATAGACTCCTCCCATGCTCTTCCAGCCAAAGAAGCTGCATAAAGCAACCAAGAAAGGCTACCAAGTTAAGCCCTTCATTGTTTCAAACCCTTCCCAGAGTTCCACCACAGCTATAAAGACATTCACAAATCGTACATACATGAGAATCCCAATGCTATACACCCCCTCAGCTGCCGGACCAGTTTCATCGCTTATTGGCAAATCATCAGCGACAGCACAGACAGCAATGCATACCAATGAGGCTCCCAAACATGTCCTATATGCAAATGTCGAAAGCAGTCAATATATAAATGGTAAAGAAAGACCCACCCACATCTCTCACCTGTGAATATATATAATTTCACAACACTCTAAATTTCACATCTCTTGGCAAGATCGAGCTTAGATTTCATATTTCAAGAGTATTGCTTCAATTCCTGCAATGAAAGGCTCATGGAGCAGGTTCTATATATGATTATATACAGTCAAAGCTCGTTACTATGCCACCCGTCGGGACCGAGCAAAAGTGGCATAGTAGCGAGAGTGGCATAGTAACGAGATTTTGTAAAAACGGCCTTATTTTCTCAAGTTACCCATCTGTAGTTAATCTTTGGACAAAATTTATTCCAGCAAGTAAAAGGCACGACTGTTGTATAAGCTAAGCGAACGGAGAGCATACACACACCAACAGAGTTCACACACTAACATATGGCATGGCGAGAAATTCACGACACACAAAGCTTTCAAGAATCGTCGGCTGGCGCATCTTCTTTCGGCGGATCTCGTGCATCTCGTTGTCTCGCCGATCGCACGCTTGCATCACACCGGGCTTCCCGCTTCTCTGCTGCATGAATTTCCGGACGGTGCTACAAGCGCGCTGGGCTTCCTCGAACGGAATGATTTCCTCCTCGTCAGTTACCTCGTCATCTTCACTTTCCACCGGCTCCTCACTGCACAGAATCTCCTCCAGCGTGAAATACCCGCCAGTCGCGAGGCGCTCGTTGGCTTCGAGAAAGTCAGACAGCTCGATCTCCTCGTTCTCGTGCATCTTTTCATCGGCAGGCCGAGCTTCCCAGATGTCGGGCAGCTCCGCATCCTGTGGCTCAGTTTGGATCTCCTCTTCGATGAACTTGGCCTTCGCGAAACAGTTCCTGATCGTCGACTTGCCGACCTGCTCCCAAGCACGCCGGGCGACGTGTAGAGCGTCGAGCAACGTGAACTTCAACTCCTTTCCCTCGTCTATGGCCTCAAGCCGGCGGCATAGCAGGAGCTTCTTGTAGTGGCGCTTGAGGTTCTCTATGATTCCCTGATCCATTGGTTGCGAATTGGCTGTCGTGTTGGGTGGGAAGAAGACCAGTTGGATGTTGTTCAGCTCGAGCTCAGGAGGGTGGCCAGAGAAGTTATCGAGACAGACCAGCACTCTGCGTCCCTGCTGGCCGAGTCGTCCGTCCCACGCACGCAACATATCCTCGAAAAGCTCCTCCGTCATCCACGCCTTCGAGTTCGCCTTGTACTTGACCGGGATCTCTTTGTTCTTGAAGGCACGGGGTTTCTTGGAATTGCCAATCACCAGAAGAGGGAACTTCTCGCTGCCGCTCATGTTTGCCCCAACCAGAAGAGTGATCCTTTGCTTGCTTTTCTTTCCTCCAGTACACCGCTCTCCCCTGAAAGCCATGGTCTTGTTCGGAAGCAGCTGCCAGAAGAGTCCAGTCTCGTCCAAGTTGAAGACGTCGTCTGCGGAGAACTGCCCGAGTAAGGGACGGAGAACCTGTTGTTGCCACTCAAGAAGGGATTGCGAATCCACCGCTCCAGCTTCGCCCTGCACTGTCTTGAACGTAATGCCGTGGCGCTTCTTGAAATTGCCCAACCAACCGTCGCTCGCCATGAAGTCTGGGATGTGCATCAGCTCGGCCAGTTTCATCGCCTTCTCCTTGATCAGATCGCCGCTGACAGGCACATTCTGTCCTCTTGATTGCTTCAGCCACATGAGCACTCCCTCATCAAGCTTCGGGTCGTGAGCCTGCGTCAACTTCATGCGCTTCGATGGAAATCCAGCTTTGATTGCAGCCTCGATTGCATCCTTCTTGCTGAGAATGCCCTTAACGGTGGTTCTCTTAAATTCGACGCCCCATTTCTTGCTAATCTCCCTGGCCAACTTGGACTGATTCGGCTCCTTCTTCACGGCATCGATTATCTCCTTCTTCTCCTTCAGCGTAAAGTCGGTTCGCTTGCGTTTCTGAGCTGACATTATGGGCTGAATTTGAAAAAAAATGATGTCACTGTTGTACATGTGCCTGCGTGTCTGTGTGTGTGCTCGCGCTTTTTTGTGTCTCGTTGTGCGTGTTGTGATTGGCTTGTTGTGGCTGGCATCGGGGAGAAGAATCGCGTGTTTTGACACAGTCTGACTATGCGCATACGTATTGAAATATGTTGTGCGCAGCTGGACTGTAGTTCGTCGCTTCGCCTTTGGACGTGAGTGTGATAATCGAGCACTGCGCAATACAGACTTTTTCACGACTCGTGCCTTTTAACAGTCACACAGTAGTGGCATGGTAGCGAGAGTAGGGGGTGGTATAGTAAAAATTTTTTGTATTGAATTTTGTCGGGACCGAGCAAAAGTGGTATAATAGCAAGAGTGGCATAGAAGCGAGGTGGCATAGTAACGAGCTTTGACTGTATATATATATATATATATATATATATATATATATATATATATATATATATATATATATATATATATGTATACATATACCAATGAGACATCAATGCATGTTTACATGAATTGTAAGGACATTCGTTGTTGACAATGGACAAAATGCAAGATGTGTGAGTTGTTCCTTGGATCCCAACAGCATGACTGAGTTCTCAGCCGCAAAATGACAGATATGCCAACTGTACTTCTCTAAACGTTTTAAATTCCACACAAGCTATTCTTGAGTCTCATAATCAACATTTCATCTCTACAAACTCAGAGAAGGTCTCATCCTTCAAACACAAACACTTTGAGTTGCAAAGATCATATATTCATTTCTATTTATCTCATGGGTGCTGTGATGAAACGTCGTCAACATTTTCATCTATGGATTGACGAGTCACTTCTCCCTCTTTATTAATTTGTGGGTGCGAATGACCACGATCATGATTTGTTGTTATGTGAGATGAGTCAGATTAACATATCAAATCCTTCTTTGGGTTTGTGGTCCCAGCATGAATTGGCGGTGCAATTTAGCAGACTATGTTTAAATTACGTCTTGAGTTAAATCCTGTTAGTCGTGCATCTAAACTCTTCCTTTAATTATCCATTTTCCCTTCCTGTAGTTTGCTTAATTGTGAGGATGATTGCTCTTGGCAAATAGGTTGTTTTCTATGGGGTCTTGTGAATAATTATTGTCCACTCATCACTAAGATTATGAATGAATGGGTGATTCGAATGGCTATAAATGCATTGATGTTGTTTGGTTCTCTATTCCTGGAGGGGAGAGGTGGGGGGCGGGTGGAGGGTAATTATTTATTGTAGATTATATTGGGGAAAAAAAATTAAAAAGATATAATGGATGGTAAAGTTGTAACGACAGCAATCCAATGTAATGTGAATGAATTCATCTGTGGTTTGTGTTAATTTTTAATTCTGATCTTCTCCTGTACAGCAATTCCACTCCTGTACAACATAAGGCCTTGTCTGGCCAGGTAATCCTAACTATAATTCACGGACCGGTATGTGGTTGTTACTTCCACCACCGAAGGTGGTTGGAGGAGATATTTTCATCCCTGTCTGTCTGTCTTTGTTTGCTTGTCTACTTGTCTGTGAACATGATATCTCAAAAATTTGTGTACGGATTCAGACGAAATTTGGTGGAGAGGTTTGTTGTTGTGACAAGGACAAACTGATTCGATTTTAGTGAAGATCCAGATCCGAGAATATTTGAATTTTTTGAGTGATTCTTCACCATTGAGAGATGGGACCAAAAACAATATAAAAGCATGGGTGGGGGGACGACGACAACGAAAATTCTCTCTGTAAATGCGTATTGTGTAGCGCCGCTCCAGGTGGGAGAGGATATTACAAATCCCTACCCTTTCGAGGACAGTATTCCTGTCCCCACGTTTTCCAGTGTAGTGAGGTGTTTTGAATTACGCAGCGAGAGGTATATTGAAGAGGGATTTTGAATTACACATTTGAGTAAGTATGATATAATAACCCTCAAGCCGCTCCCAGAGGGAGTGGGTGCTTCTAGTGAGAGATAAAAGCTCGGAAATGGAAACGCAGCTGATGTTGCACTTTCGGTGATGTGAAACGAAGCTCCGAACAAGGTGGCACATTTACTTTTGCGCTTGTTTGCCGACACCCCACGGGTCCTTCCGCACACACATTGTCTCAGGACGTTGGCAAGGGCTCCGGGCGCACTAAACAAATGTGAAACACAAGTTTTCCCACGGCACGTTACACACTCTCCGACATTACACACCTGCAGGTTTTAATGCTTAGTGTGCATTGCGTACTCGGATTACGAACTCGGAAACGCACTTTGCTGTTTATTACTCTTTTCCGATTAAAAAAAACAAAAGAGAAGGAACAAATGTTTGTTTCCGAGTGTTCAGGGCGAGTTACAAACACTCCGATGGTCTGTGAACGGTGTACCCCGACGACCTTGAGCATGGGCACACTCAAATTGACTTGACCCTCATCATCAAGCATTCCATTCTGAAAGCCTCGTTTTGACTCCTTCCTGCCACTACCTTACACAAAATGCTTGAGTGTAATAAGATCAGTTGAAATAATGCTTCTAACATTTCGACCTTTGATTGATAGGGTGCTTATGATTATGATAATGATGATGATGATGATGATAATGGCAATTTAGTATGACCAATCAGTTTGCTTGCATCACCCTATCTGATTCGTGATGACATTCCATCAGGCCGAAAAAGCCACAGATTCGTTTTCAAGTTGTGCTTAGTTTAGGAAAACTTTATTGCTGACTTCTGTTTGGGTTCAAAACAAAGAACCCCTGGGCGTTAATTGTTAATTGTTCACTTTTTACATTTTAGGGGTTTTTCCCCCCTCATTGCAGTGCGGCGACATCGCGCTGTTATATAATTGGCTATTCTGTCCTGTGTCTTCTGTCACGTCTTCTGTCACACTTATGGCCTCGTACGCCCCTTTGATCTGAGGGCTATAAATATAAATTTGTCCAACATCACAACTCTTCCCATCATGCATGCTGATTCACCGTGTCGACATTTAAATTTTATAACTGCAAAATTGTTTCATCATTCTTAACCTCGACTTTTACTGCCCCCAGCCGCGCGATATCGAAGTATCCGCTTCTTGTTGGTTGTTTGTTTCCTTCCCACTTTCTCATTAAAAGTGAGTGATTCGCAGCTTTGCACTTTGTACATACACACTTTAGCTGAGAAGTTTTGTTCAACCTGGGCAAAAAGGAGATTGTATTGATCACTTCGCATTCATGGTGATATTTGCAATTAGCCGTTGTGTTCGGAAAGCCGAAGATGGGACGAGTGCAATCCTGTTTCATTTTTCTATCGATCTCTTTTTCTCTCCTTTTATCTTGTATTGTTTTATTCCCCCAAAGGCTGCGATAATGTTAGAGCGGTTCATGTGGCTACGGTTTTTCAGGCATCACACACGACATCATGTGCAGGTTGTGTTGGAAGGTGTGCTTGGTGCCAGTGAGAAATCATTTGAATGTTGAGAGAGAGTGGGGGTAGGTGTGTGTGTGTGTGTGTGTGTGTGTGTGTGTGTGTGTGTGTGTGTGTGTGTGTGTGTGTGTGTGTGTGTGTGTGTGTGTGTGTGTGTGTGTGTGTGTGTGTGTGTGTGTGTGTGTGTGTGCGCGCGTGCGTGCGTGCTCGTGTGTGGGTGTTCTGAGATTGCCAAAAAAGTTGTCTCCATGTGGTCGTCCCATGGACCACATATCAAAAGGTGCAGTGTTACTTGGTCATGTTGATGTGCAAAAGTTTACATGAACACTAGTGTATTTTTGTTGTGATCTGAAGCTCATGGTAGACCTTGTGCAAGGACATTCGGAGAATTTTTCCAAAGAGATCAGGACGAGGATATTAGGAGACATTAGCAGACATTAATTACAAGCACATTAGTCGAAAATAGACAGGTCTACATTCTATATGAGAGCTACAAAACAACATAGTATGAGGCTGCAGCCGAAATGAAAGAGATCCCATCCGAAGGACTGTGTGCTCTGAGATGCAGCGCTCTCTGCTGGCTAGGTACCTGAATGACAGCTTTTAGTTGGGTCCAACTCTATCCGGGACTGAACTCAGACCAGTTGAGTTTGTGGCCCAAGGAGCTGTGCTGGTAATTGGTTTGATAATATTGACAGCTGAGCAGTACGTGCTCACTTTCCCACTTGTACAAAGTAATGAACGTTCAGTTTTGGGCTTTACTGAAGCCTGGTGTTGGCTTAGTGGTTAGGCTGGCGGCTTGGGATCCCAGTGTCCTGAGTTCAAGTCCCGTTGGTTGCTGAATTAACACCAGGGGGTTGACTCAGCCTGTCATCCTTCTGAGGTCAGCGAAATGAGTGCCAGTGTACTGGTCCCAGTGTATGCCCCGGTAAGAATAGGTGTACCATATCCCTGTGTGTCGTAAGAGGCGACCAGGGTTGGCGTCAGGAAGGGCATCCGGCCATAAAACATTGCCTCAAGAAAAAGCCAAACCCCTGCACAGCAGGGGAAAATGGCTGTAAAAACGGTCATTTTATATTAGTTTTGGGCTTTACTGAAATTCAAATTTTTATTACTTGCAAAATCGAAGATTTAACAAGTACATTGGTCAGTCCATTTTGTTTGTCTGTATGTCTGTCTGTCTGTCTGTCTATCTGTTTGTCTGTCTGTCTGTTTGTCTGTTTGTCGCTTATAGGTCAAAATTTTAAACCGATCTTCACGAAACTTCACCACATGGTAGAGTTTGTCATAAGGAAGAAGCCGATTGTTTTTGAGGTCAAAATGTGAAAGGGTCAACATAGGCCAAATGTCAACAACTTAGGAGAGATTTCTAAAATCCTCAGTTTTCATCTGATTGACTTGAAATTTGAAGAGGATTTATATTTCATCCATCCATTGGGACCATACTCTGTGCAGAGCATTGGTGCTGTCAAAGCAGTCTCCTTGGCTATTGGGCACAATCCTGGACAGGTCACCACTCCGACACAGGATACCAGCAAGCTTGCACTCATTTTGCCAACCTCAGAAGGATGACAGGCAGAGTCAACCCCACTTGATATTAATTCAACAGCTAAGTGGGATTTCAACTCAGGATTCCAGGATCACAATCCCACCACCCTAACCATTAAGCCAACACCAAGTATACATATATATATATATATATATATATATATATATATATATATATATATATACATATATATATATATTGGGTCACTGAATTCAACCACCAATTATTTTTTAGGTTCACATAGGCCAAAAGGTCAACACAGGCTGAATTTCTAAAATTGTCAATTTTCATCCGATTCACTTGAAATTTGAAGAGGAGTTGCATTTTTGGTCGTTAAATTCAACCAGCAATTATTTTTGAGATCATATTTGTTTTATGGATTTTGCAGGTATCGTGCCCTGCATGACGTCTTCTTCTTGTTTGCTTATTACTGTTTAACTTACTGTTCATATCAATGCTACTTTCCCCAGAATTCACTGGGGCATTGCATTGAACCCCTCCATTCTGAACTACATGATGTTTATTTCTCTTTCACTCTTCCCTTAGTGACTTTAATGGATTCAACGGATGCAACGTCAGAACTTGGTTGGCATACACATCCCAGCACAGGGGTACGTTACTTTGTCTACATATTCTTGTCTCATTGTCTGTTACTATGCACACACATTTGCTTTGACAATTATTGTTTCTTGCATTTTTGAAGCAGCTTTGACTGTTTGTTGCTGCCAACTTTATAATTGTCATGAATGCCGCATCAGGCCCTTCTGAGTTGTAGTCCATTGACTGACTTGCACAGATTTGGTGATGTCTATCTTTCTCTGTGTGTCTCTAAGTCCCGCAATGACGTTAAAAACTTACCTGCATTTGCACTCCCTTGAGAAGGCCTTCAAGCCTCAAACAGGAAACCCATAATGACCCCTGGGATGTTTCCAGATGCTCCGTTGCATCACGCACAGAGTACATAGTGTTAGCCAGCGGCACGTCCGACCATTAATCCCACGATATATCACCGATTTGTACAAGATAGAATACATTGAGGTAACGTGAACACTGTCTTGAGCAGTGTGTCTTGTTACTTGTGAAATCAAAGATTCATAAATATATTCGTTTTCTTAGTATATTTACCTGTTTTTCTGTCAGCGACTCACAGGTCGCAATTCCAAACCAATCTTCATGAAATTTAACCAAATGAAAGAGCTAGTCAAAATCTGGAAAGCCATTGTTCTTTTAGGGCAATCGGTCAACAGGTCAAAGGTCAAGGTCACATAAATCATCTATTCTTAACCGTTTGAATATATATATATATATGTAACCGAAAAACATAATGAAACCTCCGTCAACCCACATGAGTATGTCTATTAGTTCCGTATTATTGGACTGTGATTACGCCTATTAATTACTTACTATTGGAACGTACCTGTTTGACCTTTTAAACCCCTTTACACCTCTATATACCCCTTTTAGACTCCTCAGGACATTTTAGACCCCTTCAGACCCTTATAGAACATTTGGTCCCTCTAAGACCCTTAGACCCCTTGACTCTTTAAACCTACTTCAGACCCCTTGACCCTTTAGATCCCTAAAGACTATTTTAGACCCCTTATGACCATTTTAGATGCTTTAGACCCTTTTATAGCCATCTGAAACATGTAAAACTCGTATTCGACCACAGTTGTATAATTTATCAGCAAAATTTCTTGTGGATACCGAAGCATTCAATCACTTGTTTGGTGAAATTTTCGAAATTGCCAAAATGCTGTTTGTTTATTTTTTAACTTCATATGAACAATACACACCCAAACGAGGAGTTTACTCCACAGGCTCTTATTGTCTATTGAATAAAGCCATTATTTGCCTTGTTATTCCCTTTGCTCAACAATTGCAGGTGCAAAATTCATCTTTAACCACGTATCGTGAATAATACAAATAAACGCAAGCACGCAATGAAACAGATTGTTGAATTAATTCACTTTGTACAGTGATAGATTGATCTGATTTCTCTCTCGCATTTATAAAATACTTCTCAATATTGGATGATTTATGCAAGTTATTCCACAAACTCAACACAGAAGCTTGTAAACATCTTATTCTAAATGACTTCCATGCTAAATGAAGGTGAGATGGAATGTTTGTATCCGAGGTGTAATTAATTCACCAACATCAGGGATTTATTGAATGTAAATGTGCAATGAATCGATGGACCGGTTGTAATATTTGACTGAAATATTCCCATCGTTGTTGCTGAGCTTTATGAGATAAATGGAGATATATACTCTTGGAATAAGTTGATTGTCTCGTCGTTTTTCCATGCCAAACTTCCCACGTAGGCCCCACCCGCTAGACCTTCAGCTGGAGAGAACCTCCATTGCAGACATTCAAGATACTGAACATATAACCAGGACTAAATCGGTTATATGGGGGAAATGGGTGGGTCGCGATGCTCCACATTTCAGAATGGGGCATTTTGCTCCACATTATCCGACATGGATATCTTTACCCAACTTTATTTTGCAGAAGCAATTTTAACAAGGGGAAAAAAAAGAAATTACAGCTACATGTGTGTCACTCCTTGTGTTGCAGCAATGCCAACCCTCCCGATTTCATCGGGAGGCTTCCGAAAATTCACCCAAACTCCCGCCCTTACGATCACTATCCTTATCCTCCCGAAATTTTGATATTTTTGCACTGTTCACTAATCAGAATGTACTAGTATGAGAATTGAATGAAAAGCATTGTCTGCTACGTATAGCATGTGGTAACTCCATAACGTTCGCTGCTTCCAAATTGTACGTAAAAAATTGCAAATTCAAATGAGGAGCAGCGAAACATTGGGTCTGGATCTCGCTTATGCGATCATGCACTGAGATTTAGTGCATGCGGTATGTGTGCAATACAGTGCATGCGGTATGTGTGCAATACAGTGCATGCGGTATGTATGCACAGTGTATATGCATGCGATACGCTCACTGCATGCAGCTGGGCCCCGTACCAGCCCGGCGGTCGCGACCACCGTGCGGTGTTTAACAGCCGCTAGAGTTCTACGAGTCGCGCTGCAGCTGTGGAACATCGACTTTTTTTTTTTTTTTTTTTTTTTTTTTTTGTATACCTTGGTCGAGGCTCGTATGAGAGCTAACACACAACTCACAGCAATGAGGCATGAGACAAGAGGGGCGGGAGTGGAAGGGACAAAACATTGGGGAACAGACACAGGTGAAATGTGGAAGGGAGAGGGATGGGGATGGGACGGGGAACATGGCGCGGGGAAGATGGACATTAAAGGGACTTTCAGGAAGGAAAGCAGGAGAATTGAAGGAAGTGGGCTTGGGTGGATTATCGGGGTAGAAAAGATCGAGGATTTGGATGGGGGAAGATAAGAGGTGGTGGTGAACAGCTGTTTTGAAAGCCTGGAGGGAAGAATGGGAAAGAATAGAGTGAGGAAGTTTATTCCAAAGGCGGGAAAAAAGAGGAATGAAAGAGTGAAGATGAGCAGTGATTCGTGATTTTGGTAGTTTTACCAGAAGGGGGTTGTTGGCGGACCTTGAGCGCCCTGTGGAAATGTGGTGGGGACAAATCGCAGAGAGAGCAGGGGGGGCAAGGCTGGAGAGGAGTCGGTAGAAGACAGAAAGACCACCGACCAACCTGCGGTGATTGAGTGAGAGGCCCAAAGACTCAGCTTCATTGCGGGAGATGCCAATGATCTTAAAAGCCCTGGTTTTGACAGCGTGAAGTCGAGAAAGGTGGGAGGCAGGAGCACCAGCCCAGAGGGGAGAGCAGTACTCCATCAGGCTACGGACAAAAGCTTTGTAAGTGGTCAGGAGCTCAAGAGGGCCGAGGAAGGACTTTGCACGACGGAGGATTCCCAGTCGGCGACTGGCTTTTGAGGCAAGGTTGGAAATGTGACTTTCCCAGGAAAGGTCATGGCAGATAGTGAGACCCAGAAGCTTGAAAGAAAAGACTTCTTCCAGAGGATTGTTGAGAAAGTGGATGGGGGAGTTTTGTAAACGGTCCTTTCGAAGAGACATAGTGAGAGTGTGAGATTTGTCTGGATTGAAAGACATGTTCCACGTGTTGGACCAGTTTGTGATTTTATCCAGATCTGCAGTGAGCGAAGAAGCTGCTGCTTGCCGGTCTGAGGGATGACAGATGGTACGGCAGAGGGTGGAGTCATCGGCAAAGAGAAATAGAGGATTTTCCAGAGAGTCCGAGAGATCATTGATGAAAACCAGAAAAGAACAGGGCCCAGAACGCTACCTTGAGGAACTCCAGCCTGCACAGGAAGAGGGGATGAAAGAACTCCATTTAGGGCCACACGTTGACTGCGACATGAGAGGAAGTCTGCGAGCCATGAGTGGAGATGGCCTTGAATACCATGGGAAGAGAGTTTGGTGAGTAGGGCAGGGTGCCAGACTGTGTCAAAAGCACGTGATATGTCCAGGGATACGGCTCGGATTTCCTGTCTGGCATTGAGGACCTCCATCCATTGATGGGAGAGCAGTAGCAGCATATCTAGGGTAGAGTGACCTGGTCTGAAACCAAATTGATGATTGGAAATCAAGCCATTGGAGAAGAGGAAGGATTTCATGTCTGAAGCGATGATGGATTCCATAACCTTACTGATGATTGGGAGAAGGCTGATTGGTCTATAGTTACAGGGATCTGTTTTTGCACCTTTTTTATGCAGGGCAGTGATGTTAGCAGATTTCCAAGCAGATGGCAGATGACCTTGGGAAAATGAGAGGGTGAATAGAACAGAGAGAGGGTGAGCAAGAGCAGAAGAGCAGGCTTTGAGGACACGTGGGCTGATGCCGTCTGGACCGGTTGCAGAATCTGACTCGAGGTTTGAAAGCAAGCTCTCCACCTTGTCAGGAGAAAAGGATACAGAGTCCAGGGACAGTTGGGTGCGACTGGGTAAAGTGGGTAGAGATAGTGATGGGTTTGGGACACAAGATTTAGCTGCAAACACCGAGTTTAGACATTCAGCTTTATCACGTGTGGAATCAGCAGTGCGGCCATTTGAGGTAAGGGAGGGGATGGAGGGGGAACATACACCAGAAACAGATTTGATTAAACGCCACCAGGATTTTGAGGAGGGAGAGAGGTTTGAGAGTTCAGACTTGAGATGAGAAAGATGTTGTTTTCTGGCTCTCCTGAGGGTAGATACACACTTGTTCCGAGCTTTGTGGAAAGAACTGAGATTGCCCTCAGTTGGGTTTGCTTTCCATGAGGCAAAGGCAAGTTGTTTCAGGACAACTGCCTCGCCACAAGCTTCAGTAAACCAAGGGCGGGAGGAAGGGTAAGACAACTGAACACGAGAGGGGATAAATCTGTGCATGAGGGAGAGCAAGTTTCTTTGAAAGAATTCCCAGGATGAGTTGATGTTTGAGAAAGTAGTGATAGGAGACCAGTCTGTAAGTTTGATGGCTGCTCGGAGACCCTGCCAGTCGGCTTGAGTGAAATGCCAGACTCGACGGCGGTGAGGTGGTTCTCTGATAACAGCCAGAGAGATGTCCACTTTGACAAGGACGTGGTCAGAAGAACCAATTGGAGCGAAGGAAGAGCAGCAGATATTGTCAGGGAAATTGTATTGACTTCGATATTGTATTGCACATACAATATCAGATATTGTATTGACTTCGAAGTTACCGATGCTTCAAGCCCTCGATGTTGATTACGAAATGGCAGAAAAGAAGCTTACGAAGACCAAGAAATGGTCTCAGAAGTACAAGACCGAATACAGTCTCCAATACCCGTGTATTCGAAAGTCTGAAAGAGGAATTCATCATGCGTATTGTACAGTATGCAGCGTTGATATTTCAGTTGAGCACGGAGGTCGCGATGATATTCGGAAGCACGTTGGAAGCAAACGGCACACAGACATTGCAAAGGAGAGATCTTCGAGCACGAGTACCGGTACACTTCTGAATTATTTCACCAAACAAGGGACAAGCGAGGAAGAGGATGTTACCTGAGCGGAACTTCTCTTTAGTGGATTTATTGTGGAACATAACTTGCCCATATCAGTCTCAGATCATGCTGGACCTCTATTTCAAAAGATGTTTCCAGATTCAAAAGTTGCTTCAAAGTATGGATGTGCAAGAACAAAAACTTCAGCAATAATTGGTGAGTTGTCAAATGTTACTGCTTCATCTATTGCCGATATTGCTAGACGAGCTCCATTTAGCCTAGCTACAGACGGTAGCAATGACAGTGGTGAGGCCCAGCTATATCCTGTCCTGATTTCGTACTATGACAACAGTGCTGGGATTGTGAAGCAAGGTTTGCTAAGTTTGCCTGCGTGCAAACAAGATTCCACTGGAGAAAACATTTTCAAACTGCTTGATCATGAGTTCAGTGACAGGAAAATTCCGTGGGGAAATTGTGTTTCCTTTTGTGCTGATAATGCCTCTGTCATGGTGGGCAAGCACAAAGGAGTCGCTGCTTATATCCACAAACAAAATCCAGAGTGCTACATCATGGGATGCCCTTGCCATATGATGCACAATACGGCCAAGAAGGCGGCTCAGGCCTTACCCATTGAATTAGATGACTTTCTCATCGATATTTACTACTACTTGGACAAAAGTAGTAAACGCGTCAAAGGAGTGAAAGCACTGCAAGAACTCTGTGATGCCCCGACACACAAGATTCTGAAGCATGTCGCAACAAGGTGGCTGTCCCTTGGTCAGTGCCTAGACGGGCTGATTGAACAGTGGGAGCCACTTCGCCTCTTCTTCAAAGAAGAAGTACGAAGAAAAATGCAACCAACTGTAGCCAAGACTCTAACAACGAGCAAGAAGGACGGCACTGTATCTACTGCCAGTACTGGCACTGCAGGATCAAGCACTAGTGGAGCAGCATTCACCACTACCACTGCAGTATCTGCTGCGAAGAAGACAGCAGGGACAGCACCAAAACCAATGCTGAGAGCAGGTAGCATCACCGGCCCTTCATCACGTTCATCTACAAAGCAGATCCCTTCAGAGTCGAGAAAGACTGTGATAGTCCCATCTACAGGCAAAGAAGGACCCAAGTTAAGTTCTGCTTTTGCCAAATCACTTGATAGAAGCTCAGCAAAACCTTCGAATCAGAGGTCTTCTTCCTTGGCTGCACCTACCTCAAGCTCTCTCCTCAAACGTAAAGTTGGATCTGGTACTACGAGTCTGACCTCTTCTGCTGGCAGTAAACGCAAGTGTGATCGCCCTGCGGCTAAGTGTACTACGAGTTCTACAACTAAAAGCGCATCTTCCTCAAACACTGTGCAGGAATCTAGAGAAAAACGTGTCAACAGGATGTTCTTGTCTCCACAAACAAAACTCCATTGTTTCTTCCTTCGATATGCTAACAAGCTTTTTGAGAAGGGGAATCTTCTGCTCCAAAGAGACGAACCCTGTATTCATCTCCTGCACGGAGAATTGAATGGTCTTCTGAAAGATATCTTCGTACGGTTTTTGAAACCATCGGTGTCATCGGTTCCTCTGGTAAATTTACCCTTCTCTGACAGAAATCATCAGAAGAATGATGAGGACCTCATGATTGGGAACGATGCCAAACTGTATATAAGGGAACAAAGGAGTCTCAAGAAATCCACCTTCACTCTGAGTGAGTCAGACATCCAAGGTTTCTTCAGTGCAGTTTGCTCATATTATGTGAAAGCCTGCAATTACATCTTCAAAACCTGGCCGCTAGATGATGAATTAGCCAAGCATGCTCAGGTGCTGGATGTTAAGCTACACCAAGAAGTGGGGTTTGACTGTGTAGAGTTTTTCATCAAGAAATTCCCCTGTCTGTTCAGTGGCGGTGATAGTGACATAGACAGTCTTGAGAGTGAATTCGCTCACTACCAGGCAGACGCCTCCATAGCTACAATTGCTACTGAGACAGTGAGAGTGGATGAGCAGTGGCATCGGATTTCACAGCTCACAGATCCCTGCACTGGTGCCAAGAAGTATCCTAATTTGAGCAAAGTGATGAAGGGAATCTTGGTCATTCCTCATTCGAACGCATCATGTGAGCGGGCACTCAGTCTTGTACGGAAGAATCATACTGAATTTCGTCCCAATTTGAGTGTCAAAACCCTGGAAGCTCTCTTAATTGAAAAACTAGCTCATAGCACCCCTTGCTACCAGAGAGAATACAGCAAAGACATAATCAGAAGGGCTAAAAGAGCCACACAGCTGTCACTCAGCAAAGCTGCCATGGAAAAAGCAAGCAGCAGTAGTACCAGCCAGTAAGGTAAGAAAAATATTGCTTCTTTTGTGCTTTTTGTTAATCTTTGATTGTCCCCTAACTTACTAATATTAACATACATGTAACATTAAAAAGTGCACAATTTTCCCCTTTTTTTGTTCAAAAAGTGGGAATTCTTAACATGTTAAATGCTCCAAAATAGGGCTCAGAGGGCACTAGAGAGCATCTAGAACCCCAGAGCTTCCAGGGCCCTAAGGCGGGCCCTGGACCCCGCCGCAAGGGTCGAGCGCTCCGCGCTCGAGATGTGCGCTTCGCGCACATTATTTGGTGTCGGTTGAAAATCCTCCCTAATTCTGATTTCCAAAAGTTGGCATCTCTGGTGTTGTACACCTGTCGTATAGATAATTTTATAAATGGTATCTCAATACCTACTTCAGTTTTATGTGTTTATCTAATTATGTATGTTTGTGTGGCACCACAAACAATGGTTGCTAGGGTGATACACACGATAACCTTTCAGGGCCTGTCATTGGGAACGCTTGGAAACGGCAAAAGTCCCGCATTGTACTAAATGAAACCACCCACCATTGTCATCAGAAAAAATAAAATTTGGTACAGGAAAAAATTGTAAACCAACAAGTAATTTCACAGTATTTTCATCGACACCGATGTGATGTCACAACTGTGACATTGCACATTTGATTTCAAGTCGTCAGAACAAGTGTTGTGCTATTCTGATCCAGGAGTCATTGCTGCAGGATTTGAACCAGCAAACGGAGTGCAGACGCGCACGATAACCCAAAGCTGATTATTGTGGAGATGAGGGTGCAAGGTGCAAGTTACTGGATCATGAAACAAATGTTCCACTGTGGTGTACACTCTCTGGCGGGGTGTTTACCAGGCCCTCTGTCGGAAAATCTCTGCGGCCCATTAATTCCATCCAGCCACTATGCCCAGGCTCCGCAGACCTCCAGTGCTGCAGATGTCAGCCTCTATGGCCAATGATAACAATAATAAAAAGATGCTGTTTTTTAATTCCTCATGATTTCGTGAAATTTGGTCCAAATTTTGTTTCTTACTTGCACATGCGTTGCAAACGTATGACATTTTCCTAATGTGTTTTCATGAAAGTATGGCTGCTTCGGTCTTTTTCGCTTTGCGGAATGTTTCATTGTGATACAGGACACTGACCGATCGGGTTCCAGTTACTTAAGGAAGTACTGCATAGTCATATGAGGTAACAATGGCCTGTGATTATGTAAACTTACATCGTCATCACAACCTTATTAATTTTTATTTTTTTTAAACAATTACGTAGCCGGGTTCTTTTTTTTCACTCTAAACGATTGTTAAGTAAAATATAACAGTTCGTCGTGGAAATCATCCATCGTAAGTCAAGCTGGTTTTGATTGTGATTCCTCACGAAACGGAGCCGCCCTGGGAATAGGAATTTGATGCGGGAAGGCTGAGTAATGTACATGATAATTTGAGCGTTTGACTCCCTTGCGTTGCTCAAGCCATGGGGCTATTGGCAGAGCCCACGCTTGGCGGTCGGATAATGACGCCACTGATGATTAATGCTGACCTCGTTGCGGTCGATCCGAGCCCTGCTCATGGAGGCAGACCTCCAATTGATAGAGCAGGTCTAATGGGAGGCAGGCCACACTACGTGCTGATTAGAAGAAGCACAACATCAGCGTATGCGCTTACATGGTGACCTTGTAAAGAACCTGGCCTGGGCGGCATTGTTTTCTGATTATAACCGTACACGGAGCAGGTTAAACGCGGAAACGATGACAGAACATTTAAATGAAAAAAAACAACACGTTTCACCCCTGGACTGTTTTATTTTCGCCAGATGGGAGGAGAGGATATAATGAGATGATCTATCGTCGCAAACAATCTTGGAGAATGAACCTGCAGGAATAAGAACCTTATTCTGTCGATTTGGTCGAACCATCAGCGCAGAGGCAACTGTACAGTGAAACGAAATTATATTTCAGGGAGGGGGCACACCTTTGATTGCGGTGAACAGAGGTCAAAAAGGAAAAGCAACTCGTAAGTAATTTGTATAATAGTATTGATCGCTCGAAAAGGCAATGCGTTTCTCATCAACATGTGTCTGTTTTATTAATTTCTGTCGAGAAGGAAGAGGTGTTTTATATGCCACGTGTCTCACCGAGGGTGAGATTGCTCATTCCAAACTGCATCCGCATGCGGATCTTCGACATTCAAACTTTGTGAAACTTTTAATAAGCATGACAAAAAAAAATAAGAAAAAGATAAAATGTCAAATATTAAAAGGAAGGTTTATTGATATTGATAAATAATTTATACTTTGTCGAATAATTGTCAATGCCAGACAGGCAGGATAGCCTGGCGAGGGGTCTGTGTATTCCCTTATGAGCTGTCTAGCCTGGGTTGGAATCCTGACCCAGCTATAAATTGTCATTGTGGTGTTGTGCATTGAGCAAAGTGTTTGAGCATAGGTTCATAACAGTCATGAATTTTTCAAGAGAATTTCAGAGAAAATATATTTTACCGACTTAAATGAAAGACGGTGTCTGTCCATTTGTCTGTGCCTTTGTCACGTTTTGTAACTCCTTTTTCACTGCTTCACACATCGTCAACGGACTCTGTTGGTGTGATGATAAATATCTTACAATTTAGCTTTTATGGCATCTTCATTTACTCCAACATATATTCCTTTCGGCCCAGTCGAAAGGCTTTTCTCAAAGCGTTCGGCATGCCGGATGATGTCACGGCATTCATATTCCGTTGGTGCTTCAAGCCCACCTGTCATGGGATTGCTGCTGTTGTCCTATTACCGTCCCATCCTACCAAACCCCAAACCATCCCATCACCCATCCTTGATGGTTGTATCTGCTAGCTTTTTGCTATTGTTTTTTTTTTCCCACTGTATTTGTCAGTCATTAAAATGTGTTTTTCTGCAAATGTAAAAAAAGAGCGGTATTTTTTGCTTTGGCGAAAGAAGAAAAAATAAATACGGAGAAATGTTTGTGTATTCTCACGAGACATACTATCGTTTGGAATTTACATTGTAGCCATTGAAATATTTATTCCCGATGCTTCTTTTAAATCTGGAACAGCTTGTTTGCACTGGGGCGTTTTAAATGATTAAGTCATCACTAATCCGGAATGTAATTCTTCATAATAGAGTCAAATTCTTGTTTACCATCTACAAGTAGCATGGCTTGTATGTATTGACAGCAGAAGAAAAAAAAATCTATCTTACATAATTGATCAATATGCAATCGACAATTTAAAAGTTTTGTCGACTCGTTCATCGGATGGAAGCAAAGGGCCTCAATGCTTTAACGCCATGACTTTCCTTCCGACTAATAAAGAGATTTGTGGCATTTGTTTTTCGACAGCAATCGAGCTCTCCCGGAGGAGCTGTCACACAAATAATGCACACACATGTAGACAGAGACACCAGACACACACAGGACTTGACTTTTAACATGAAACAATGAATACAGCCATGACACCTTGGGAGAAGTAACTTCCGGGTGCACTCTGGGTGCTGGAAACGCCATCTGGTGGCCATTCGGTGTGATCTTTTTTTTCTCTTGCAGTCAGTATCACATTTCAGGGGAATTAAGGGATGCCACAACCCACGAGGGTTTTCCGTGCTCTATCCTCTAAATGCTGAGCGTCAAGCGAGGAAGCAGTACAGTACCATTTTTATAGTCTTTGGTATAACTGATCAGAATTGAACAGTTTACCTCTCAGAATCGGAGCAGACGCTCCAACAAAAATGCTTCGGCTGGTAACTTATCATGCTATCGATTATTTTTTAAAGCAACACTAACCTAACTAACCAACACTAACCTAACTAACTAACTAACTAACCAACACTAAACTAAAGCTCTTTCATTCCTCTTTTTTCCCGCCTTTGGAATAAACTTCCTCACTCTATTCTTTCCCATTCTTCCCTCCAGGCTTTCAAAACAGCTGTTCACCACCACCTCTTATCTTCCCCCATCCAAATCCTCGATCTTTTCTACCCCCGATAATCCACCCAAGCCCACTTCCTTCATTTCTCCTGCTTTCCTTCCTGAAAGTCCCTGAAATGTCCATCTTCTCTTCGCCATGTTCCCCGTCCCATGCCCATCCCTCTCCCTTCCACAGTTCACCTAATGTGTCTGTTCCCCACTGTTTTGTCCCTTCCACTCCCACCCCTCTTGTCTCATGCCTCCTTGCTGTGAGTTGTGTGTTAGCTCTCATACGAGCCTCGACCAAGGTATACAAAAAAAAAAAAAAAAACCTATGAAATCCTATCCAAAAAACCTATCCAATCTACAATCTTTTTGTTTGCCTTAATGATCCAGCCACCACTGTATTGTGCTCAGGACTGTCACGTAATCTGCGGGGGTCTATTTTTTTTTCCTTCACAACTTTTCATCCCTTGAATTTGAAAGTATATTTCTTTAGAAATTAACAGGCAAACAGACATAATATTGGGTGGTCGCTAGACTACTCTTAGTCTCAGGTTTTCCGTCTGTCTGTATGTCCGTCTGTTTGTTTGTATGCATCCGTCTGTCTGTATGTCCGTCTGTTTGTTTGGAAGTAATGGACAGCTCTGGAGGCCAGAGGAGTCAAACAATTTTGATGAAACTTGACTGGTAGGTTCATACCAGGAACTAGTTGTATGCTTTTGAGCACCGTTGCGACGGATGCCACAGTTGGCTAGCAACGGGACTTTGAATATTTTTTAAAATCCGAAAAAATATTTTTATTTATGTATTTTTCGAAAATCAAAAATCGGCTTTTGCGCTTTTATGCGCACTATAATCAACCTCTTTGTCAAAAATTTTCAGCCCGATCCGTCAAAAACTGTATGACTAGTATGCAATTATACAGCGACCACCCATGTCGCCTCCTGGCTTGTGTATATGTACATGTATATGTACATGTATATATGTATGTATATGTATGTGGGAAAATTACCGGCCCAGACCAGCAGTCAAACCGAGGTCCTCCAATGAACCATACCAGTACTCTGCCATTTGAGCTATCTTGGTGACCCACAGGCTAAGCACACAATTCTCCCACAGAGACAGATGCCCCTCTCTTTCCACCACTGCTTCTGGGACACTCTGCCAACCATAGGAGGCAGTGATGGTCTGTCCACGAGGGGGTCCCCCTCCATGTGGGGGGACAATTTATAATTGTGTTAATACGCCCCCTGTGGTTAATAATAGTGGTCATGGAATTGTCCCCACATGGAGGGAAGACCCTCTCGTGGATAGACCATCCCTTCTCGGATGGTTGGCAGTGAGTTTGCCAGATGTAGTGGTGGAAAGAGTTGCAATTCTATATTATGTGGGAGAATTGCATGCTCAGCCAGTGGGTCACCCAGATAGTTCAGATGGCAGAGCACTGGTATGGTTCACCAGAGGAGCTGGGTTCGATTCCTGGTCTGGGCACATAATTTCCCCACGTATACATATTATGTATATTTCTTTGACCAACTTAAGATAACAGTGACACACTCTCTAAATTACAACTCTGTTTCATTAAATTGTGATTAAAAAAAAAAGATTATTAACCACATCTTATCACCAGCATGAGAATACTGTACATGAAAACACCTGTTATACATAATGGTTAAGAATGCTCTCCCTCATAATAGAAATATGCTAATTTGAGGTTATGAGCATGCCTGCTCAATGTGAGGTTACCTGTTGCAGTGCTTGTCACACAGTCGTAATAATCTTTCCATCCTATTCGAAGAAAGAATGTGTTGGTTGTTTAAGAGAGAAAACTGATTACATTCATTACACTGCTCATTGTAATAATTATAACGAAATCTCTTTGGGTTCACACAGGTAGTGATCCGAACCACTCTAAGCTACTACTACTTATTTATTGTCCGCAATTATTCCCACCCTCTCAGGAGGTCGGTCGGCAAAAGGTTTTGGGGCAAGTCTTTTATGAGCTGGCTTTGCCAGGCCTGATGATGTTAGACTGAAAAAGATATGGGCAGGAATTTGTAATTTGTTCAGGGTGTCGGTGATAACTCCCCTGCACTTCATGAAAGACACCGTCAGATCTTTCATGTCCACCATCGGCCATAGCTGGCAGACACGGGTGTTCCGACTGGATGTCCTTCTGATGGACGGCACGCACGTTGATGCCTCACCCTGCCTGCGAAACACCAGGGTGGCAGTTTCCAGTTTTGCCAATTTTCAAACCCAGGTTAGACATCTCAAAGGCGAATGCACCTTCCTCCAGCTAGGCTATCCTGACAGCCCAAGTCGACCCACTCAAAAAGCAGTTTAATCTTTGTAAACTCGTGTATACTCAAAGTGAATAGTCTTTGAGATGCATGCTGATGATTATTTCAAAAGGAAAACCAACAACAGTTTTATTTCTTCTTTTTGTGATTATTTTCCAAAATATCATCTCACATACTAACTCTGAACAAGAACGTCGTGTACTTTAGACATTTGGTATAATTCCCGAAGCACATCTCACAATTCACTTGTTTGCCAAGTTGAAACCCTCCTTCCCCACCTTTACTCAATATCCAGGGAGACGTCACAAATGGGAATCCTCAGGATGTTGAATACAAACAAAATTGATATCCCTGTATGATTCCCCCCAATACAAACACAGGTGTAAGTGATTGAGTTTCAACCTTTTCAAGGTGTTTAACGATTTACCTTTTTCCACCTGTTCTCTTTTTTCTTTCATATATATATCCCCGTATGTTGCTTTCCACTTGAATCTGTATTTTGTTTACAAACCTGGTCCTCGTTGCCGAGTGCCATTTTGGATTGAAATATTACAAACATGCAGATTGTAAGTCAAACTCGTAAAGTCTTGTTCTTCTTCTTAACTGACCCTGATTATTCCCACCATTTGGGGTCTGCTAGGAGGAACGATTCTGACCCAAGTATTTCACTGTCCAGACCTGATGTTCAACCGAAAGAAATTTGTAAGTTGTTCAGGGTGCCGGTGATAACTTGACAACTCTTCACGAAACACACCGTGAGACTTTTAACGTCCACCAATCATGAATGCTGGCACATGGGCTACCAAGCTTAACATCCTTCTTATAATTCAAAATAAAAAAAGGATAATATAGACAGTTGCAAGCTCAAAATAAGTGAAAGAACGTCCCGCTCAACTGGACACTTCTTCAATGAGCGAGTGAGCGTCCGCTTTGTTTTGGAGAACGTGACGTCACCATCCATATATGGGCACGCGGCTGTTTTTTTCAACAGCCTCGAGAAATAACAACTTCGGAGTTAAATTTCATTAATTTTCCTAATAGTTATGTAACCACAATAGTTTGCATCAAACTATTTAATGCACATATAATCATATTGATAAATTTTCAGAACATGTTTGGTGACCCGCAACCTGCTCTTTAAGTACTCTGTATTAGCTCTTCTTCTCCTTCTTGCATATGGCAGCTTGACTGCTAGGTAGCAATCATTTTGTTAGGGTACGACTACGCTGCTGATTCTGTGCCCCGAGACCAGGACACCGGTACTCATTTCACCAACCTCAGAAGGATGACAGGCTGAGTGAACCCCACCCAGTGTTAATTCAGCAGCCAACAGGGCTCAAACTCAGGAGTGTAAGATCCAAAGCCAACACCCGGCTTCGTATTTACTATCATAGTACTCCGGTATTTGAAACTCGTTCAAATGGTTATTCACCGATGATGCACTCAAACCTTGATCTTTCACTGACACTTGGATTGACTGTATTTCTGAAACACGGTTCTTTTCTTGAAAACTAATCGATTGTTTGCATCATTTCCCGCAATAATGCTTGACATCTGTCAAGGATATTCAAAGGCTTGAGCAGAATGTGTTGGAGATGGTTTGTTTTTGTGAATCAGTGAAAGGAGTGTTTGTATTGTCATGCATTTCCGGATGTTGTTTGCTTTTCCCACCAAAGATTTATAAAAGAAATAAATAAAATTAACGATTGTATTTGATGATAAAGAAATAATTTTGCCAACATATTTTATCCATTGACACCGTCATTCTTTCACCATTTGTTGTCCCACAGTGGGAGGAGGTCAGTGGCTACGATGAGAAAATGAATGCCATTCGCACGTACCAGGTGTGCAACGTGCGCAAGTCCAACCAGAACAACTGGCTACGCACGGACTTCATTGACCGCAATGGTTCGATTCGCGTCTACGTGGAAATCAAGTTTTCCGTGCGAGACTGCAGCAGCCTTCCAAATGTGCTGGGCTCCTGCAAGGAGACATTTAACCTATATTACTACGAGGCCGACAGCAGCTCTCCGTGGGGCACAGACACTAGCTGGATAAAAGATTCTTTTGTGCGTGTGGACACAATTGCACCCGACCAAAGCTTCAAAGGCATCGATATGAAGGGGACGCAGCTCAAAATAAACAAAGAACTCCGTAGCTTTGGGCCACTTACAAAACGGGGCTTCTTCCTGGGGTTCCAGGACTATGGGAGCTGCATGTCCCTCATAGCGGTGCGTGTATTTTATCGGAAATGCCTCGCCACTGTCGACAACTTTGCCACGTTTCCAGAGACCATGGCCGGTGCCGAGATGACGTCACTGGTCGTTGCCCATGGTGCTTGCGTTGAAAATGCCGAGGAGAAGGACATGCCCATCAAGCTGTACTGCACAGGAGATGGAGAGTGGTTGGTACCCATTGGCAGTTGCATGTGTCGCGCTGGTTACGCCCCTGAAGGTGGAGACGTAGCTTGCACAGGTACATTCTCTGCATGATTCGGTGATATTCATTACCTCCTGTTATAAGTTGTCGTTACAAGTCTCATTTTTCATTGTGCTGATGTATCATGGAACAAATTTTGGGGCGATTGGTGTAAGTGCAGAAGTGCGAGAGATTTTTTTTTTACCAAGGAAAGATCAAAATGAGAAATGAGTGAAAAATGAGTACACCCATTGAGAGGTTTAGAACGGCTTGATCACCAGGCGACAGTATTAGGTGATAAGGAACCAGGTGGACGATGAGAACCTCATGGTTCTCGGAAGCTGAGAGGTCACATCAACAAACAACGATGCATTGAAGCCACATTGCTAATGACCATCATATGTGAGAGATTTTGCTGAATAACTGTTCATAACTCGAGGGAGTGTAGAAACAATGAAGGGAAAAAATTTAATTTCCATTAAAACTACCCTCACATTATGAATAGGGATAAAATTGATGATGATGAGTATAATCATAAACGGGGTGTTCAAAAATGTCTGTGAATGAGGAAGGCGACTCGCAAGTTACAGGTAGATCAAGATCCACCGTTTAATTTTTTTGTTTCTCCATGGACAAGTTCACAAGCTTGATGCCTGTTCTCAATTGGCTGTTATGTTCATGATATGACACAGCATGATTTTAAACACTGGTAACAGACTGGATGCAATGTCACCCACCCTCCACCCATTACCCATTCCCAGAGAGAAGGTGCCCCAAAAGATACGTTTTCCGTAACATTCTTGCGTCTAACATGCTTCCATTGAGGGGACAAAATGAGTGCCCCCTCTGGTACGATGTGTTGTGGGGTCATGTTTGAATACACCCGAAGATGGCTTAAAACCTTCGTTAAAGTTTCCCTTCCCCCCCCCCCCTCTCCCTTTTCCCAACGCCATTCTGCTATTGGGGAAAATATAGTCATTGTGAGATTCCCAGGTCCAATATGGTTCTTTAGGGGTATGACTCCTGTCTCTATGTGAAACAGTTTTCAAAATGCACACACACACACACACACACACACACACACACACACACACACACACACACACACACACACACACACACATCCTTTATAAATTACAAGGAGTGGAGAAATCATTAGGAAGGAAACGCATATTTTTATTGATATATACATCTCTTCATGCCTGGTGTTTGCTTAATGGTTAGGGGGGTGGGCTTGGGATCCTAGGATGCTGTGTTTAAATCCCCTCAGCTGTTAAATTAATACCAGTTGGGGTTGAATCTGCCTGTCATCCTTCCACGGTAGGCAAAATGATTGCCAGCTTTCTGGTATCCTGTGTTGGAGTGGTGACCTGTCCAGGATTGTGCCAAATAGCCGAGGAGACTGCTTGGGCAGCACCAACGCTCTGCACAGAATATGGTCCCAATGGATGGATGGATTGATGGACATGTCTCTTTGTACTTTTGTTTTTGCCATGTCTTAGCTCTTAGTCAACCGAGTGTCATGTTCGCAGAACTTTTGTTGCCTTTGTTGCTGTGACATCAGGTTCAAATCTCCATGGATTTAACGATATTTTATAACCATTTCTGATTTAAAATGACTGTTTTGAGCAGTCTTTGAAAACCGGCTTGAGAGGAGATGCATCATCTGGTTTATGGTCCTTCCCTGAAGAACAGGTCATTGCTTGCTCATGCCTTGGCCTCGTAACTTCTGCCTCAACCTAGCGTTCTTTCATCGTCACGTCTGATGTTTTCTCTTTTTAATGACTTTTCACCACCAAAGAAACCACGTGGCTGGAAAGATGGCCGAAAGGTATGCACACTCACCTCAGATCTGTCTAGCTTGAGTTTGAATCCTGACCCAGCTATAAACTGTCGTCCCGGTGTTTCACAGGCAGGGTGTCCTCCGATGGACGTTAAACTGGGCATCCTATCTGCCAGAATTTGTTTGAGGACGTTAAACATCCCACTGTGTCCTTTGCGAAGATTAGGTGAGCTATCGCCGGCACCATGACCAAATTCCAAATTTGTGCCCTGACTTCCTGTGTCAGAGTGGTGTCCCATCCAGGATTTCAACCTGAGCCATAGAAACTGCTTCGGCAGCAGCGACGCTCTTTATAGAGTATCGGTCATGATCTGATGATCTTGAGGAACCACATCAGTCAATAATAGTCACAACATTTGTTATTATTTTGACGATTATTTATTTCTTTATTTTGGTTCTTCAAATTTGACTTTGACCTTTATAAAATGTAGATGTTTTAAACACTAATCATGTCAGAGGGAATCTTCCTTCGATGTCTTGTAGGCGACGAAAACCCTTAATCACGTGTATTCTTCTCTGAAGCACGTGCTGAGAATGAAGATGGCGGCAAAAGAGATAACGATGAGGGAGTAACAGCAAATTATGGAGCCTGTTATTTACCAATGATAATTGCCTCTCGAGGAGATATACAAACATTCAAGCTTATAATTACGTCCAGGTCAAACTTGAACCGGTAGGATTTATTCATCTTTTTTTCATAATTACCTTGGTTACACAAGGAAATATTCGGAGATAGATACAGGCGAAGGAATCATCAGACTCGGTGGTTGGTCTAAAGGTTAGAGCATCTGCTCCGAGTCCTGGAGGTCGGCGATTCAAACCCTGAGTCTCACACCAAAACTTAAAAAAACAAATGGTATGTGCTGCTTCCTTGCTTGATGCTCAGCATTTTAAATGAAGAGCATGGACAATCTCCATAGGTTAGTATGCTCCTGAGGACATGTCCTGCTGAGCGTGGAGAGAAATGCGGCGTCGTTGTCATGGCGTCACTGATACCCAGAGTACCCCAGGAAGTGACGGCACTTCCCCCCAAGCTCAGTGGCCGTGTTTGTCCTGTCAAACAGTCCTGTGTATGTGTGTCTCATGTAATTGTCTGTATGCCTATGTGTGTGTATAAATTCCACTACGAGTCGAAGATCCTGTTAAAAATAAAAGGCAGTTTGTTTAGTCATGCGTGTACCATATCACGTGTTTCTTTTGTCTTTTAGTGGAATGTTGATCTCTCCTTCTCTCTCCTCACTTCCTCCTGATGCTTCATCCATGGCCTTTCCAATGCTACGATTGCTCCTTTCTCCCCACATATATTACCTTTCGTTCTATCCCCTCTGATATTCCCATCCCCTCAATCCCACCCACCCCATCGTCCATCCTCTTCTGTTTCTCAAGTCCTTTCGTTACTGATACTCATCCCCAATATGGTAAACGTATATAAGAATGTGTGGATTGATGGTTACTTGTTATCTTATTATCTCGATTATGTATTCAGTTCGGAGTATGTGGGCATTTTGCCACCCAACCCAAGCTTCTCTGAGTGCAGTAAGCATCAACCACACAGTCTGGGCTTGCAATGCATGTTGACTCGACCACACAACATAGCCAGATTACCCCCACTTCCCTCAGTTCATTGGCGAACCAGCTGGGTTTTATTGACATTGGTTATTTCATGGTCTTCGGTCGGATTTGAACCGCATCTCTTGGATGGAAGTGCAGTATCCTCCCTCACTCCTGGGCCTTTGTATTTGATTATTTAATTGCATTTTTCCCTGTGTCACATGAGTTTATCAATACAAATGTGTCCATGCCCCAGGAAAAACACCTTTCGTGGGAAGATGATGTCATGATTGTGTTTGGAGAAGCCAGCCAGGCACATAGCTTGCTTATCTGCAACGCACGACAAGATGGTTACTCGTCTGATGATGGGTGTTGGTGTGAACGCCTCGAGCTCTGTGTATCTATGACAGATGGCTCCATTAAGCATGGCTACCCAGGCCCTAGTTTCGTGGTACCAGCCCTTCATAGTGGAAAGGTCAGAAACCCTGGGGCCTGTTTGAGCCTTCTTTCTCAATCGCTTCGGTGCAAGTAGATGCATACAGGCTGCCAGGCCTGCCAAGGAGTTGAGCATACCAGATGCCATACTTGGCTAACATGGTCCACTTGGCTCTTTTTCTCCCTTTCAGGACCAAGGCATTGATTTATTTTCATCGCTGGAATTCTATCTGCTGTCTTGAGCATTATAGCCATTAAATCTTATTGAACTTTCATTCGTTTTGTTAAAGTGCACCTCCAAGCCAATTTTTGAGTGCAACAAGAATCTCAGCGTGAAATAGAGTTTGGGGATAAATAGCTTTTGCATGATGCCGGTTCAGTGATGGAACACAAGAGTACCATTTGAATGTGCTCATGAAAACATGGCTTTCGGTTTGCATTTGGCACATTTTTAGCTTATCCAAAAGGAGACAAAACACCCGACTGTATTTGCTAGTCAATGATGTTCTTTGAAAATGTGGATAGGTGCATCCTTCTCATATCACTGTGCGTTCATCATCGTCTATCTTGTGGCCCAGCTTTGAATTCGCTCTATTGAAACTTGCATCTCTCACCGTTCATTGACTGTGATTGCTTGTCAGCATTAGTCATATCCATTCCTGGCACCTTTTCTCATCTCTGTAAATGTATCGTTGAAAGTAATGTTTGTATGAATTACCGTGGTTCAAGGTGGCGCTCTGCGATATGCAGATGAATAATTTATACATTAAACTGCTCTTCTTCATGCTTTCTGAATATCCATGAGCGTCGAATGTCAAAACACGCATTCTCAAATACTTCGGCTTAATTCTCAGTTCACCTTTTCTCAGCCTGGTTTGCAACCAGCACGGAGTAACAGCATTGCTTCCGGTGAAGTTTTCTGCTAAAAGGCACGATTACGCGCGTGTCTTAAGGTGTCTTGTGTTTACCTCCACAACCGAAGGTGGTCCGAGGTTATGTTTTCATCCCTGACTGTTTGGTATATACGAAATCTAAAGATTTCGTAAGTACATTGATGACTTCCGTCATCTGTTTGTGTGTGTGTGTTTTTGTTTGTGTGTGTGTTTCTTTGTTTGTAGGTACGATAACTGAGAACGGAAGAAGCTATCAATGTCAAATTACACCACGTGGTTCAGAAGGGTGATGGCTAGTGCTGATTAGATTTTGGTCAAAATCAGTCAAAGGTCAAGGTCACAGTGAGGTCAAATATTCGATTTTTGATGGTTTGGTACAGATAACTCGAGAACGGAAGAAGCTACCAATGTCAATTTACACCACGTGATTCAGGAGGCTGATGGCAAGTGCTGATTAGATTTTGGTCAAAATCGCTCAAAGGTCAAGGTCACAGTGAGGTCAAACATTCGATTTTTGATGGTTTGGTACAGATAACTCGAGAACGGAAGAAGCTACCAATGTCAATTTACACCACGTGATTCAGGAGGCTGATGGCATGATTAGATTTTGGTCAAAATCGCTCAAAGGTCAAGGTCACAGTGAGGTCAAACATTCGATTTTTGATGGTTTGGTACAGATAACTCGAGAACGGAAGAAGCTACCAATGTCAATTTACACCACGTGATTCAGGAGGCTGATGGCATGATTAGATTTTGGTCAAAATCGCTCAAAGGTCAAGGTCACAGTGAGGTCAAACATTCGATTTTTGATGGTTTGGTACAGATAACTCGAGAACGGAAGAAGCTACCAATGTCAATTTACACCACGTGATTCAGGAGGCTGATGGCTAGTGCTGATTAGATTTTGGTCAAAATCGCTCAAAGGTCAAGGTCACAGTGAGGTCAAACATAATTCCGTAAATTCATGTTTAGAAATGTATTATTTTTGCTTTGGTCGACGTTACGAGTTCGTTTTAACTTCAATTTTAATTTTGTCTTCGGTTTTTGCGATCGCTTAGGACGCTTAACACTGGGTTGTCTAAATTCTGGTAAAAATCGGATGTTTTGGAGACGTTTTAAGATTGTATAAAAAATATTTCACTCACCGCGTCACTGCTCGTCACGTGGTGCAGCGTGCTCGAGCAGAGGCGTCGTTGAGTCACGTAAAGGTTTTGCGTGTGCGCGCTGACGGTGTTTTCGATAAAGATGGTGTTTAAAGTCATTTTTTATCCCAATAAAGGTTATCGTCGCATGCCTGACTCGCTAAGCCATCGGATTATGTAAAGATTGTTGGTGGATGGCCGAATATTACGGTTTTGTGACTTTGATGAAATAATATTAAATAATTGCGTGGAGAAATGGAGATTTTTGCTTCGGTCGACGTTACGATTTTTGATGGTTTGGTACAGAATCATCGTAGAAACTTCTGTTTTGCGTCTCTACCTTCTCTAGAGACAGCTTTTTATTAGACAAGGTCAGAGGTCAAGTTGACGATTTCGTAAGTACCAGTCTATGACTGCTTGTTTTTTTGCTTGTTTGTTGTGTGTTTGATATCTCAAAAAGTTGTGCATGGATTCTGATGAAATTTTGTGGACAGATTGGGTGTACGGCAAGGACTAATTGATTAGATTTTGGTGAAGATCAGGATCTGGATCCAGATACTATAATTTTTATGTGCTTCTTCATCAGTGAGAGATGGGGCCAAAAACGATATCTCAAAAATATGGCACATATCTCAAAAAGTTGTTGACGAGTTATGACAAAACAAGGTGGATGAGTTGGTCCAGTAACAAGAACAAGCAGATTCGATTTTGTTTCAGGTACGGATCCAGATCTGGCCTATCAGCCTGGCGGAGGTATGCGTCAGACAGAGTGCCATTCTTGTTTATACTAGTCGGGTCTGCGGCTCATGTGAGATTTCCTAAATGAAAGCACCACCAACTAGCACAGCTGCCTAGCAAGGAAAGACGTATATCTGGCGTTCAACCACTTAAAGGTCCACCAAGTTGTCATTTAAATGGAAAGGTAGTAATTTCATTTTTTGCCTATAATATGTATCTCACCAATGACAAGCAGTTTATTGTGAGCATGTGTGATTGGCACAACTTTGTACAAACCCAATATCCCAATTTCCAATGCATGTTCGGGGTCCATCATTCGTCCTTTTATTTTCCAATTTCAGTGTCAATTCACCCCACCAACTTAAATCTACCTCCTACTAATCCCTCACCTGTTATCCCCTCTCCTTACCTCTCCCATCTTGCCCCTCATCCTATCTCCACTCATAGCACCTCTTCACTGTCTTCTGCTTCAGTATCAGCTCCTCCTCTTTTGTCCCAAAGTGTGTGGTGTTCTAACATCTGTGGGCTCCATTCTCACCAAACAGATATCTCATTCTCTCAATTAGTGCACTCCTCATCACCACAAACATGCTCATTCCTTCCTCTCAGCACACCTCCCCCTCTTCCCAAACCCTCAAATCTTGTACCTCCCCCTGCCTGCTCCCACCTCCACCAAGTCTCATCTTTCCCCTCTCCCCACCTCTTCCATCGTCCTCCTGCACCTTGGCCGTGCCTGCTCTCATGGACTCCCCTGCTCTACAAAGCAACCTTCACACTGTTTCCCCTCCAAACATCCCTCTCACCTTTCTCAAAAATTCCCGCCTCACCATTCTCCCTCAAATCTCCCCTCTTACCCGTCTCCCTTCAATCTTCTCCCTCACTCCCACTTCCCAAAGTCCCCCCTCACATCCACAAAGCTGCCTCCTTCCCCCATCCTCTCCCTTCCATCTCAACACTCCACCTCCTCCAAACTTCAACTGTCCTCTGCCCCTTCTCTTATTATTCCCCGCTGTACCTCAACCCATCACCACCGAGCCTTTTCTCCTCCTCATACGGCCCTCTCCCAAAGCTCATATGCAACCCCCCACATTCATTCAACAACTTTCCTAACCTCTGCCCCTCCTCCCTCGTCCTACCCTCCCCCTCCCCTGCACCCAAAACCTCCTCCCCTCCCTCTTCCTTAACAGTGTGGACCTCAAACATCTGTGGCATTCACTCCTACCTGACATTTTTCCACACAGGTTTCCACTGGCAAACCAGACATAATCTGCTTAACAGAAACTTTCCTCCTTCAAGATGTCTCTGACTCCCTCATAACTCTCCCTGGTTACTCCCTCCTCCGGAATGACAGACCTGAGCCTCATCCTGGTGGTGGAGCTGCTCTCTTCATCAAAGACTCCATTCCCCACTCACCATGCACTGTCCTATCTCCCCCACACTCCCAGGAATACCTCTGGCTACGGCTTCCCCTCCACTCCCACCTCATGTTTATGTGTGTGTTGTACCGTCCACCAAACAGTGACAACTCCATTTACATCTCGCTCTTCGAAAACATGGACCAACGTCTATCTTCTCATCACAACTCTCTCAACTCTCTCTTCCTCATACGTGGTGACTTCATTTGCCATCATGCCAGTTGGCTGGGTGTGGGTACCTCTCTCACCTGCCATGGCACTTCAGGAAAAGACTTCTGCGACTCATTGGGACTGACTGAATCTGTCAACTTCCTGACCCGGATCTCAACCAATGGTACTCCATCTCTTCTGGATCTGATTTTGACCAATTTCCCTGAAAATATCTGCTGTTCTCCTTCTGCTTCAATCAGTTCATCTGACCACGTGCTTATCAAAGTAGACATCTCTCTGGCTGTTATTGGAGAACCACCTCAGCACCGTCGAGTCTGGCATTTCACTCAGGCCGACTGGCAGGGACTTCAAGCAGCCATCAAACTTCTAGACTGGTCTCCCATCTCTACTTCCTCCAACATCAACTCGTCCTGGGAATTCTTTCAAAGAAACTTTCTATCTGTCTCTGTCTCTGTCTCTGTCTCTGTCTCTGTCTCTGTCTCTGTCTCTGTCTCTCTCTCTCTCTCTCTCTCTCTCTCTCTCTCTCTCTCTCTCTCTCTCTGTCTCTCTCTCTCTCTCTCTCCCTCTATTTCTGTCTCTCTCTCTGTCTCTGTCTCTGTCTCTGTCACTGTCTCTGTGTCTGTCTCTGTCTCTGTCTCTGTCTCTGTCTCTGTCTCTGTCTCTCTCGTCTCTCTCTCTCTCTCTCTCTCTCTCTCTCTCTCTCTCTCGTCTCTCTCTCTCTCTCTCGTCTCTCTCTCTCTCTCTCTCTCTCTCACTCTCTCTCTCTCTCTCATCCCCTCTCTTCTTCAGTTGTCCTACCCTTCCTCCCGCCCATGGTACACTGAAGCTTGTGACGAGGCAGTTGTCCTGAAACAATTTTCCTTCACCTCATGGAAGGCTCATCCAACTGAAGGCAATCTCTGTTCAATCTCAGTGTGTCTACCCTCTGGAGAGCCAGAAAACATCTTTCTAATCTCAAGTATGAACTCTCAAACCTGTATCCCTCCTCCAAATCCTGGTGACGTCGAGTTACCTCTGCCACTGAAGGTGAAGGACGTTATGTTTTCACCCCTTTCTGTCTGTTTGTCTGTCTGATTGATTTGCATGAAATTTTGTGGACAGGTTCAGCGTGCGACAAGGACGAAATGATTAGATTTTGGTGAAGATCTGGATCAGGATCCGACCACTAGAATTTTTTGAGTTATTCTTCACCATTGAGAGATCGGGCTAAAAACGATATATAGCATGATATCTCAAAAAGTTGTGGACGGATTCGGACTAAACTTGGTCGACAGGTTGGGTGTCTCGCAAGGATGAATTGATTCTATTTTGGTGAAGATCCAGATCTGGATCTGTTTACGAGAATTATTTAATTTTTAAAGTGATTCTGCACCATTGAGAGGTTGAGCCAAAAAAGATTTAATAATGTATTGCATAATATTTCAAAATTGTATTGGGCCCGAGACGTTCTCATGGATCAGGCATTATGGGGCGGAGGTATGCACTCAACCGAGTGCCCTTCTAGTTAAAGCTCTTTCTGGTGTATGTTCACCCTCCATCTCCTCCCTTGCCACAAATGGCCACTGCTGACAATGCATGTGAGAAGACCTAAATTCCGTGTTTGCTTCTAAATCTTGTGTCCCAAACCCATCGCTTTCTGTACCCACCTTACCCAGTCACACCCAGCTGTTCCTGGACTCTGTGTCCTTTTCTCCTGATGAGGTGGAGATTGGCTGTCAAACCTCGACTCAGATTCTGCAACCGGTCCAGCCAGCATCAGCTCATGTGTCCTAAAAACCTACTTTGCTGCTCTTGCTCACCCTCTCTCTGTTCTATTCGCCCTCTCATTTGCTCGAGATCATCTGCCATCTGCTTGGAAATCAGCAAACATTACCGTTCTGCATAACAAAGGAGCAAAAACAGATCCCTGCAACGACAGACCAATCAGCTTGCTCCCAATCATCAGCTAGGTTCTGGAATCCATCATCGCTTCAGACATTAAATCCTTCCTCTTCTCCGATGGCTTGATTTCCGATCATCAATTTCGATTCAGACCAGGTCATTCGACCATGGATATGAAGCTTCTGCTCTCCCAACAATGGATGGAGATCCTCAATGCCAAACTTGAAATCAGAGCCATCTCCCTTGACATATCGCACACCTTCGATATGGTCTGGCACCCCGCCCTGCTCACCAAACTCGCTTCCTATAGTATCCAAGGACATCTCCAATCATGGCTCACAGACTTCCTCTCCTGCCGCAGCAAACATGTGGCCCTAAATGGAGTTCTCTCGCCCCCTCTTCCTGTCCAGGCTGGAGTTCCTCAATGTAGCGTTCTGGGCCCTGTTCATTTTTCTGGTTTTCATCAATGATCTCTCTGACTCTCTGGAAAATCCTCTTCATATCTTTGCTGATGACTCCATCCGCTGCCGTATCATCTGTCATCCCTCAGACCGGCAAGCAGCAGCCTCTTCACTCTCTGCAGATCTGGATAAAATCACAAACTGGTCCAACACGTGGAACATGTCTTTCAATCCTGATAAATCTTACATTCTCACGATGGACCATCTGGAACCCACCCCCCCCACCCCTCATCTACTTTCTCAACAATCCTCTTGAAGATGTCCTTTCATTCATGCTTCTGGGTCTCACTATCTGTCATGATCTTTCCTGGGAAAGCCACATTTCCAAGCTGGCCTCCAAAGCCTGAAAGTCACTGGGTATCCTCGGTCGTGCAAAGTTCTTCCTCGGCCCACCTGAGCTCCTGACCACATACAAAGCTTTCGTCCACAGCCTGATGGAGTACTGCTTTCCTCTTTGGGCTG
>NC_140970.1:76443042-76498042 GCF_056783735.1 Eptatretus burgeri
TGAAAGCGAGCCCACGGAAAGTAATCTTTTTCTTTTTTTATATCCCAGCAAATGTATTCATTTTAAGCTTGCTCTCTTGGGCCTACTAGAAGGTTACTGGGTCCCTTAGTGAACATGATCAGAAACCAGGGAAGCTTCAGTGAAAGCAACCTTCCGGAATAATCCAAGAGGCCCTTTTGAGGACAAGAGACCCATGGGCCCCAATGCATTTTGACGGCCTCCAGGTGACTGGACCTATTAGCCTGCCTCTCTTCGCTGAATTGTGAAGGAAAAGTTTTCTCCTGAGCTACCTTCAAGGAGGCGGAAGCTAACCTACTCATGGAATACTATAATTCCTCAAGAGACCTGGAAAAACTCCCTAAAATGGCTGATGATGGTGCGTCCAGCTCCATGGAAACCAGTGGTACAGTGATTTGTTTGCAAGGCTGCCAGAGTTTTCCCTCTGCAGCTCCAAGTTAGAGAAATCGAGGGTAGCAAGCAAGAAAGACGGATCTCCTCGCAGCCGATTCAAGTATCCACCAAGACTAAACAGCCTGTGGAGATTACCAAGCATAAATGCAGCTCTGCCTTTTTATTCTTTTCATCTGTTGTTTTTTTTTACCGTGTGCAATTTGCATGAGAAGTGACAGATTATCCCAGTCTTGGCCGCTATTGGAGGCTGTGAATCGACAGCAATAACGCAGCCACAGACGGCTTTGTGAAATGCGAGCCCAAGTCGGCGAAAGCTACCATTTTGGCTGCTATGCATTTTGAGAGGGATGAGAGCGTAATGTTAAGTATTATGTTGGATCCGTCACCCACGAGGAGCTGCAGAGAATAAGAGGACATTTTAAGCACAGGGAATAGTGGGAATGAGTTGACGGAGAATTATGGAGTTAAAACTGATGGAGGGGCATTTAAGAGGCATTCAGGAAGAAAAAAAAATCAGAAGGGGAATGAATGGAGAGGGTTTGAATAGCTCAATAAATGAAGAGGAATGACTGGAAAAAGGTGAATAATGAGGATAGTAGAGAGTTGGTGGAAGAAGGTTATGGAGGAGGACAATAATGAAAAAGAGGACAGAAAGAAAATCTACAAGGAATTTCAGAGGGTTTGCAGAAAGCAATCTCAACTGCAAGGCAATTTGTGGAAAGATGTGAGCTTGTTAAACTGCAAGGCTCGGCTGCTCATCTGGTTTTGGGCCACAGAATATAGAGGAAGCAACACACACCTCAGCAATGCCAAAAATGAAGAAAAGTGTGTGTGTGTGTGTGTGTGTGTGTGTGTGTGTGTGTGTGTGTGTGTGTGTGTGTGTTTGTGTGTGTGGTGGGGGGTTAGAGTTATCTCAATAACACAACTGAAATTCCTGTTGGTGCAGTTGACGTGGAATGCTCGATGGTGCACGTGCCACGATTTGACACCGTTGCGCCTTGCTGAAGGCCTTTCGGAAATGGGCCGCTAAATTCCGTAGAATTGGGCTTGATCGCCAGCAGCTCCTGGTGCAGGGCCTTTCCTGCATCGCACGTGGCAAAAGTCACGGGAGCTCGCGGCTAAACTCCGAACCGTGGACTTGGCGGAGGAGAGTTTTTGCAGTTTTCATTGGAAAGCTTCCAATGCAATCCAGTAGCATTTTTGCACTGGTTTTCTTTTTACAGACGTTTATATTGAGAGCAATCACAAGACAAGCTTTAGAGAATGTGCTCCACCAAATGATTGTCTGACGGACTTGTGAGAATGCCCAGGAGCAAAGAGATTTTCCAAGGCCTGATCATATGTGTGAAATCCCACTGGCGTGAAGTAGATTGGAATCTATACTTTGCACCGTATGTTTTCTGTGTATTTATATCGTCCTGAGTTTTTATTTGATTTCTTGATGTGAAGATATATTACTGAGGGGATGTGAGCTTGTTTTTTTTGTTATTAGTATTACCCTCGCCAGAAGAAAGGGTATTGCATTTGGGTTCGTTTATCGATTTGTTTGTTTGTTCACCTGTTTGTTTGTCCGCACAGAATGTTCTAATGCAGGCCACAAATGCCACCGAGTGGTAGCCAGTAGTACACGTGATCTTTTTTTCAAATGAGTACCTCCATAAATGAAAAACAATTCGAATGTGAGTACTTCTATCAAGTCTGTACAATTAGAATGTGAGTACATGTATAAAGTATGTACAATTAGAATGTGAGTACATGTATAAATTATGTACAATTAGAATGTGAGTACGTCTATCAAGTATGTACAATTAGAATGTGAGTACGTGCATAAAGTATGTACAATTAGAATGTGAGTATGTAGATACAGTATGTACAATTAGAATGTGAGTACGTCTATCAAGTATGTACAATTAGAATGTGAGTACATGTATAAAGTATGTACAATTAGAATGTGAGTACGTGTATAAAGTATGTACAATTAGAATGTGAGTATGTGGAGAAGGTATGTACAATTAGAATGTGAGTACGTGTATAAAGTATTACAATTAGAATGTGAGTATGTGTAGAAGGTATGTACAATTGGAATGTGAGTATGTGTATAAAGTATTACAATTAGAATGTGAGTACGTGTAGAAGGTATGTACAATTGGAATGTGAGTATGTGGAGAAGGTATGTACAATTGGAATGCGAGTACGTGTATAAAGTATTACAATTAGAATGTGAGTATGTGTAGAAGGTATGTACAATTGGAATGTGAGTATGTGTATAAAGTATTACAATTAGAATGTGAGTACGTGTAGAAGGTATGTACAATTGGAATGTGAGTATGTGGAGAAGGTATGTACAATTGGAATGCGAGTACGTATATAAAGTATGTACAATTAGAATGTGAGTATGTGTAGAAGGTATGTACAGTTAGAATGTGAGTACGTGTATAAATTATTACAATTGGAATGTGAGTACGTGTATAAAGTATTACAATTAGAATGTGAGTACATGTATAAAGTATTACAATTAGAATGTGAGTACGTGTATAAAGTATTACAATTAGAATGTGAGTACGTATATAAAGTATGTACAATTAGAATGTGAGTATGTGTATAAAGTATTACAATTAGAATGTGAGTACATGTATAAAGTATTACAATTAGAATGTGAGTACGTTTATAAAGTATTACAATTAGAATGTGAGTACGTGTATAAAGTAAGCCTGGTGTTGGCGCAGTGGTTAGGGCAGCGGCTTGGGGTCCAAAAGGTCCTGAGTTCAAGCCCCGTTGGGCCACTGAATTAATACACCAGGGGGTTGACTCAGCCTGTCATCCTTCCGAGGTCGGCGAAATGAGGACCAGTGTACTGGGCCGGTGTATACCTCGGTTAAAATAAGTGTACCATATCCCTGTGTCGTAAGAGGCGACCAGGGTTGCGTCAGGAAGGGCATCCGGCGTAAAACATGTGCCAAATCACTATGCGGATCATACAGATGATCCGCTGTGGCGACCCCTAACGGGAGCAGCCGAAAGAAGAAGTAAGTACATGTATAAAGTATTACAATTAGAATGTGAGTACGTGTATAAAGTATTACAATTAGAATGTGAGTATTTGTAGAAGGTATGTACAATTAGAATGTGAGTACATGTATAAAGTATTACAATTAGAATGTGAGTACGTGTATAAAGTATTACAGTTAGAATGTGAGTACGTGTATAAAGTATTACAGTTAGAATGTGAGTACGTGTATAAAGTATTACAATTAGAATGTGAGTATGTGTAGAAGGTATGTACAATTAGAATGTGAGTACATGTATAAAGTATTACAATAAGAATGTGAGTACGTTTATAAAGTATTACAATTAGAATGTGATTACGTGTATAAAGTATTACAATTAGAATGTGAGTACGTGTATAAAGTATTACAGTTAGAATGTGAGTATGTGTATAAAGTATTACAGTTAGAATGTGAGTACGTGTATAAAGTATTATAGTTAGAATGTGAGTACGTGTATAAAGTATTACAATTAGAATGTGAGTATGTGTAGAAGGTATGTACAATTAGAATGTGAGTACATGTATAAAGTATTACAATTAGAATGTGAGTACGTTTATAAAGTATTACAATTAGAATGTGATTACGTGTATAAAGTATTACAATTAGAATGTGAGTACGTGTATAAAGTATTACAATTAGAATGTGAGTACGTGTATAAAGTATTACAATTAGAATGTGAGTATTTGTAGAAGGTATGTACAATTAGAATGTGAGTACATGTATAAAGTATTACAATTAGAATGTGAGTACGTGTATAAAGTATGTACAATTAGAATGTGAGTACGTGTATAAAGTATTACAGTTAGAATGTGAGTACGTGTATAAAGTATTACAGTTAGAATGTGAGTACGTGTATAAAGCATTACAATTAGAATGTGAGTATGTGTAGAAGGTATGTACAATTAGAATGTGAGTACGTGTATAAAGTATTACAATTAGAATGTGAGTACGTGTATAAAGTATTACAATTAGAATATGAGTATGTGTAGAAGGTATGTACAATTAGAAAGTGGGTACATGTATAAAGTATTACAGTTAGAATGTGAGTACGTGTATAAAGTATTACAATTAGAATGTGAGTACGTGTATAAAGTATTACAATTAGAATGTGAGTATTTGTAGAAGGTATGTGCAATTAGAATGTGAGTACGTGTATAAAGTATTACAATTAGAATGTGAGTACGTGTATAAAGTATTACAATTAGAATGTGAGTATTTGTAGAAGGTATGTACAATTAGAATGTGAGTACGTTTATAATGTATTACAATTAGAATGTGAGTACGTGTATAAAGTATTACAATTAGAATGTGAGTACATGTATAAAGTATTACAATTAGAATGTGAGTACATGTATAAAGTATTTCAATTAGAATGTGAGTACATGTATAAAGTATTACAATTAGAATGTGAGTATTTGTCGAAGGTATGTACAATTAGAATGTGAGTACGTGTATAAAGTATTACAATTAGAATGTGAGTACGTATATAAAGTATGTACAATTAGAATGTGAGTACGTGTGTAAAGTATTACAATCAGAATGTGAGTATGTGTATAAAGTATTACAATTAGAATGTGAGTACGTGTATAAAGTATTACAATTAAAATGTATTTGTAGAAGGTATGTACAATTAGAATGTGAGTATGTTTATAAAGTATTACAATTAGAATGTGAGTACGTGTATAAAGTATTACAATTAGAATGTGAGTACGTGTATAAAGTATTACAATTAGAATGTGAGTACATGTATAAAGTATTACAATTAGAATGTGAGTACATGTATAAAGTATTACAATTAGAATGTGAGTACGTGTACAAAGTATTACAATTAGAATGTGAGTACGTGTATAAAGTATTACAATTAGAATGTGAGTACATGTATAAAGTATTACAATTAGAATGTGAGTACATCTATAAAGTGTTACAATTAGAATGTGAGTATATCTCTCAAGTATGTACAATTAGAATGTTAGAACATGTATAAAGTATTACAATTAGAATGGTAGTATGTTGATGTTGTATATACACTTAAATGTGAGTATGTGGATATAGTATATACAATGAGAATGTGAGTACGTGTATAAAGCATAGTAGATACAATTAGAATGAGAGTACGTGTATAATGTATGTTCAATTAGAATGTGATTACAATTCGAATTGTACTCAGGTGAGCCAGCCTTTTTGATATGCGAGTCCCACAGGTCTTGAACTTTGGCCTCATTGGTGTTGAGAGCTTTATCGGTTGATGATTGTGAAGTTGAGACCAAAGTTGAGCAGTACTCCATTCAGCTACAGACAAAGGCAAAGGTAGTTCTGATTTATCACCAAGTGACTTGGAACAATGGAAGATGCTCATTGCATTGCTGGCCTATGGAGGCCAGTTTTGCAAGGTGGTCAGCCCAGGAGAGGTCCATGACTGTTGTTGAGCAATATCATTCACTGAAATAAATGCAAGTTATGAGATTGTGTCTGAACATGGTAAACGTCATAAGCACAGCACATATAATGCTGAATGATACCTCATTTAATAACTCTTGGGTCCCGACAGTGCATGTGGTGGTCTACAAATATGGATATTCACTCAATTTTGAGTTATACGAATTTTTGTTCTGCACATGGGCACGGCATAGGCTCAGAGTCCTTTTCCTTTACAATGATTTACTTCAACAAACCGAAGCAGTATTAACAGTGAGTGACGATTCTGCCATCAAAGGACATTCTGAGCAAACCCCATAAATATTCCATACTCCATTGAGGATGAATTCCATGACAAGTAGAATCTGGGACTCCTTACTCACTTCCATTTTCTTTTCATGCACATGTCAGGTGTATTAAAGAACATGCTCACTTGGTGACATTGCCTTGTGTGAATGGAAGAACAAATATTTTTAATTGATTTTTAAAAAAAACGTTGATTCCCTTGCTCGAATTGTTTAATTTTCGTGGGACACTCATATTACAGAACGATTCAGAGGCACATCTCTATTCGCTACTTTACAGTGCAGTATTTTGAAAACTTACTGCCAGTTTCCATGCATAGCATCATATTGGTTGCAATACTTTAAAAAATATGCAATACGGCATTGTGAATTCACACGTTCATTCAAATAACTCACCAACCACCCACAACAGCCCAGTGAAACGGGGTTATCTGCTGGTATTATACAGCATCAAGCAACTGAATCTCTTCCAGTCCCTGACTAAGGATATGGAAAGCTGAGTTAGTTTGATGATCTTTACAAAGCAACAGGGTGAAAATATGAGATTTTGCAGGATTTAATGACATGATACATTTTTATACCCGCATCTGAGATCAGTAGATTGTGACTCAGCTGCTTTCAACCTGTTGCGGGGATGGAGCATTTTACGATGCGATGTGGAGTCTTCTGAAAAAAGGTTTTCTTCTGAGAGTGTTTTCCAGTGTATCAGAGAGGTTGTTTATCTATATGAGTAACAAGACTGGGTCCAAGGGTAGTGCGAAGCGCTCCAGTCTCCACTGGGAGAAGAGACGATTATATTGATAGTAAAGCATTGATTGTGTGAGTGGAGGAAATCAGAAAGCTAGGTATGAAGGTCACCTTATATGCTGCAGGAAGTGAGCCTGGCAAGCAGAGCAGGATGTCAGATTGTGTCAAATATGTCCACCGAGACAGACATGACCTCTAATTTGTGATTTAACACCTCTGACCATCGCTGAGAGAGAAGCAGCAAGATTTACAGCATTGATTGATGAGGTCAGAATGCCAACTGATCTGCAGAGTTCAGATTTTTTTGGAAAGAGGGAAGACAATGTCAGCAGTGATGTTATCATCAGGCACATCACTGTCGCAATATAGCTGTATACAAGAAATAACTCAAAACGCTCCTGTCCAATGCCATTCATACAGCCTCGTTTCATGTCAGATGCCCAGACGGCGTTGTCGTGATGTGAAGGTATCCTTCCACCTTGTGCGTCAGTAGCTTGGTGCTTCTGTCCATCTGGAAGGTTGGTAAATATGGCAACTGCAGTGTCGCTGTCTTGGTGTTGGCTTGGATGTCCACACCAATGTAGCTGTGCACGATTCATTAAGTTTGAAATCTGTAAATCTGTGAAATTTCACGGAGTTCTAGATTGGAGATATGGTCCTGCCAAGATATTCTGAGATGTGCCTGGCAGCTCACATGTCAAAGCCGTAGATGTGAGTATTAATGGTATTTGTCTGTGTCCAGAAATGGGGACAATCACTGCTCTATATAGCTATATCTTCAGGCTATAACAGGCTCAGATAAAGTTGCAATTTGTGCATAATCAATCAGAGTGGATTGTTGAGTGAACTCTTCCGAGAGAAATTCTGGAAAGGCAGGCTCAATGACCGAACAAACTCGGTAGAACTAAAAAGAGAGAAATTCAGAGCTGTTTGCAGAAGCAAAGAAGCTTATCTCAGAAAGAAAGCTGAGCCAGTTGAACAAGCTGCAGCAACTGGGAATACCAGGCTTACATTTAGTATTCCAAAGAAGCTGAAGCAAAAGCAGTCCCACCCTCCCTCTCACCCAATCAAGAGTGCAACTGTGTCCTTCCTTACCAACACTGCATCTCAGCTCCAGAGATGCCAGGAGTAGAGTGCCAACTCCTCTCACTTACATCCATGCCAACCCACCAAATCAATCATATATACCATTAATTGGCTTATAATTAGATGTAAGCTAACTTCTCTGTCGATGATTGGATCAGTTTTTCCTTCTTGTGGATGGGAATGATTTTTGCAAACTTCCAGCAAGAAAAGAGGTGGACAAAGCCTGAAGGACAAGCTGAAGAACACAGACAGAGGAGAAGCAAGAACAGCAGAGCAGGATTTGAGATCACTGATACTGATGTCCCCTGGACCTGTCATCAATGCAGGGCTGAGGCTCGAATGAATTTTCTCTACCTTATCAGGTGAGAAAGACACAAAGTCCAGTGCAGTAAGTGTGAGGGTTATGATGGGTCGAAGCAAGTGCTTCGGTGTGACCTAAAGTTGCCCTTTGTTGAATTGGCCTTACGTTATGAGAAAGGAAGGTGAATTAACGTAACTACCTCACCACAGGAATTCGTGTACCAGGCCGAGAGGATAGACAGGATAACAGCAAATATGATGGATGCCTATTGTATTTAACTTTTGAGTGACTCATAAGGCTCATGAAGGTGTGTGTGTGTGTGTGTGTGTGTGTGTGTGTGTGTGTGTGTGTGTGTGTGTGTGTGTGTGTGTGTGTGTGTGTGTGTGTGTGTTTGAGCATGTGTATTTAAGTATATGTGTATGTTTATATACATAGTCATTCTCATTAATCCAAATATATTTCTTCCAAAGTCTTTTTAGTTTATCAGAAATTTGATATAACAGAAGTCACCTTTCTTTGTTTCTTTGGATTCAATAGACACAAAAGGAGATGCAAAATTCATGTAAAACAGCATTTTTTTTTTTACAGCAAGCTGTTAGGTTTTTCAATGAAAGCCCATAAGGTCTCCATCCACCCCACCCCACCACACCCCTACCTCCCAAAAAGGAAGGTGTATTATATGATTCTATACTTCTTTTCGTGACTAAGGTGTCAGGTTATTACCAGTAACAGTATACTAAACATAAGTTTGGGTTATTTTCACTTTTGTGGTGCAAAAGCTGTTAGGGTTAGGTGTTTGCACGGGTCCCCATTAAACATTTGTGGGAAGTTAGAAGTGTGCAATACAGGAAGATAAAAATTCAAATTTCTGTGAAAGTCATTTTGATACCACCGTCACCTTTAAGTATACAAAATATATGAGGAAATAGGAAAAGTTTAATATTTTCTTTACATATATTTTCATATGCTAGAAATATCCATTTATCACGAAGAAAACATGCAGGAAACAATTTGTGGATTTTTGGACAGTAAATAATACATTATGGAAGTAACTACAACAATGGAAGAGCACAAACCTCCACCAGGCTTAATAGTTTACGTTTTGTATCCCACTGATAGGCCGATCTGTATCTGGACCTGACCCAAAATCGAATTGGCATGTTCTTGTCAACGACCCAACTCACCCACCAAGTTCTGTCATAACCCATCCATTTTTGAGATAAGATATCATGTTTTGAGATGTCATGCTACACATTGTTTTTGGCCCTTTCCCTTTATAGTGAAGAATCATTAAAAAATATATATTGTAGTACCTACATCATCTGGATCTTCACCAAAATCGAATCAATTGGTCCTTCACACACACCCAACCTCTCCACCAAGTTTCAGCTGAATCCGTTAATAACTCTTTGATATATCCTACTCATAGACCCACAAACAGACAAACAAGAGTGAAAACGTAAGGTCCGCCTACCTTCGGTTATCAATACCAGTTACATTCATTTGAATTTCAAGACTCCACAATAAAAGTTGCAATTGAGTGATTATCGGGAATTAGTTTTCATCAACTTGTTTCCTTGCTTTCAAGTCTGTGAAGGGTTCAGAATAGTGGATGGATGTTACGTTTTCACCCCTTTTTGTTACTTGGCGAAAAAATTTTTTTGCTAAGGATGTTGGTCTTTAGCGTTTGTCTGTATGTTTGTTTGTTTGTCTGTTTGTCACACCATTTTTGGCCACAGTTTTCAAGCAATTGTTTTGTAAATTTTTGGATGTGTAGCTGACAGGGCAAAGATAACAACGTTAACTTTTGGTGAAGATCCAAATCCATATCCGGATCTGAGAATACTTTAAGTGATTCTTCGCCATTGAGAGATACGGCTAAAACGATATATAGCACAATATCTCAAAAGGTTATGGATGGATTCACATGAAACTTGATGGAGAGATTGGGATTGCCACGAGGAAGAATTGTTTCAATTTTGGTGAAGACCCTAATCCAGATGTGGATAGGACAATTATTTAATTTTTAACTGCTTCTTCACCATTGAGAGATTGGGATAAAATCGATATTGAATGAAATCTCAAAAAGTTTGAAACAGATGCGGATATATACAGTATATATATATATATATATATATATATATATATATATATATATATATATATATATATATAGCACAATATCTCAAAAGTTTATTGATGGATTCGGACGAAAATTGGTGGATTGGTTGGGTGTGTGACAAGGACAAATCCATTAAATTTTGGTGAAACTCCGAATCCGGATCCAGATACGAGTCAATTAATTTTTAAATGATTCTTCACCTTTGAGAGATCGGGCTGCAAAGGACATTGTATGATATCTCAAAAACTTGTGGACGGATTCAGTTTAAACTTGGTGCACATGTTGAGTATGTGACAACAACAAATTGATTAGTTTTTTTGTAAAGATCCGAATCCTGATCCGATAATTTTTCAATTGATTCTTCACAATTGAGAGATCGGGCCAAAAACGATATATAGCACAATATCTCAAAAGGTTCCGGATGGATTCTGCAGAAAGTTTGTGGACAGTTTGGGAGTGTGACAAGGCCGAATTGATTCAATTTTGGTGAAGATTCGAATCTGGATCTGGATCCGAGAATTTTTCACGTGATTCTTCACCTCTGAGAGATGGCCCCAAAAACTTTGTATCGCATGATATTTCAAAAAGTTGGGGACGAGTTATGACGAACCTAGGTGGATGAGTTGGGTAGGCACCAACAAGCAGCCAATTCGATTTTAGTTAAGGTCCAGATCCAGATCGGGCATATCAGTGAGATATAAAATATAAACTGTACTCACGACTCACACACCACATCCACTGCATAAGTGACTGAATTTGGGGATTTTTTTTCTTTGCATTCAAGACACCTGCAGCTTTTGTGATGCATCTAAACTTCCTGAGAGCAAACTTGTGCTTTGTTTTTGTTTTATTGTTATATTAGGACAGATTCACTTGAGAAAGACAGAGATGATACTGATAGAGTTCGTTATCTATGCCCATTATTGCAGCTGTGCAGGGTGATTTGCAGTCATTTGTTGCTGATGCCATTGTGCATTTCCACTTGCAAGTTGTGCAGTAATAGACATCGAGATCTATCGAAACTTGCAAAACCGGGACAATGCTTCTATGTATCCAGTAATTTCATTGTAACTGTACCTCAACATTAACATGACCAAAATGACAGCACTTTCCAAAATTAATTTTACACTGGTCTGAGGCTCATGGAGGATCATGTAAATATCACAAGCAGCACAACGACATTAGTAGACATCAGTGTGCTTTTACATAAATAACAAGGATATGTATTGTATGTGGAATTTGAACCTGCGTTCCCTGTATCATGAGTCAGGGGTTCAGATGGAAACACAAACCGATGAACCCAGAGTGTGACCAGGCCAAATTTCCAGCTGTAATGTGATCAAATACATCCTGCATTGCAATAGCTTTTGCATGGAGTTTTGGTCAACTCTTATTGGAGTTCAAGTATGCTTTCAGATAAGAAGAATGTGATTTTTTGCTGTTTGCTTCCACCAAGATGTGGGAAACGAAGCATACCGTGGTGTGGCTTCCTCCAAATCCCGTGCTTGTTGCTGCAATTTCATGGGCCAGTACGGAGCTGGCAAGTCCGTGAAATTATTCACCGTTGTCCTTTACTGCCAATGCTTTCTCAAAGACATGCGGAGTCTTCAAAACTTGCTTTAAAATACACGTGCACATCCACATTAACTTTAATTGGGTTTTCCTCCGACTTCGATTCAAATCGTTTTTCTCAGCGCATGGTTGTCTGAAATACCGATGGTCATGGAATTGTCAGTATTTATTCAGCATCCCTTAAAACCGTGAGAATGACAAAGAGGCATTGTGTCTCTCTAGCCCTTTGTAAACACGATGGAAACATTGTTATCGGAGTTGGATGAGCACTCCATTAGAACTTTCTTGGGCCAGCTGGCTTTGGGAGGAGGCCGATAGGAAATGCACACAAACAATCCCAGGGACGCTTGTCTGGCACTGATCAGCTGACCACATGCGTGACAGGCTGAGGCATCCGGGTATCCATGAGATCCCGTACAAACAGGCATCCTTGGCAAGGCCATGCGAAAGGCGAAAGCTGAGCAGACTTCCCTGAGTGCCACTTGAAGCTCTCTTGAGTATAGACAAGAATTTCCGTGAAACTTCCCCCCTGCCGAAGGGTGCGGTTAGCACCCGCAGACATTTGACATTCAATCTCTCAAACGAACTGGTGTGGAATAGGGGTTTCTGGTTTCTCTTTGTTGTCTTTTTAGGAAAGAACACCAGAGTGTTAAATTTTTCTCTTGACAAGACGACTGATTAAGCTGTGCCGGTTTGTCGTTCACAGTATACTTGCGATATTGTGGCTTTGACTTGTCAGCAGGTATGTTTACACGAGTATCCAAGGAATATTACCTGATGTCTCCAACGAACTTTAAGAATAATAGGAAACATATGGTTCAGCAAAAACATGTGAGCGGCCGCTGTGTACACTGTACAGTGGTAATCCTGCGCAAGTATAAAATAGTTGTCTGATAATATAAGCAGTTGATTTTTTAATTGTCTTCCCTCCGGAATACACAGGAAGTTGTCCCTTTTTCTACCGTGCCAAACCATCTTAAATTAATTATTTTTCACCCCTTCTGCATCTACTTTCACCAGGGATTTGGAATTTCCAATGTCAGAAGTACATCATCTGCTGTTGGTGTTGTTATTGTTGGTATAATATTTCCGGGAGCATCAGGGTCTTCACAGCCGATTGTTAAAGGTCTTTATATTGTTAAGATTGCATCCTGGATAAGTGGCAACTCCATCACAGAGTGGTGCCGAAGCAGCCCAAGCACAGGGCACCAATTAATGAATTGTCCAGCATACCTGCACACAGTGGCCATCTCTTTTATATAGTTACCATGGGATCTCGAACAATCACAAGTGAATGTTAGCAGATGGAGTAGCTGTACCCTCCCAAGTAGGTCATACTCAATGATGTCGCTCGCCCAGAGCACGCCACTGTCACATGATCCCAGCAAGATCAAGAGAAGCCGTGTCTGCGGGGAACCGCTGTCACCGTCCATTCAGAACCTGGGGTGTGACGCAGCAGTTTTTACCCAGTGCAGCTCAAAGGGCGGATGAACTTATTGTGAGTCAATGGCCACCTACTGTCTGTGTGAGGAGTGGTGCGCCACACAGTCTTTTGTTTCACGCCTTGTAAGGCAGTGCCCGATACTGGCCCTTTAGGCCTGAGTCGACGTAGTAGTAGTAGCTCACTGTGTCTTCGTCACTATGCTCTTTCTCTTTCTCTCTCGCAGCTCAAAGGGCGGATGAACTTATTGTGAGTCAATGGCCACCTACTGTCTGTGTGAGGAGTGGTGCGCCACACAGTCTTTTGTTTCACGCCTTGTAAGGCAGTGCCCGATACTGGCCCTTTAGGCCTGAGTCGACGTAGTAGTAGTAGCTCACTGTGTCTTCGTCACTATTCTCTCTCTCTCTCTCTCTCTCTCTCTCTCTCTCTCTCTCTCTCTCTCTCTCTCTCTCTCTCTCTCTCTCTCTCTCTCTCTCTCTCTCTCTCTCTCTCTCTCTCTCTCTCTCTCTCTCTCTCTCTCTCTCTCTCTCTCTCTCTCTCTCTCTCTCTCTCTCTCTCTCTCTCTCTCTCTCTCTCTCTCTCTCTCTCTCCCCCCCTTCCCCCGACAAGCTGCACCACACACCTCATTCAATGCCCACAACCATTTTGGTTTCACTGGGACAGCTTGCACCACACTGTACTGCTTTGCAACCCGAGGAAAGTGCCACACAGCCACCGGTGCCCCGACCAACACGCAAGCATGTTCATCAATAACGGGAGGGAGGAAAAGTGGGAAGAAAAAAGGAAACCCGTGGGACACTTGTTCTGCTGGATTTTTCTAACTGTTTAATTTAACTTTAAAGTGTCTTACCCAAAAAAAATATCCACCGGAGTTATACACAAAAAGACGTATGCAATATGGTAATTTACACAGGAATCATGAAGCAAAGGAGGGATTCCTTCCCCTCCTCGTGCACCTTTCAATGTGTAGAATTTTTATTCACCATGCTCCATTGGATTCTTGATATTCTGATTGCTAAAGGAAGCTCTTTCCCAAATAAATAAATAAAAACAACAACTATAAAGCATAATAGAAGCATTCGCTTTTACCGTCCAATGTAAGTGGATGAGACAGCCAGCTTAATATCGCATTCGTGAAACAACAAGCTCTGGCCTGTTTTGCACCATTAGTGGGGCGGTTAGTTAGGTTTGATCCCACAACGATCGGGGTAAAGTGCATAACGGGAGGAACCTCAGGGGAAATTATAATGATTAATAGAGTATTGTTTTCATCCTAGTCGATATCAAGCATTTGTCGGCCATTAGCACCACCTCGTTCTACCACAGAAAGCATGTGAACGCTGCGTGAGGGCAACACGGTCGCAACTCGGTGACTGGCAGAGCGTACAGCCATTACCCATGAGAACGCCATTGCTCCAATTGCTGGCGTCGGTTGCTTAGGTTCGCCGACTGACCGTCTATCATGGCTCAGCACCCGCCCCTCCCATGCTCGATAGGCCTGCCTGTGGCTCAACCCTTTGTTTCATTTTCGCGCTTGGACTCCGTGCCACACCAGCTTCACACAAATCACCTCAACCCTGATGCGAAGCATTTCCTTGCAAAATCTTTCTCAGGCTGAAAAATCGGATTCAGGTCAAAGAGTTCCACTTTTAACCATCTGCTGCTGTGGGCCACTCGGCCTGCGCCGCCGTAAGGATATTCGGGCTCGGTAGTAAAAGGCCGACCTGCGTGCACCCTCACCTCACGTTCAGCGCGGTAGATATCTGGGGCATCCATTTTTAATTACCGCTTTTGGTCAAATTTTGCGAGCACCACCGAGTGATGTGTGGGGTTACAGTCACCATTGGCAAGGCAGTGTGCTTGTTTTGTTTACAGCCACACTGAGGCGAGTTGCTCCGAGTCAGTGCTGAAGAGAAAAAGCCATCGGTCTTGGCAAACAGGCCCGGATACCCTGCTGCGTGAAATAACAGGCTCCGGGCACGGCCGCCTTGGTCGCCTGGCGAGCGGGCGTGCGCCGCTGGAGGGTGCAAATTGGCACGGCACTTTCCACGTGCCTCAGACACGTTCACAACGTCTGTAGTCGTTGTGGCCATCACGGGTCCTTGCATTTCCTGTCACCAGCCAAGATAAGTCAAATTTGTCTTCTGGATTTCTTGGAGCTGTGGGATGTGGCAAAGTGCAGATCATATTAAAATATTTTAATTTGGAATCCTTCAGGGTTAAACAATAATTTCATTTATTATTTTTCTCCTCATTTAGTGAAATTATCTGTGATAATTATTAAACTAATTATTAAACCTCTCCCTCTCCTTTCTCACCCATATATATATATATATATATATATATATATATATATATATATATATATATATATATATATATATATATATATATATATATATATATATATATATATATATATATATATATATCTCTCTCTCTCTCTCTCTCTCCTGTCTCCTCTCTCCTCGCTGCGCTCTCCTCTCTCCTCTCTCCTCTCTCCTCTCTCCTCTCTCCTCTCTCCTCTCTCCTCTCTCTCCCTCTCTATCTCCCCTCTCTTTCCTCTCTCTCTCTCTCTCTCTCTCTCTCTCTCTCTCTCTCTCTCTCTCTCTCTCTCTCTCTCTCTCTCTCTCTCTCTCTCTCTCTCTCTCTCTCTCTCTCTCTCTCTCTCTCTCTCTCTCTCTCCCCTCTCTTTTTCCCTATCTCTTTCTCTCTCTCTCCCCTCTCCTACTCTCTTCCTAACTCACTTATTTCTCTTTCTGATGCCCTTATCTGTTTAACTATTTTTCTCTAACTCCCTCTGTTTGATCTCGACAACTCTTTCTCTTTCTCTCTGTTTGTCTTTCTCTTTCTGTATTTAACCCTTTCTCTTTCACTTTCTCTCTGCAACTATTTATCTCTGTAACCTTTTCTAACCCTTTGTAACACCTCCTCATCTATGTAACTCCAACTCTTTAACTCTTTCTCTCTTTCGCCCTCTCGATCGTGGGATCTTTAAATGCAACCAACGTCTTCTTTCGTATACAGCACACAAAACTCAGCATGCAGATCGACTGTAATCTATGTATTTCCAAAATGGTGTCTTATTCTGCATGCTTCTACATGGTGTAAAAAACCATTTTTATCCTCACAATCCCCCCCCCCCCAAAAAAAAAAAACAGGGGTGATATTGTAATCGGTTCTGTCTGTCTGTCTGTGTGTCTGTCCGTCTGTCCATCCATCACACTATCTCCTAAATGGTTGTGCAGAAATTCACCAAACTTTGTCGTGACGATCACTTCAAGGCAAGAAGGTACGAGAGCAGTATCATTTCCCCCTCCCCCCCTTTCCCCTGGGGTCTTGGGGTGGGGTCAAAAGGTCAAATACTAAAAAAAATACAATTACTGGTAAATTGTAAACATTTTTTTTCATGAAACTTTGTGAATGTAATCAACGTTTGGGACGCATGATATATGTTTAAAAAAAAATTGATTTGACCTCAGTTTCTGCCCCAGGGGGGTGAAGACTTAGGGTCACAGGAGTAAAAATCGAAGAATTTTTTTAACTCAAAATTTGATATTGGGTCATTCCTGGTGGAACTTTTTGTCGTCATCTTTCAGCTTCGGTTGAGGTGGGAAGCACGGGGATTTGCGATGGCACGCCATCGACTTCGCTCTAGTTTTTTTGATTTTCACATTATGGCGTAAGTTTTAATAGAATTTATTTCTAAACTACTCATGATAAGGGGTCCTTTTCGCTCATTCTTTGACAAACGTGAAATGTGAAAAGGTATTTCACCTGTGAATGTTTAATGTCCACACAACTTCAATTTTTTACACTCACCCCCACCACTCCCTCCTCCCCCGGTGGAAAAGCACTTCAACATTTTTGCAATATCCTTTTCACCTTTGTCTTATATTTTTTTGTCAGTTGTCATTCCCGGTTTGCTGGAGATGCAATGCACGTACTGTATAATGTACCGGCTGTGCAGAAATCTGTTTTATTACTTCATTTCCTGCTTGTATCCCACTTTGCTTGAGCAGCGGGTGCCGCCAGAACAAAATGGGATTATGCGTATTTATTTATTTAAAGGCGCTAACCTTCGACCCCTTATTTTCCCTTGGTAATGTTGTCTCCTCGGCTGACAAGTGCATTGCTGCCAATGCCTCACGGGCACGAACCGACCTGGGGCTGCACTCAGGCACGTTTAAACGTTGACACTTCTGCAAAAGAAACATCGGTGGGAAAAAAAAAATTCTCAAAGCAAGGCTTTTGTGGTTTTATCATCCATTCAGCACCGCAAACAATGGCAGGTTTGCGGTTGCTGGGGAGACACAGAACGCGGTCAACCACACGAGAACCGAAGCCGTCAATGGACCGATTGTGTCCCAACGAGAAACATCGAAGGGACATTTGGAAGTCCGTTTTTTGTGTTACAAATCTTTTCAGGCGCCTGGTACAAAGCTTTCCGGGTAATATTGTAACGAACGCTCTACAGTGCAGATTTGCTGCTGGGAGCACTCAATGTCGCTCACATTCATTTTCACGGATTTTACAGATAAGTCACAACAAATGACTGATCTGAGAAACACATCATCAAGGCTCGGGTCTCTTGCCAACTGGGGGGGGCAACATTGGATATATAATCGCCAGTTATACATGAATCCTTGTTCTCTCTCTCTCTCTCTCTCTCTCTCTCTCTCTCTCTCTCTCTCTCTCTCTCTCTCTCTCTCTCTCTCTCTCTCTCTCTCTCTCTCTCTCTCTCTCTCTCTCTCTCTCTCTCTCTCTCTCTCTCTCTCTCTCTCTCTCTCTCTCTCTCTCTCTCTCTCTCTCTCTCTCTCTCTCTCTCTCTCTCTCTCTCTCTCTCTCTCTCTCTCTCTCTCTCTCTCTCTCTCTCTCTCTCTCTCTCTCTCTCTCTCTCTCTCTCTCTCTCTCTCTCTCTCTCTCTCTCTCTCTCTCTCTCTCTCTCTCTCTCTCTCTCTCTCTCTCTCTCTCTCTCTCTCTCTCTCTCTCTCTCTCTCTCTCTCTCTCTCTCTCTCTCTCTCTCTCTCTCTCTCTCTCTCTCTCTCTCTCTCTCTCTCTCTCTCTCTCTCTCTCTCTCTCTCTCTCTCTCTCTCTCTCTCTCTCTCTCTCTCTCTTCTATCTCTCTCTCTCTCTCTCTCTCTCTCTCTCTCTCTCTCTCTCTCTCTCTCTCTCTCTGTCTCTCTCTCTCTCTCCCTTTTTTTCCCTTTTTTTCCCTTTTTTTCCCTTTTTTTCCCTTTTTTTCCCTTTTTTCCCTTTTTTCCCTTTTTTCCCTTTTTCCCTTTTTTTCCCTTTTTTTCCCTTTTTTTCCCTTTTTTCCCCCTTTTTTCCCCTTTTTCCCCCTTTTCCTTTTTCCCTTTTTTCCCCCTTTTTCCCCTTTTTTCCCCTTTTTTCCCCTTTTTCCCCTTTTTTCCCCTTTTTTTCCCCTTTTTTCCCCTTTTTCCCCTTTTTTCCCCTTTTTTCCCCTTTTTCCCTTTTTTCCCTTTTTCCCTTTTTCCCTTTTTTTCCCTTTTTTCCCTTTTTTCCCTTTTTTCCCTTTTTTTCCCTTTTTTCCCTTTTTTCCCTTTTTTCCCCTTTTTTTCCCTTTTTTCCCTTTTTTTCCCTTTTTTCCCTTTTTTTCCCTTTTTTTTCCCTTTTTTTTCCCTTTTTTTCCCTTTTTTTCCCTTTTTTTCCCTTTTTTTCCCTTTTTTTCCCTTTTTCTCTGTCTGTCTGTCGTTGGATCCATATGGGCTCAAATCCATCTCCCAGGCCTACTTCAATTTGGGTGTGTAAATAAGCTGGTTATCCCAACCGCTTTGATGCATTCTCCGAGATTTTGCTTGCGTCGTCTGCACAAAATGAATAGAACTGACTTTGGTTTCTTGTAAGGTTACATTAGACTACTCAATTAATTTGACTCAATATATCTTTAAAACAGCCACATCTGACATTATTGATTTTATCACAATACAGTCCTGCATGTTCGTGCAATTCTCACATTACCTTTTTAATTGGAAGACATTTAATTTTTCTCTTACGCCATTGTCTTTACAAACAACATCTACCTTCAGTGACGAGGTGCAGTCAAACAACGTTGACCTTCGGTGATGATAGCATGATTTAAGCAGTATTGACTGACAATTTTTTTGCAGTGTGGTAGCACCAACAAGTGCTTTTGGTTGCCCCAAGGATGATTTTGGCTTTTATAAAAGAAAATATTTACTTTGTGTATGTGATAGTGGGACTGTAATGGGACTGACGTATTTTGCATTTGAGGGAAGCAAAAGGTGGTGTAAAAATGAAGACAATACATGATGAGGAATTAACTATTCCTCGGTGAAAAATTGCTTTTGTTTTATCCTTTTCATGAATTGTGTTATCCCTTGTTGCCATATTTCCATTGTGTTGACACAAAAGTCATATTATTCAAAAGACAAAGCAAACGAGTAGCAGTATACAAGGAGACAGGCCTTTCTGACTGCCAGCCCTGAGAATAAGCCCCGGCCCGCCTACTGACTCGATGTGGCACCATTGTCTGGCACTGTGGCACGAGCAGCCGGGCACGCGGCCCGGACAAATGGTTTGCATGAGGGATTTTATCAGAGACCAAAAGCTCCCTCTCACTAAGATACACTGCAGCTGCTACATCTCGTGGCTTGTCTCCCTCGGCTGCCGTCATTCAGCTTTAGCCTCTCTACGGCGCCACTGCCCAGGAACTTAATGGCAGACAAATGGCAATCTGAGTTACACGTCCACAATTACTAAATGAGCTTTCCTAGTTCTGTCAATAACAATGAATTCGTATTTGGCAAATGGACTGCAATGCACCTTCAAAAATGCATCCCATCACACACCGTTAATAAGCATTGGATCATTTGGAACTAAACTGGGCAGCAATATCGATTCCACTCATGTTGAAGTCCTGCAGAATTGTTATTAATAATACAAAAGGGGCCTTCCTTCGTGGCAATCAAAAACCCAATTTAAAACAGACCATTATACAACTGATTAATATTTACCATCAGAAGTCCAATTTTTAAAGCAACAGTGGCTCCCGACCACTGGTATTCGTAAAGGGGATGCAGGTCTTCTTCTTTAGGGGGACGACATATACTCAAAATATAACATGACATCTATAACATTCACCTGGCCTGTGAGTCTGATGTCCGGGCCAATGCATTCTCACTCCCTCATCCCATCGGCAAAGCATTGTGACATCATGGTTTGCATTACAATGGCTCGTATCTTAAAATCCAGAAATTCGCACATGCATAACCGAGCCACCCTTGTGCTCTCTTGTTCACAATGAGAACAAATATCTCAGACATCCCAAAATTATTCATGAACAAAAAAATTCCACCGCGAACATATTAATTGCAGGCACCATGGAACACAGTTGTTAAAATAAACATTGAAATAAAAACCAATGTCACCCGCAGGGTGACCCGTATCTTGCCAAAAGGTGACCACGTGTGACTTCTTTAAGGTCACACTGAGGTGAACAGAGCTGCTATCCACCAGGAGTGACTCCTTGAGGAATATCTGCCTACGAGAGATTCCGATGAGAATCGTTCTACAGAGTAACCATGAAAAATATGCTTTTGCCTCATAACGTCACCAAATGACGTCATAATATCTCAAGCTTGACATATCTAGAAAGCACTCATCGAGGTGTTCAATTTGAGGTACTATACGATATGGTTCCTAAAACTTGAAAATTTGACCTGAGGCGCTAACCATGAACGTCAAGGCCAATCGCCACCAAAAATTAATCAGCTGAGCGCCAGACCATGAACTATATTCCCATGAAGTTTGAAGACGATCCGATTAAAATTACTCAAAAAATAAGGGTTTTGTAGACTCCCCTGATTTGCGACAAAGTGACCTTGACCTTTGACCTTGACCTTCAAAATTTTATGCGCTGAAAGGGACCTTTATAGGCCTCTGATATGCGAAGTTACAAAAATTTCCAATGATAACTGTGCTCTGCAGAGTGATTTATACGTGATTACAGACAAACAAAAATAAAAAAACATATGAAGGTCGAGGCCAATCGGCACCAAAAATTAATCAGCTGAGCGCCAGACCATGAACTATATTCCCATGAAGTTTGAAGACGATTCGATCAAAATTACTCAAAAAATAAGGGTTTCGTCGACTCCCCTGATTTGCGACAAAGTGACCTTGACCTTTGACCTTGACCTTCAAAATTTTGTGCACTGAAAGGGACCTCTATAGGCCTCTGATATGCGAAGTTACAAAAATTTCCAATGATAACTGTGCTCTGCAGAATTTGTTATACGTGATTACAGACAAACAAACAAACAAACAAACAAAAAAAAACATACAAGCTGACTAACATATTTTGCAAAAACTTTGTTTTGGTAAGATAAAAAAAATAGAACTTTACCAAGAGTAAGTTGTATTCCTTTGCTCAGCCAATAACATGGAACTTCACCAATAACAAGGTGTAATTCCTCATGAAATCTTGTTTGTTTGTTTTTGTCGCAACATATTGCCCAGGTGCACCGTAACTCCTTGACCTGAGAGGGGGTAAGGTGTGTGAAGGAATTTACCTGAAATGGAATTGCAGACGCAAAGTAACTCTACTTGTAAGAGTAGAGACATGAATTGTAGGACTTAACTGGGTGCAGGTGAAAATCTCTCATGTGGTGCACTGTCCGAAGGCAGGTTCAGCGCTACCAATGCAGCCCCGTGCTAAGGATTACACACTGTGTGGTTTGCCTTTACCTTCTCAGCAAAAGTCAAAGCAAGAATTTGTAATTTGTTCAGGGTGCCGGCGGTAATTCGGCGACTCTTCACAAAAGACACTGTGGAAACATTAACTTCCACCAGCGAACGCTAGCAGATGGGACATCTGACCTAATGTCTATCCGAGGGATGGCACACTTTGAGATCTGATGCCCTGCCTACGAATCACCAGTTTATAGTCGCGTGTGGAATCGAACCCCGACTAGATCGCTCAATGCGAAATGCACTACCATCCTGTCTGCCAAAAGCCAAAATATACGTCCTTATAAAACTGTCAATTAACAATTGACTTTACACTTACAGCATTTGGTGATGAGAATCATGATCAGTCACATCTGGAGAATGTTCTCGGAGGGAGACAATGCGAAAATAGGAGAAGATGATAATAAACATATACTTTTAATGTGAGCTCATTTCACATCCATTATGGTCACACATATATTTGAGCATCCTATGGTTGTAATGTGTGCGCAGGTATGCAGAATCGTGTCCACCTGCATTTTCAAAGGGAGGAAAGAAAACAGAAAACGACTGAATCGACCCAACATATGGGTGAATCAATTAAGCGAAACTCGGAAAGGTTCAGAGGCCAAGTTTAAGCGACCCAGAAAAGTCTGGATTTGTATGCAGCAAATGGTTTAGCTTGACTCAAACTTCCCAAGAGCAAAGCCCAACCACAGCTGAAGAAACACCCAATATGCCCAGTACGGATAGGTCAGTGACACACATCGCTCTGTAAGCATCAGTGGCCTGTGGTCAGTAAACCACGCTGCATTGGCAACATCGGCACTGTAAGTTCCAAGTTAAAATGTCTCTGACTACAGTTTTATTGCAGTCAACTCTGATGTCGAGTCTCTGGTAGGAACCGATTTAACTGCGTGTCTGCATGTCTGTAGCCATCATCTGTCCTCATCTGCTGTGAGTTCATAGCCCAACATGTGACTCTTCACAAGACTAACATTGATGGTGCCTTTAAAGTTTGCCAACTATGCTTCAGGTTCAAGAGCTCAACCGACAATAGACCATTATTTAATACATTTGCAAATATGGAGGAAACTTTTCCTCCGACCTCTCCACTTCCCAACTTTCCTTCTGATTTTCCCTTCCAAACCCATTTTCCTTCTCAACCCCCCCCCCCACCCATTTTCACCAGCTGTTGTGTACATAATAAATAGATGGTCTAGAAGGGTTAATAGCCATTACTTATTACCTCAGTGTGCTGGTACTCATTTTGCCAACCTCAGAAGGATGACAGGCTGAGTCAACCCACCTGATGTTATTTAAACAGCTGGACAGGGGCTCAAACTCAGGACCAAAGATCTTAAGCCAGCCACCTTAACCATTAAGCCAACACCAGACCTCAAAGGGTTAATGCACATTGTAATTACTCCTGAATTTCCTTGAATCTGACCAAATTGGTACCCTGTAGGTTCCACACGCAGGTGTTCTCCCAACTCTTTCCTTCCTAATGTCCCCCATTCTTAAACAGCTTCTGATGTTACACTTATGACCTTTGTTGACACACTACTGCCTCCCGTGGAATCATATTACCATCAAGGATCCTATATTTATCCTTTTGCCTCACAAGGAAATAATTGATTTGTCTCCTTGGGGTCCACTTTTAAAGGTGATCAAATGTTCATCTGTGTCAAAGTGACAAACTGTCCAGGATTGTAACTCTAGTTTAAGAAACTGCTTTGGCGGAACGGACGCTCTGTTTAGAGCATGGTACATGATCTGATCTGAAAGGTTCTTCCTTCTTACAATAACCGAGTTTGCTACATGTAGTTCCAAACCCTCTGTTGTCTTCAAAATCCATCAATCTCCCTCATTTCTGGTCCCATAGCTGTCACTACCTTGATAACTGCCAGCCATTTCAAAACATACATGCCCCTTCCGCCTCTGGAGAATTATCACCCGGTCCTCTGCAGTCAACACCATTCCAGAACTACAACTGTTCATGCTCCTTTCATCCCAACTGAGGCATATAACCTGAAATGACATTCAGCAAATCCCCCTCAATAATCAAATTTAGAGACATCACTCTTTCAATCACCCTGACAATGTCCACCACCTGATGTGCCTGCCTAAATTCATCCGACTTCATTATTTCTGCCCTCCACCCATTATAGAGAACTTTTAATAACTCAGCTACCTCTCTTACACTACTCCCTGTCAATCTTGTCTCTTGTAAGCACGCCCCCTCCCCACACTCCCCTCATGATCACAGCATCTACAATATCCCAACCCCATCCTGACAAACTACCAACATTCTAAGAATCAAATCTCTACCTCATCAAATTCCTCACCCGAGCTTCTTGAACAGCAGTCAGATGACAAGACTGTGCATACTCAGCCTCATCAGTTTGGCCTAAAGTAACTGGATGCTGTCTTCTGAATGCAAACTTCCCACACACCAACCCTGCTGGGCAAGGCTACACCTTCATTCAGAATGGTGTCATTAACAACGTTCAACCTCTCAGGTGCATCTCATGTCCACGGTTGTAGCCTGAGAGTTTACATCCAGCGAGCTAGCCATGACTATAACCCCCCAACCTTGAGGACCAGGGATTTGAAGTTGAAGTTCAATCACATATCCACCTGCCAACCAAGAGTAACAGGCATCGAGTGCCCCAGTTCCTTTCAGGGTTTACTTCTCTTAGTTTCCCTCTCACCAAAAAGCGAAAACAATATTAGATATCGAGCTCCACCTTTGTTCTTTTTCTTCTCTCAGCACCATTGTACAATTTTGGTCATGCTTTAATGTACAGTACAGAAAGAAAAGCTTCAAAACTTCAGGAGTCAGAAGTTGGTGGAGGAAAACACTGATTTAAGGTCGAAGGAGGGTGATGAGAGGTGTGTGTGTGTGTGTGTGTGTTTATTTGTGTGTATTTATATATGTATATGTATGTCCAACATATTGTTACGGATTCGCGCCCGCCGGCGTGCTGACGGCCACGTAACTCGAATCGCGGCACGTCGCCCACCGGACGGACAATCCAGTCGTGACCCTCTCGGACTAACGCCGGGAACCAGTCACGGGTGGACCTTTCGGTCTCACCGCGATCGAGCCAATCAGCCCCCGCGTGGGATAGGGTTGCTCGCCAAATTCGACCTACCTAAGTACCCACGCGGAGGGTAGACCGGGCGATCGCACCTCGCCGCAGGTCGACTTCGGACACGGGCCACTTAAGCGACCCGTTCCGTACTATCGGGATAACCGAGCGGTGTTATCGTCGACCTCGACGGTTCGATTAATTATCGGGCGTATTCAGCCCTCTACCAACCCTTTACGTGAAGCAAGATGAGGATTCAATGAAGGAAATGACGAAGCGAAGCGGGAAACAGTTCAACACAAAGCACATTTATTCGCGCTGAACGGAAAGCACACATATTCAATTCCACCAAAAGCACATAGAAAAGAAAAACACAATGCAATTTACACAAAAAGCAAATGCGACAATGCAGATCTAATACCGATTACGCGAGCACACGGCAACACTTATACAATTTTACTTCACAGACGGCGCCGACAACACATACCCAAAACCAAGGAAAAGAATAGAGAACCCTCAAGGATGAGGCGACCTGAGGCCGAGACCGGGTCGGGCCTACCCGTCTGGTGATGAGACGCGGAGCGGCGATGGTGCCTCAACTCCGCGGGCCTCGCGGGCAGTGTCTGGTAGGGGGTGGGAAAGGGGCCCCCTTGGTCGCACTATCTCAGCGCGGGGGGAAACAGGAGGGGGTTGCTGATGCTCGGGGTATCGAGGATTCCTACTCTGCCTCGAGTCCCGCGACGAGCGTCTCCACCTCGGCCAGGTCGCGCTGTCGGCCTCCCTGGGGTGCAGCTCCCTGCACGACGCGAGCACCCCCTCGTCTGCCCTCGCCGCCTCTCCACAGCTCCGTCCCCTCCGCTCCGACTCCAACGCACACGACGACGACCAGCTCCTTCTTGCCAACTCCACCGCCCGCGAAGTCTTAACTCTCTGTTCTTTTGACTGACGAACACGGTCGCTTATATAAGCCCCGTGGCTTCGCTTTCTCATCTTTGACCCCCTCCCTTCGACCTTTCACCTCGCTCCCCATTGGCCCGAGAAAAAGTGGGCGTGAATGCTTTTTGATCCATAAATTTGCATATATCGATCGCCCTCCAACGCCCTGGGGGCGGGGCCAAATCGCCCCTCGCTCACCGATTGGACGGAACAAAAGTGGGCGTGTGTCGTTTTTGATCCGTTTTTGAAGTGGAAAATCCGTGGTTTTGTACATGCTGTTCGGCGCGCGCCCTGCACGAGTCCAACACCGGTACCCACAAGCGGCGCAAGAACGGTGGCGATGCGACGGTTGCGAGGTGTGACGTGAAGGTCGTGGCGGTTGTGGTGAAGCGGCGTTGTGGTTGGTGGTTGATGTTGTGACTGGTGGTGGTAACAATGGCGGTTGGTCCAAAATAAAGATAGTAAAAGAAAAACGGCTATCCTGAAGAGTCGCAGCACGCATAAATGACATTTATTCCCACTAGACAACGGGTTTGGGCCTAACTACACATATACTTACCGAGATACCTCACCTAAGGGACCTGAATGGTGGTTTGCGAATTTGGTAACCACAACAATATATATTGTTGCCAATTTGCGCCCGCCGGTGTGCGATCGGCCACGTAACTCGAAACGCGGCACGTCCGGTGGGACGGACAATTCAGTCGTGACCCTCCGGGAACTATCGCCCGGAGCCAGTCACGGGTGGGGGTTTAACCTCACCACGATCGTGCCAATTGGCCACCCGCGCAGGATAGGGTTGCTCGCCAAATTCGACCTACTTAAGTACCTGCGCGAGTGGTCAACCGGGCGATCGTACCACGCCACAGGCCGACTCTGGACACGAACCGCTTAAGCGGTTCGTTCCGTATTTCAGTGATAACCGAGCGAAGTTATCGTCGGCCTTGACGGTTCCGATTAATTACCGGGCGTTTTAAACCCACTTCGAATCTCTTACGCGATGCAGGATGGAGAGTCAATAAAAAGAAAGGAGACGAAGCAGAGCGAGAACAGTTCAACAAGCAAGCATTTTATTCACACACACACACACACACACACACACACACACACACACACACACACACACACACACACACACACACACACACACACACACACACACACACACACACACACACACACACAGACAAGCACTCGTAACCACACACACCGGGACACTCACGCTGGGGACTCGCGCTACCACAAGGGGTTCCGGGGTCTCTATACCCCCCAAGCTTGGCGTGCATCCATTTGCAGCACTCCTCCCCTCGACCTCGCAAAGCACGACCGAACCCACCTGGTCGTGATCCGCCTCAAGGGAGCATAGTGTCTCCCTCCGTTCCCGAAGGAGGCTATCCGGCTGCTTGCACCGGGTCACGACACATTCCCCGAGCTCCCCCTCATTGTCCTCCACTAACTCTGTGTGTGTCTGCTCGTCTTCAACCCGTCCAATTGACCCTCTGTCTCCCGTGTCTCTGCCAACTCAGTCACCTCTTCACCCATTACCTACCTTGTCTCAACTATTATTTCTTTTCTTCTTTCCGTCGTCACCTCGTGTCTCGTCTCACACGTTTCGGTCACCCCATTTAGTTTTTCCCTCTGTGTCACCATCACTTTCTCCATCACCTTTATGCTTCTCGCCCAACACGTCCCCCGAATGACTTCGCCCTCACCCGCCTCCATTGTGGGCCTGACAGCCGTTGCACTCCCCCTCACCTCGTTCGCTCCAGTACGTGGCGTCGCCATTTTGAGCTCCCCTGTTATTGCCTTCATGCCCGCCTGCAGGCTTCGGCCCATGTTCTGCATCTCTTCCCGCTGCATTTGCACATTATTGTCCATTTTGTTTTTTATGTCATCCATTTTGTTGTTTATGTTCGCATTCATTGCCTTTGTGTTTGCATCCATTTTGTTGTTTATGTTCGCATTCATTGCCTTTGTGTTTGCATCCATTTTGTTTTGTATATTCACATTCATTTGTTGCGCATTCGTATTCATCTTTGCCAGCATGGCGAATAGCTGGGCCATGTCGAGTGCACTCGGCTGAGCCGATTCGGCGAGGATCGGGGGATTTTGGTGGAGAGGGGGAGGGGAGGTGTCATATGCCGTGGCCGCCGCTGCGCCCATTTTGGGCTCTGGGTTCAGTTGGGGGGGGGGAACTGTTCCTGCACAACAAACATTTCCTGCTCGGGGCTTTCATCCTGGGCCATGGATTCTATCAATTCTAACTCCATTTCTAATAATACTAATGATGAGAGGTGTGTGTGTGTTTATTTGTGTGTATTTATATATGTATATGTATGTCCAACATATATATTGTTGCCAATTCGCGCCCGCCGGCGTGCGATCGGCCACGTAACTCGAATCGCGGCACGTCCCACCGGATGGACAATTCAGTCGTGACCCTCCGGGAACTATCGCCCGGAGCCAGTCACGGGTGGGGGTTTAACCTCACCACGATCGTGCCAATTGCCCACCCGCGCAGGATAGGGTTGCTCGCCAAATTCGACCTACCTAAGTACCTGCGCGAGTGGTCGACCGGGCGATCGTACCACGCCACAGGCCGACTCCAGACAAGAACCGCTTAAGCGGTTCGTTCCGTATTACAGCGATAACCGAGTGGAGTTATCGTCGGCCTTGACGGTTCCGATTAATTACCGGGCGTTTTAAACCCACTATGAATCTCTTACGCGATGCAGGATGGAGAGTCAATAAAAAGAAAGGAGACGGAGCAGAGCGGGAACAGTTCAACAATCAAGCATTTTATTTACACATGCAGACACACAGACGCACGTATTTACAGCAAAAGAATAATGCAACAAATAGCAAATGCAGAGTTAAAACCGAATAAGACCGACACACGGCAACACTTACGCAGTTCTACTTTACGGACGGCGCCACCACAAGCATTTACACAAAAAGCAAAGGAAAAAGAAAAGAAGTCGCGACTTCCCTTTTCGTGGCTGGTGAGTCCCTCTCCCACAACCGTCAGCGTGGTCGCACCTGTCCCCGACCTCTCTCGCGGCCGGCGAACCCTCTCCGGCACTCTTCATCCGGATGCGCAGGTCCACCTCACAACCGGCGCTGCCGCGTCTCCCGTCCGTGCCTCCGTTGACAGGCTGCTCGCCAAGCCGCGAGCGCAGGGCCTCTTCCCCCGACAAGACAAGCAGCGCCAAGAAGAAGACGACGTCCAGCCCAGAAGCTCAAACAACCCCAAAGAACACAGGAACTCTCGAAGACAAGGAGACAGGAAGCCTCGAAAAACCAACTCAACTTACTTAAGGTCCGTGCTGTCCGCCTTTTGTAGCGCAGGGCTCCGCCCCTCGCTCCGCCCCATTTTCGGCCCCACCTCCCTTCGAGCTTCTTGGGGAAGGCTCTCGAAGGGGGGCGTGCCCTCTCGCTCTCCCTCCACCCCGCCCCGTGCGGGGGCCGGGGTAGTCAGTTTTTGGCTCAGGGCCAGAGACGTATTCCCCCAAAAAGAGGCCCCCACCTTTTCTCACCTTTGACTCCCGGCTCGGATCGCACTTCCCCCACACCGAGCGCGGAGAATTTAGATGGGAGAAACAGGCGGGAAAAACCCCCGAGCATCGTTGGTGGTTTTTGTTCTTCCGCGGAGCTCGTAACTGCACGGGGCCTATTGAATGGCGAGTGGCGAAGATGTGGTGGTGTAGATGGTGGAGGTGGCATGGTTGCAGTGTGGTTGGCGCTGTGGTGGGGATGGCGTGGTTGTTGAGATGCTGTTTGTTTGAAATAAAAGATAGAACAGAAAAAATGGCTAACTCAAAGCGTCGCAGCCCGGATGGATCACCTAAATTCCCTCTATACAACGGGTTTGGGCTAACTACACATGGACTTATCGAGATATCTTACCTGAGGACTCTTTATGGTGTAATGCGAATTTCCACAACCGTAACAATATATATATATATATATATATATATATATATATATATATATATATATATATATGTATATATATATATGTATATATATATATATATATATATATGTATATATTGTTGCGGTCTTCGCGCCCGCCGGCGTGCGACGGCCACGTAACTCGAATCGCGGCACGTCGCCCACCGGACGGACAATCCAGTCGTGACCCTCTCGGACTAACGCCGGGAACCAGTCACGGGTGGACCTTTCGGTCTCACCGCGATCGAGCCAATCAGCCCCCGCGTGGGATAGGGTTGCTCGCCAAATTCGAACTACCTAAGTACCCACGCGGAGGGTAGACCGGGCGATCGCACCTCGCCGCAGGTCGACTTCGGACACGGGCCACTTAAGCGACCCGTTCCGTACTATCAGAATAACCGAGCGGTGTTATCGTCGACCTCGACGGTTCGATTAATTATCGGGCGTACTCAGCCCACTACCAACCCTTTACGTGAAGCAAGATGGGGGTTCAATGGGGAAAAAGACGAAGCGAAGCGGGAAACAGTTCAACAATAAAGCACGTTTATTCTCGGCACACGGGAAGCACACAAATACAATTCCACCAAATGCACACAAAAAAAAGAAAACACAATTCCATTTACACAAAAAGCAAACATAAAAGTGAAAACACAGTGCAGAGCTAATACCGACTACCGAGCACACGGCAACACTTACACAATTCTACTTCACAGACGGCGCCGACAACACATACCCAAAACCAAGGAAAAGAAATACCTCAAGAATGAGGTAGGCCTGGGGCCGAGACCGGGTCGGGCCTACCCGTTTGGTGATGAGACGCGGAGCGGCGATGGCCCCGCAACCCGCGGGCCTCGTGGACAGTGCCTGGCAGGGGGTGGGAACGGGGCCCCCTTGGTCGCACTATCTCAGCGCGGGGGGAAACAGGAGCGGGTTGCTGATGCTCGGGGTATAGAGGATCTTTATTATATGCGACGAGCGTCTCCACCTCGGCCAGGTCGCGCTGTCGGCCTCCCTCGGGTGCAGCTTCCTGCACGACGCGAGCACCCCCTCGTCTGGTGTCGCCGCCTTTCCACAGCTCCGTCCCCTCCGTTCCGACTCCAACGCACACGACGAGCAGCTCCACCGCCCGCGAAGTCTTGACCCTCTGCTTCCGACTCTCCTGCTTCCGACTCTCCTACTCTCCGCCTCTGGACTCTCCGACTCTCCACCCTCCGACTCTCTCGTTCCCTCTTGCGACTCCTCGTTCTCGTTCTGCTGACTCCCTCGTTCCGACTTTTACGACTCCTTTGACTGACGAACACCGTCCTTTTATCCCCCCGTAACTTCGCCTTTGACCCCTCCCTTTGACCTTTCACCTCGCTCCCCATTGGCCCGAGAAAAAGTGGGCGTGAAGGCTTTTTGCTCCACAAATTTGCATATATCGATCGCCCTCGGGGCGGGGCCACCCGCCCCTCGCTCACCGATTGGACGGCAAAAAGTGGGCGTGTGTCGTTTTCGATCCGTTTTTGAAGCAGAAAATCCGTGATTTTGTACACGCTGTTCGACGCGCGTTCTGCATGAGTCCAACACCGGTACCCACAGCGGGGCAAGAACGGTGGCGATGCTACGGTTGTGAGGTGTGCGTGAAGGTCGTGGCGGTTGTGGTGAAGCGGTGGTTGTGGTCGGTGGTTGATGTTGTGGTTGTGATCATGGCTGTTGGTCCAAAATAAAGATAGTAAAAGAAAAACGGCTATCCTGAAGAGTCGCAGCACGTATAAATGACATGTATTCCCACTAGACAACGGGTTTGGGCCTAACTACACATGCACTTACCGAGATACCTCACCTAAGGGACCTGAATGGTGGTTTGCGAATCTGGTAACCACAACACTACCCCCTTCCCTTTTTACAGACTCGTCCCGAGTCGTCAAATTTTCGTGTGCCATCATGTGTAGTTTTCCCCTAGTACATTTTACCTACGGATCCCTGAGTGCGACATTCATGGTATTCATGTCCCCAAAATAAATAACCTGAGTGCTGCGTAACTATCTAAACAAACCCACTCACACGGACGACTTAAATAAAATTGCCGGCGCTAAGACAAACATGCCGGGGGCGCACTCATATGTACAGTACATCTTAACCTTAACTTACAAATTTTACACTAAACCATGGCCCAGGATCATTGAACTCTGCAAAAGAAAAGCAGTTAGCAGGGAGCCAGGCTGCCCGCATGCAGTCTCTGGCTCAAACAATGCAGGTGACAGGGAACGTGGCTGGCTGCTCACACGCAGTCTCCGTGCCAGCTCAAGTGGCACACGCAATGAGCACAACGAATGGATGGATGAATGGATGGACCGAATGCAGTGAACCACAACGGTGCATGGGCTGCACAAACGCAGTCTCCGTGCCAGCTCAAGTGGCACACGCAATGAGCACAACGAATGAATGGATGAATGGATGGACGCAAAACACGGTGCACGGGCTGCCACTGCAGGCCCGTGTTGTAGCTGCCAACGGGGCAGTTCTCGCAGCTTGCAAACTGTTGCCTTGCGGATCCTGGCGCACATGGAAATGAACAGGGGGGGGCAAAGCAAAAATTGAACGGGGCTGGTGAACAGGGGCAGTGGGCATGGCATGGCAAAGGCAGCAGGCAAACAAAGCCCGCAGAAGAAGGCCGCTGCAGGCAAACACAGCCGGCAGACGAACTGGCCGGAACAGGCCTTGAAGCACCACAGCTGCAGATGATCCGGCCGGCACAGGCCTCGAAGAAAAACAGCCAGCAGATGAACTGGCCGGCACAGGCCTTGCAGCACACAGCTGCCGATGAACTTGGCCGGCCTCCGCCTTGAAGCAAAACACGGCCAGCCGATGAAGTTGGCCAGCCTTTGCCGTTCAGTGGAGGTTGGTGGAGGGAGTGCGGTGGTGCTGGCCACTCGGAAGGCGGGCTCGGACCTACCTACCTGTCTCCCTCCCAACCTATCGCCTTTGCCTGTCACTGTACATACCCACTCCCTTAATTTGTCAAACCCCAATTTAGCCCCAACTTATTTTTTTGTTGTTTTTATTTTTACTTCCCCACTATAAATCGTCCCCTAACCCCCTTTATCGTCTTTGTTCGGCTAACCTATCCTGTCACCTAGCCTACTCCCAACCCCTACGTTCCCTTCCCGGAGGGGAATAAGGGAGAGCTAGCGTCCTGTGTCGAGGCCCAACGAAGCCTCAGAATGGCCTCCCCAGAGTTCGGCGATCTAACCCAAAGTGGGTCCAGCGGCCCACAACGAGAGCAAGGGGATGGATGGTGCGGAGGGGTACACTTCCTAATCTACCCTATCCATTTAACTGTTAAACTACCCCGGGGCTTTCAACAAGCGCCTCTCGCTTAAACTATTGGTTCTAACAACCCAGATTCCCGTCGCCTGTGTTGGTGTCCTTACAATTTCGGGCCTCGCCCCCCAATTTTCTCTCCGTGCCCTCACACGGTCTCCTGGCTGGGACACGTGGCTCCCTTTGGCAGGCACGACCCTCTGCCGAATCTCCCGCTATGGCACCCCCGGGCACTACACTGCCTCCGAGCCTACCAGCTCCCTAACACCGGGGAGTGCCCCCATGGCACCTCCCTGAAACGCACACGTGGCAGGCTGGCTTCCCGGGCCCCTTTCCGAGGGTCACCCTTGCCCACAACACTGCCCACGCGGCCAATGGCGCTCCGGGCCCCCGCACCAAGCAGGCGCACCCGTGCCCACTACTCTATCCCGGCCCCCCATGGGCCCATGGCCTACCGCGGCCGACTAGCCTGGTGCCCAGGGTACCCACTCAGCGACACTCACCTTTCGCAGCCACGCTCCCAAGCCTGTCAACAGGGCTCCTGCACCCCTCCAAATGGGTCTCGAGCCTACATTCCCACCAACAGCAAAACGACCTCCATTTTTCAATTTGACTAACCCAGCTAACTCACTTTACTCTGACCCCGGGGTCCCTTGGGCGGGAGTCACTCCTCCCCCCAATCACTCATCGCACCATGCATTCCCCATTCGCTCCACACACACACAGACCCGCTGGCCTCACTCACTCACCAAGCACATGCTTCCACTTCACTCACCAACTCTTCAACACACTCACCACTGAACTCTGCCATCCTTCTCACTGCACCCCCTAACTAACTCGTGCTCCCTCGTAGTCCCTTAAACTATAGCACGTTCCTTTTAACACTACGTAGCTAAACTACGTCCCCTCTACACATCCAAAGTCTGTCACTGTCCTCAAATGTCTCATTTTATTTCCCAACCTAAATCTGGCTACAATCCCTCTACCTAATCCATTCCACGGACTCCATGAGGACTTACCCCTGCCCCATGAAGTCGGTCTAACTAAGCTAACCCTTCCCCCTAACTAGTTTCCATCCTGTGCCCCGGGTAAGGGGGTCTTCCACCCCTTTCCCAGGAATCCTGTGTACCCGAAAGTGAGGCTTGTTCCTTTTTTTTTTTCCCAGCGCAGCATCTGCGCGGCAACTCAGAGCTCGCGCACTTTGCACCTGTCCGTGACGTCATGCAGCTGCACGTGTTCCTCGTCCCTCCTTGGACGGGACCATCCGGCAGAGATACCCCTCCTGCCGGATTCCAACCCCACGTGCAGCCATGACGTCACCGTGCGCATAAAAAAAAAACACAAGCCCCACGTCTCGAGGGGTTTCCCACGCGAACACATGTGCTTTGCCCGTTGGAGCTTCACACACACGATCGCGTGGAGAACCCGTCCGGTCCAAATCCATTTACCTGCCTAACTTTGTCCGTCCGCGGGATCGGCAAATCCACCGCTGGCGTTTCCGGACCGGGACTTCACTCTCGCAAGCGAGCACGTGGTGGTCTCGTGCGTTGCACAGCACGAACCGCGTGCTCACTGCTGGGTGAACCCGGCACGGTCCTCGAAACAACTACAGCCGCTACTCGGCTTTCGTTTCTCCCATGTCGCCGTCGTCGTCTCCATTCAACCCACGCATACCTGCGTGTTACGACGCACACAGTCCACACCATCACATTCACACCGGGAGACGCGGCTGCGTGCTCCCGCATGCCAACCGACATCTCCCTCACATACCGCTCTCTCACACACACGGTCTCCCTTGCACACAGCGACCTTGCAACACGGCCGTTCACTCACGCACGGTGCCTCACCACTCACACAAACCATACTACTCACACGTGGTGCTCCATTCACTCGCGCGGGGGCACTCACCCGCGGTGCCTCACCCACACACGCGAGGGCACTCACCCGCGGTGCCTCATTCACACACACGGCGACACTCACACACGGTGCCTCATCCACACACGGCGTGCTGGGAAGCACACACTCCGGCACCATCGCCACCACACCACTCACACACGGGGTCGCTTCCACACACGGGGACGCACTCACACCTTGCACCACACACACAGGGACAACCATACTGGGGATTCGTGTCCCCACAAGGGTCTCCGGGGCCTCTATACCCCCCAAGCTCTCCGTGCACCCGTCCACAGCACCCGTCCCCTCAACCTCGCAAAACACGACCGAACTCACCTGGTCGTGACTCGCCTCAAGGGGGCATACTCCCTCCCCTCGTTCCTGGAGGAGGCCATCCCGCTGCTCGCACCGGGTCCCTACACGCTCCGCGAGCTCATCCCCATTGTCCTCCACTACCTCCGTGTGTGCGTGCGCGTCACTTACCCCGTCTTCATCGTGCAGTCTTCCCTCTATCGTTCCCATCTCCCGTGTCTCTGCCAACTCTTCACCCTTTACCTCCCTTGTCTCAACTATTATTTCTGTTGTCGTCACCTCGTGTCTCGTCTCACACGTTTTGGTCTCCCCATTTAATTTTTCCCTTTCGGTCATCGTCACGACCCTCGCCCAACACGTTCCACGAATTATTTTTTCACCCGCCTCCACCGCGGGCCTGTCAGCCGTTGCACCCCCACCCAGCTCGTTTGTTCCTACACGTGGAGTCGCCATTTTTATCTCCCTGGTCACGGCCTTCATGCCCGCCTGCAGGCATCGGCCCATGTTCTGCGTCTCACCCCGTAGTTCTTTCATTTCTTCCTTCATGTTTGCTTCCATTCCGTTTATTTGCTTGTTCATGTCTTTCATTTCGTTTGTGTTTGTATCCATTTTTTCGATCATTTTCGCATTCATCTTTGCTGTCGTTTCCGCATACATTTTTGCCAGCATGGTGAATAGCTGGGTCATGTCGGGTGCGCTTGGGTGAGCCGTTTCGGCAGGGGTCGGGGAAGGGTTTTGGTGGAGAGGGGGAGGGGAGGTGTCATACACTGCGGCCGCTGCCGCACCCACCTCAGGTTCTGGGTTCAGTTGGGCGAGTCCGTGTTCCTGCACAATCAACATTTCCTGCTCAGGGATTCCATCCTGGACCATGGATTCTACATTACTACACATATACATTTCTAATACCCCCGGCTCCCGCTCGCCTTGAGACGCCATCTTGCTCCTCGTGAAGGGTTAATTTGCTCGCTCGTAATTTGGAGGGAATCGGGGGTCGCTTCTCTCACCCCTGGACCGATTCCCGTAAATTTAGCCGGAGACAGGAGAGCCCGTTTTCCTGTTCTCCGATACCAGTGCCGCGAGGAGGGCGATGAATTTGTATCCCACTCCTGACACCAGTGTTGCGGTCTTCGCGCCCGCCGGCGTGCGAACGGCCACGTAACTCGAATCGCGGCACGTCGCCCACCGGACGGACAATCCAGTCGTGACCCTCTCGGACTAACGCCGGGAACCAGTCACGGGTGGACCTTTCGGTCTCACCGCGATCGAGCCAATCAGCCCCCGCGTGGGATAGGGTTGCTCGCCAAATTCGAACTACCTAAGTACCCACGCGGAGGGTAGACCGGGCGATCGCACCTCGCCGCAGGTCGACTTCGGACACGGGCCACTTAAGCGACCCGTTCCGTACTATCAGAATAACCGAGCGGTGTTATCGTCGACCTCGACGGTTCGATTAATTATCGGGCGTATTCAGCCCACTACCAACCCTTTACGTGAAGCAAGATGAGGGTTCAATGGGGGAAAAGACGAAGCGAAGCGGGAAACAGTTCAACAATAAAGCACGTTTATTCTCGGCACACGGGAAGCACACAAATACAATTCCACCAAATGCACACAAAAAAAGAAAACACAATTCCATTTACACAAAAAGCAAACATAAAAGTGAAAACACAGTGCAGAGCTAATACCGACTACCGAGCACACGGCAACACTTACACAATTCTACTTCACAGACGGCGCCGACAACACATACCCAAAACCAAGGAAAAGAAATACCTCAAGAATGAGGTAGGCCTGGGGCCGAGACCGGGTCGGGCCTACCCGTTTGGTGATGAGACGCGGAGCGGCGATGGCCCCGCAACCCGCGGGCCTCGTGGACAGTGCCTGGCAGGGGGTGGGAACGGGGCCCCCTTGGTCGCACTATCTCAGCGCGGGGGGGGGGGGGGGGAACAGGAGGGGGTTGCTGATGCTCGGGGTATAGAGGATCTTTATTATATGCGACGAGCGTCTCCACCTCGGCCAGGTCGCGCTGTCGGCCTCCCTCGGGTGCAGCTTCCTGCACGACGCGAGCACCCCCTCGTCTGGTGTCGCCGCCTTTCCACAGCTCCGTCCCCTCCGTTCCGACTCCAACGCACACGACGAGCAGCTCCACCGCCCGCGAAGTCTTGACCCTCTGCTTCCGACTCTCCTGCTTCCGACTCTCCTACTCTCCGCCTCTGGACTCTCCGACTCTCCACCCTCCGACTCTCTCGTTCCCTCTTGCGACTCCTCGTTCTCGTTCTGCTGACTCCCTCGTTCCGACTTTTACGACTCCTTTGACTGACGAACACCGTCCTTTTATCCCCCCCGTAACTTCGCCTTTGACCCCCTCCCTTTGACCTTTCACCTCGCTCCCCATTGGCCCGAGAAAAAGTGGGCGTGAAGGCTTTTTGATCCACAAATTTGCATATATCGATCGCCCTGGGGGCGGGGCCAATTCGCCCCTCGCTCACCGATTGGACGGCAAAAAGTGGGCGTGTGTCGTTTTCGATCCGTTTTTGAAGCAGAAAATCCGTGATTTTGTACACGCTGTTCGACGCGCGTTCTGCATGAGTCCAACACCGGTACCCACAGCGGGGCAAGAACGGTGGCGATGCTACGGTTGTGAGGTGTGCGTGAAGGTCGTGGCGGTTGTGGTGAAGCGGTGGTTGTGGTCGGTGGTTGATGTTGTGGTTGTGATCATGGCTGTTGGTCCAAAATAAAGATAGTAAAAGAAAAACGGCTATCCTGAAGAGTCGCAGCACGTATAAATGACATGTATTCCCACTAGACAACGGGTTTGGGCCTAACTACACATGCACTTACCGAGATACCTCACCTAAGGGACCTGAATGGTGGTTTGCGAATCTGGTAACCACAACAATATATATATATATATATATATATATATATATATATATATATATATATATATATATATATATATATATATATATATATATATATATATATATATATATATATATATATATATATATATATATATATATATATATATATATATATATATATATATATATATATATATATATATATATATATATATATATACACACACACACACACATACATACACACACATATGTTCAGTTTCTTGAACTTTCACCTTCCTGAGCCAACCACATAACAAAGCTGACATCCAGAGCCAGCTGCAGACTGGGCCTTCTTGATCAATCCAAATATTTCCCTGGAAAATCAGAGCTACTCTGTCCACATGGCCTTTGTCCATCGCTCAATTAAATACTGCTCACCACTTTGTGGTGGTGCCCCAGCATCACATCTGTCTCTTCTGGATTCTGTGGAATCTAAATATCTCAAAATTATTGGAATCTCCCATGATGAGGCCGAAGTACAAGGCCTGTTGCTTTTATAGATCAGGAATGTCAGTGGTCTCTCTGTTATTTATCGCATTTTCTCCAATATTTCTCCCTCTCCTCTCTTAGTCATCCGACACTCCCAATCCACTCGAGGATCCATGGATTCTTTCAGAAACTCCTTCCTGGTTTAACCTCAACAATCCCGTCTCATTGCACACCTCAAACTTTTATTCCTCACTTCTCCTGTCAATGGAACCACCTTTCAGAAGCTGTTAATTCTGTCTCACTCTTCCCTGCATGGCTTCAAGCAAGCAGTGTACCGCCATCTCTCATCTTCCCAAATTCGGTCTGATTATTTTTATTACCCCCATGAACCTTTCCATCCCAACCATCTCACTTGCTAGTTTCATTCTTTCCTCCCCTTTTCCCTTTCTTCTTTTCCTGTTTGATTATTCCTTTAATGTTTGACCCACTGTCAGTTCCACCTTGCTTTTTCCATGAGCTTCACTGCTGTAAAAAAAATTTTTTAAGTAATTAAATAATGTAATCGTTTCACACCTGTGAGACTGAGAACCGAAGTGTTCCATTTCATCCTTGTCGTGAAATCCACAATGTACAGTATTCGGAGTGGTCATTTTTCTTATCGTATTGTACATTGTGAAATTCTATCCCACGTTTCTTGACAAAAGCCAATTTCACACTAACCCTCGCAGAGACAGCCACTGACTTGAGTTGATTATCTTGACCAGAAAAATGCCATTTCACCATTAACAAAATAATGATGCATTTTCTTTTCTTGGCGTACCACCTCCTGATGGTCAATTGCAGCATCCTGATGGTCGATTCTGAGTGCACTTTATAACCCACCAAATGGATTTTGCTGCTGCTGGTCACTGCATGGATACGCGCAGTGTTTTCCAAGCACATAATAACATCAGCTGCCTTTTAATCCTCTTGCAAATTTGCAGTTTCTTGCTTTCAAAGCTTTTTATTGCACGTGTTATTAACAGGGCGTCCCTGTGCGCAATGCATATTGCACTGACATGACAGCTCCTTGGCAGGGCAACCAGCACGTACCGATTGATGCCATTGATTGATTGACTATTATCGGCACAATGTTCGCTCTGCGATGCCTCTCGTAGGAAATTACCGACTTTGCTTGCCGATTTAATGACAGCTATTTTCTGTGTTCCATACGACTCAGAAAAATGAGGAATGAGTTGCGTCCATTCTCATCACAGACCCCTAACCACCACTGGCAGACGTGACGTCCTGAGATTGGTCTAGCCAAACGACCGAGCACAGACTCATTCAAACCATTGTTCTCTGAGCTGTCACTGCTCAAGTCATGAATTTTTGATTGGCTCCTCGTTGTCGCCCTGGATACCACAGGAGTGTTGCCTTGGCGATCTGACACCCACCCTCTGTCAAAGAGCAATGACCATTCCACTTGGCGCTGCAGTGGAATACATCGATTGGTGAAAAATCGTCATAATGTATCTGAATCGGTTGAGATTTTCGGGCATAGAAATGATTGAAGGATTCAAATTATTTTCATTTTTATTTTTAGCTTTGCCCTTTGATGTGATTTTCATTTTTCGCATGCACTGTATATCCCATTATTAATCAATGGCATATAATGGCTGGGAGTAGTTATAGTTGGCTTCTTCGGAAATGTGAAAATGTTTTGTCATTTGTAATGAGTTCATTGCTAATTGTTTTAAAACAAAAGTTTACAATTGGCAGAAATGTAATTACCCAAGCTGCGAGTGAAATTACTCCATCCGAGCTTTTCCAAATTAATGATTTTTAAACAATATTTATTTATTGAGGGGAGCAGGGAGGATTGAGGGGATGGGGAGATACCATGCTTCTGGGTTCAGTTCCCAACGGTCTGAGCATCAAGTTGACCACATTACCTGATTAGGACTTGCGGTGTATAACTGCCGTGATGACTTCGTGATGCTCCATGGAAATGAACCTGCATCATCCGATAACATCACATGTTTTCACCTGCGTCGGTTGGATAGTCGAAAGGCTCAGTGCTGAGTGTGAATAGAAGAACATCGCTTGCTCAGCACACTTGCCAACATGTCACCTTTTAGCTATTCAAATCTTCCCAATAGCATGTAACACTACAGCATGAGTGATCTGGCCATAACAATGAAAATAACTGCCTCCTACATGACCTTTACCAAGCCATTATGCATAACGCTTTGGGGAATAGAGCGCACCTCCATGATGGGCCACCGAGAAGTCGATCATCATTGTTTTGTCTGTTAATCCCCTTATTTTCCTTCTGCTTTGGTGGTTTTTCCTAACCTTTCGAAGCTTCCACGAGGCACAGGCCCCACTTCTAACGTTTGGGCAGGTGGTGGTGCTCGGCCTTTGAGAATATGGGTCATGGGAGGTCATTGATAAGACTTGAACCTGTGACCCTCAGCTGGCACTCACCTTTTTCGAAGCAGTCTGCAGCACAGCGACAATGCATTCCAGCTTATCTAATCGAATCTAATGTGTGTGTATATATATATATATATATATATATATATATATATATATATATATATATATATATATATATATATATATATATATATATATATATATATATATTCTTCATCACCAGTGGTAAAATTGCAGCTTGGCTCAAATTTATTGTTGCAATGCAACGTGGAACTTTTAAAGTGAGAAGTTTGTCTATCGTACATATTTATTTGGCACGGAGGCAAATGCAACGATGCACGCTTGAGAAATTGCTCTATTGCATGAATTATTCCGATGATTGCACCCTAATGAGGGAGGATCGATGTGGACCTCGGCTTTGTATTTCTCTGCCTTTTCAAGGCGGTGTCCTGAAATAGTCTTAGAAAGGGCTGCGGAACATTGAGGTTATATATTGCACTCCATCTGCTCTTTGTAAGGAATGCAGGCCCATATGGCTGAGGCCTTTTGAGCATCTGCTTTAATTGCCCGTTATTTCATGAACCCATTGCCAGCCTATAGCGCAGCCTCTCATAAATCTCGGTTCTCCACAGGCCTCCGGGGCCAGGCAACGGCTGCCATAGACCTGCACAGATGTCCGATTGTCGAGGGCAGCAGAACCATTGGCCAAAGGGGACCAAGCGTGTCAAGTGAGGGACAACGGGGCAATTCGTGTGACCCCATCTTTCCCCTCACTTTATGAAAAGTGCCCTTAATGCTTGGAGTGATAATATTTTCCGGAACTATCTTGCTTCAGTATTACGAGTTTGTATCATTAACCTCAACAACTTTGACCAACAACCATGTTAAGAAAGCCATATCGGCCTTATTGTGTTGTTCACATGAAGACTTCGTATGATGCATATTGCATACCTCTCTCGATTTTCAGGTTCATGAACCAAATCTGGAGCTCAATGATGAGATGAGTCTTCATGATTTTATTCTGCCACGGTTTGAAACCAGCAGCAGATAGCTTGAAAGAAAACAATGAAAGTGTTTATGGATTTGTGACAGGCTAAATATCATATGTACATTCAAACAGCCATTTAGTTGGCTTGTCTGACATTCCCATCAGCAGTGAGCTCTCATTGCAGGGCTCTCAGGTTCAAATCCCATATACCATGTTGCTTTGTCCAGTGTCTGACAATGGCCGTGCAATTCATGCAGAAAGTACATTGATGTATTATAGAATGTTGTCATCCTGCATCGTTGTCATGAACAAGCTCCTCCATGAGCTGATGGTTTTCTCAATGTGTGGCATTTCCTCCATCCTCTCATTGGCCTTGTGGCCAGAAGTTACACGCGTAATACTTGTGCAACTGTGCAGGGACAGGACGGAGTTGTCGTGGTGTGCTTTTAGACCAAAATGAAGAAAAAAGCTGAATACAATAGATAAGTGATGGCTTTTAAGAATCACAGAATGAGCAAGGTTTCTTCAAATGATGGGAGAAGGTTTGGCATTGTGGACGTATTTCATTGTGCTCTGATAATTTCTGTATTCCAAGCCTGTCTTCTCGGCATGCTTAAAACCAGCCTCATGGTTCTTCACCATCATTTAATCCTGCATGCACCCTCTTACAAAGGCTGAAATATCTCGTGTACCCAGACGTCAATAGGCCGATCAAAAGCCACCCTCTGTCACTTAGGTGCTATTATCACAATGTCTTTTCACTCACAATTTGATCAAAACTTCACGTCACGTGATTACATTTATTCATGCGAATCTGTCCTTCATGTCAGCAGTGAAACACCCTGGTCTAAATCAAAGTGAACGAATGTTGGACAGACACTGAATCCAGTGTGAACACCATTGTGTAATATATGGCCAGAGATATTGTCAGGGGTGCCTCCATGACTGGTTTTGGTCACTCTTGTTTTTGAGACCACCAAAGTATTTGAATCCCCACAAATCCAATTTTAGAGAGTCGTTTGTTGTGTGCAGGTGTATCTTATATAGGCGTACAGACATTCTCGCCCGGAAAGTGTAATCGGTGACAATAAGGATGGCAAACATAAGTCGTTAAACTAGCCAATGGCAAGCTGGCTGGCTTTGTGAAAAACAGCGGGTTCTTTGCTCGGCTTGTATCTCATCAGAGGCTCATGAATTTCTCATGGACATGTGTTGTGCCTTGTATCGAAGTCCTAATAAAACTCATAACTTTCACACCGGCTAAGAGGACACCTGAATAATGCACACGGTGACTTTTTTTTTTAGATGTTTGCAAATTACACTTTTAATTCATAATCAGCTGTGATATCATCAGTAAATCATGAACAAATTAATGACACGCTCAGGTCTTGCTGAGTTATTGACATTACGCACAATGATCCGCGCTTGCTCAACAATCTTGGTGTGGGTGGTTTATATTGTTCCCATTGTAAAGCTTCTTTTAACTTTCTAAAAGTACAATTGTTGCATGGATAAAACGACTTCCATCTATTTTGAGGCCGTCTACTTATCACGTGTGCAAGTGTGACAGAATTTCTGAAGTCTCCCCTCTGCCCCTTCCTCCCACCTCATTCCAACATCCTCTCCCTTCTTACCCCGCTCCTCCGATAACTCCCTTTCCATCCTCTCTCTTTCCTAACATCCTTCCATTTTTTTTGTATATATTGTCGAGCCTTGTACAAGAGCTAACATGCAGAACATATAACAAAGGGAGCAGGAGACAAAAGGGGTGGGAGAGGGAAGCACAAAACAATGGGGAACGGAGACATTAGGAGATCTGTGGAAGGGAGAGGGATGGGGTGGGTACATGTGGTAAACAAGATGGACACCACAGGGACTTTCAGGAAGGAAAACAGGAAATTTGAAGGAGGTAGGTTTGGGGTGAATTAACGGGGGTCGTAAAGATCATGGTTTTGGATGGGGGAAGACAAGAGATGGTGGTGAACATCTGTTTTGAAGACCTGGTGGGAGGAGTGGGATTGAAGAGTGTGGGAGTTTGTTCCAGAGGTGGGGAAAAAAAGAGTAATGAAAGAGTGAAGGTGAGCACTGATTCTTGATTTTGGTAGTGGTTACTTATTTTGGTGGTGGTTTCACCAGAAGGGGGTTGCTGGCAGACCTTGAGCACCCTTTGGAAATATGGGCAGGACAGATAGCAGACAGCATTGGGGGGGGGGGGAGGGGGTGCAAGGCTGGAGAGGAGACAGTAGAATACAGAAAGATCACCAACCCACCTGCCATGAGAGAGTGAGAGACCAAAAGACTCAGCTTCATCACACGAGATACCATTCCATTGGGACCATACTCTGTGCAGAGTATTGGTGCTGCCTCCACAATCTCCTTGGCTATTAGGTACAATCCTGGACAGGTCACCACTCCAACACAGGATACCAGCAAGCTGGCACTCATTTTGCCAACATCAGAAGGATGACAGGCAGAGTTAACCCCACCTCATATTAATTCAACAGCCAAGGGGGATTTGAACTCAGGATCGTAGGATTCCAAGCCCATCACCCTACCCATTAAGCCAACATCAGACTCGAGACACCAATGATCCTAAAATCCTTGGTTTCCACAGCGTGAAGCCGAGAAAGGTGAGAGGCGGGAGCACCAACCCAGAAGAGAGAGCAGTACTCCATCAGGCTGCAGATGAAAGCTTTGTACATGGTCCAGAGCTCAGGTGTGCCAAGGAAGGACTTTGCAAGACAGAGGATGTGAACTCGGCGACTGGCTTTGGAGGCCAGGTTGGAAATGTGGCTTTCCCAGAAAAGATCATGGCAGATAGTGAGACCCAAAAGCTTGAATGAAAGGACTTCTTCAAGTAAATTGTTGAGAAAGTAGATTGGGGGTAGGGGGAGGTTGGGGGGGAGGTTGGGGGGTTGCCCTATGGTCCTTTTGGAGGTACGTAGTGAGATTGTGAGATTTGTCAGGATTGAAAGGATTCTCTACCTCTTTTTGCTCTTTTTCAACACTCCCAAGTGTATGCAATGAGAAGGTGCCTGCTTATACAACAAAAATGTATGTTTTATGTTGCTGAGCAGTATTGCTATGGGATTACAGTTATTAACCTACAATATGATAGAAAGTACCTATCAACCTTTTTCGTGTTGATGTCAGGCTCATGATGAATCTTCTACCTACCTGTACCATCGTCGTTGCAGAGCGTCGGTGCTGCTGAAGCCATTTCTTGGCTAGGCTTACTGGGTGGTTTGCCATTTATTCATACATATACCTCAGAGACATTTGTGGACGTCAGTATGTTTTTCCGTGAATGACAAGGGTGTTAGCAGACAATGCACAAAATCACAAGCGTATATGGGATTTGAACCTTGGATCAGAGCATTGAAAACCATGGGAGTTTGAGCACTATTAAACATTCCAACCTGAGATTGCTGGCATTGTTTGGGAAAAAAATGGAAATTAAAAAATAAAGAGCATGTGCAGCACATGAAAGAAAAACAATTGGTGTGGCTGGGTGAAGTGGAGTAGCTGAGGGCTGTGGGAGAGAAATTATTAATTATGATTTCAAGATTGCAAATTCATCTTGTTTTACAAGATTTAACAAAGCAGACCCTCGTCGTGTGTGCAGCAAACAGAATGACAAGATTATTTTTTGTAATCACATAAAGCGTGGGTTTTGTGCTTCGGCAGCATTTTAATAAGCCATGTTGATAACCTGTTCTCAGTCTACCATTAATGTTATCCTAAGACTCTCGCATACTGCATACATACCTTCAACGATTGGCATTTTAATCTGTGATTCCCTGGTGATGATGAAATTATCACAGCTTTGGCTCATTCGCAGTAAGGTTTTCCCGCTCACCAATTTCCTGTACGGAGTGCCGGCTGACGCCTGTTCACCCTTACCATGTCAGGGGAGTGGGTACTTTGGATGTTTAGGTTTGCACCAAATGGGATAGTGCTGCAGAGCTGACATTGGAGGTTCAAATTCAGCCACGTTGAGTTTGACCACCCACAGCCCTTTGTGCCTGCCATCCCACTCCACTTTCATCAAAACTTTGCTCCTGCCAGCATTTGACCCCGCTGTAACAGGCCCGAAGGGACGAAAACACTGTGTTTCTACCGGGCTTGGTTTATCCATTATGGGATAATAGTAATGCTCGATCACAAGAAAACGAGGTATAAAGCGTCGATATTCAATCTAATTTGTGTTTCCTTCTAACTCATTAAAAACTTTAATTTTAGCCAGAAAAGTTTGCAAATCATGGCTGTCTCGGTAATTGAGAAAAACAGTTTTTAGCACTTCACGGTAATATGCCACCGGAGCCGTGCCTTTATATCTCATTAGCAAAGGTACCCACCAGAGTGGTGACTGTGGACATATTGGCTGTTTTACCCTGATGAATCCCATTTATATCTTATTCTGTTCTTCTTTTTTTTTTTGTTTTTTTTTCACCTTGACGTGTCAAATGCAATCACACTCACAGCAAATTTCACAGCAGTCAATGTTACTCCACCGTTTTCCTTTTGTACATTCACTGTTGCTGAGCAACGGGCCGCCATCTTGATTAATTGCAAAACCTTGTGAAAATTAGGAGGAGGATCCTCCCCATGCAGTGTTTTATTCCCAGCTAATGCATCAAAGATCCTCGCTATTATTTCCATTACGATCTCCAGTAATGCAGCCGAGTTTAGACAGTATTCAAATTAGCCAAGATTCCCTCCCTCCCCCACCTCCCCTTTTATCAAAATTGTACGCTTTGTCTGCAGGCTTCATTGAACAATGGCCATTAATATATCCTGCCCTGATGGGAGAGAATGCTTGGACAAAAAGCAGTCGACTGATGGCTGCGTCTGCCACTGCAGTCGATCCATGCCGTGCTTTTGGCAAATTCTTCCTCCGGCCTCGAGGAGAAGTAATTGCTTGACCGCATTTGCTCGATTGCTTTCAAGCACTGGGGCTTGCCCCAGCAAGCTACCCTCAGTGGACAGGTGGCGAGGTCTGATTTGAGAGCTTAGGAAGTGTAAGAAAAGGAGGTTGTGAGTGGGGCAGACGAGGGAAAGACATATGCAGGTACGACTGGGAAGTGATTGTGAAGGACAACGTGAAGATTTTGGTTTCTCTGGGATCACATTTTTCAGCCACGGGCCTATCGCATGTCTTTCCTCCTGAGATATTTGATTGGACCTTTGCTCTTGGGTTATACGGATATCCTTTTCATCTGAGAAATGGTTTGACTCGTTTGGCTACTCTCGTTGGCACAAGGATAACCTTGCTATATTTGATGCGAGATGCAATCATGCGATGTCCAGTGATTTGCATCCCTGTGGGTTTTTTTTTTCCTTCAATATGCGATGATATTGATTTTACTTTGTTGCCATATCATGTTGGCTCCTTCTGTTTACGGGATCACCCAGCATGTTAGGACACTCCATCAACGTGTTTTCACATTGTCAGGAACCGGTTGAAAAACATCCTTTGCTGTGTCCCCCATCAATGATTTGTACGTAGAGTTTAGGATTGATCAGAGTGTGAGGGATGTTTAGTGTATTGTCATTTAATGAGAGTCACAGAAGGACATAGCATTTGGTCAAGAAGGGAGAATTACCAAGATGGACAGGAAGGTGTGAAGTTAAGGAATGGGGTACAAACATATATTTAATCCCGGCACCCCTCATTTTCACTCTGAACGGCAACAGACGTGGTGGAAATGGGAGAAGAAATGATTACATGAAGCGAAATTTTGCCTTATTACTTCTCATGTCTCCACTTACTTTTGAGGGCTGTCACTGCTATATGCTATCTCTCGGTATTAACCTGACTGCAGTCGTTTTCTGACCTCCGGGCTTGTCCCAGCAAGCTGCCCCGATTCATCGTGTGGCAAGATGTCAGCGATGCGTGTCGGTACACGTGCCTTATTCGAAATTTCCTGAACCAGTAATGAGTTAGGTTGACCACCCCATCTCAAAAGAAATACTCAGTGATGGCCTTGAGCCATCTGCTCCGCAGACTCGTAAGGTTGCCACAGTTAGCGTTGGTCATCCCATTAATGAATGAGTCATTAGTAAGTGATTTTGAATTGGAGGTTTGTTTTTTTAATCAACACATTGTGATGGATTCCCATTTCTTTTCAGGGGTAGAAACTTGAAAGAAATGATCTTTCAATAAGTTTTTTTTATTTATTTCAAGGGGCTACTTCATCAATTGTTATTGAGGGTTGTGCAATCATCACGAGAGGAGATGTGATGTGAAAAGCAGTCCAATGGACTTGGTGCATAATGCTTCCCAGCTTCACCTCTGCAGAAAATATGCTCTGATTTCTCTTGATTTTTGTCATAAAAAATATGATCAGAATTTTGTCAGATGTCATGAGAAATTTCTGCAATCTAGTAAAGAAGCCTAAATGCAATTTCCTTTGGCACGTGCATCTCTCCAGTGTCACAAGTCGAACTTGTTTTGTTTTAACACATCTGACATCAAACCCTGCTCTCTCTGCACGGTGAACACACCTTGCAGCAGCGTCTCAAAATCTCCACACCGGTAGAGGTGTGCACTCGGAGGACATCCCAAATTGGACTATCCTAAATGTGACTGATACAGTGTTCCATTTTCGCAGAAGAGAGAATTTCCTCACTTAGTGCAGAGGCAGGACGATGTGTAAATGCGGACGTCTATAAAATGTAGAATCGTGTTTTGGAGGGGTTTTTTTTGCTTGTCTGAATGAAATGTCAGCGGACCACACACAAGCCGTGCTGTTGATTACGCAGTGTGTTCAACGCTGAGCGGGCGATGCATTTTGTATCCGAGGTCCATGTGGGCCATGCATCAAGCCAATGCTCTGACAAATCTGTTTCATCACCTCGTGTCGAGTTCATAAAGATGTAATTGATCGTGTGCAGCCTGCAGAGCAGATAAGGTGGACTTATACCACGGGCTTACCTTTTGAATACATTTTATCCTATGAAAAAAAGAAAAAAGATTTGATGCATTTTTCAGAAGCGAAAGCACAGGAAAGCCACAGCAATGTCACATCATTGACATACCAACCGCAGTTAGAGTCTGCCTTTGTAAATACGGTGTTGCTGTGTCCATGTAATCACAAGAGCTTTGCTCTCACAACACAATGATTTCATTCTGCTTCCTTTATCTTTCTGCTTGACGGAAAGACAGACAACGTTTCCAAAAAATTCACATCTGGAATGACTTTGGCAAAAAAACCCAAAAAACATTACGACATCTCGTCGATAGCAAGGTGGATTTGACCGCAAGATTCAATTTTGATAAAACGTTATTCCTTTGCTTTGCTCGCAATTTCTCAGATAAGGAGACATTGGTTTTGTTCAGACAAATCCAGTGCAACCAGAATTGTCTGGGCCCCGGTTTCATCGCAATCATGTTAAAATTTAGTCCTTCTTTCCAGTCATCCTTCACTGACCTATTTTGCCTTCGCTTACTTGTAGATATTCATTTGATGTGGAACTAAGGTCGTGCCTCATGTAGCTGGGCTAACCTAACATGTTAAGCATCAATGAAAAGGGTACTATGACCTATTTTTAAGACATGAGTAGACTTCTTAGTAATGTTTTACATAGATAAATCAACCCCCCCCCCCACCCTTCCCCCTCATCTGTCTTCCAATTACAACACTGTACTTGCTGTGAGTGTCGATCTCTCAGTAGGAGATTTGATTTTGCTTATGATGTCATTGGTGGCCAAAACTAAACATCAAACTGTGACCATGAGGATGTTTTCATGTTCAAAGCACATCGAAAACACTACGGAAATTGATAGAAAAAATTTGAAACAAAAAAAATTGAAACAAAAGAAATTTCAAACAAAAAATTTGAAACAAAAAATACACAAAAAATCAAAAAAATATATCAAGTCAAAGGCGATTGAAAACACGACGACGCATCTCTAGTCTTGAAAACTCATCGCAAAATGCACATTTTTCTCGCATCACATTTATGATCAATTGAAGCACCGACCGCTAACAGGAAAATTTTAACAACTTATAAGTTATGGTTGTTCAATAATTATAAGTGATAAGGTATTTAAGGCACAATTATAATGTATTTTTTTTAAATCTTCATCTTCTTTCATATGCAGCAAAAGCATCATTTACTGAGGGTGTGGCTGTGTAGCTGATGCAATGCCCTCTGCAGGTTTAGGTTAAGGCAGGAATCATTGTGCCGGTGATACCACAATGCCGGTGATAACTCACCTACTCTTCATGAAGGACGCCATGTTATCTTTATCATCCACCAAGTAATGCCAGCAATGGTATTATTATTATTATTGTTTTATTATTATTATTATTATTATTATTATTATTATTATCAAGCTTTATGAACATATGCTGGTTGAATTTCCACGATACATGAAAGCAAGCTTTGTCTGTGAACATGACCTTTTTCAGGTAATCTTCATCATCCTCCATGCGACTGAGTATTTCCAAGGCAAACGCCTTGTGTTTGGGTCCGTCATTTGGTTTGAGCTCCTACAGAATCTGCACCTTATATGCATAAAGCTTCAGTGTTTTATGCTAAATCCTGTGTACAGTGGTTATTGAAAGTCCCAGTTCTCTGGATGCGCATAGGATTGATTTTCTGGAAGTTTGTTGAAATGATTGACGTACTCGTTCAACGTCTGCCGCACATGTGCTTGGTCGACCGGTACTTTTCTGTTTCTTCCAACTCCCAGTCTCCTTAATCCCTTTATACCACTCTCTGATACTAGTCTCTGATGGCGGATTCCTTCCGTAGCTTGTGCCGATATTATGCTGAACTTATGTGTCAGATCACGTCTCGATGAACCATTCATCACACTGAGCTTTCTCCTGTGGAGTCCCCACTTTAGTTTAATTAAACCACCAGACCTGATAATATAGAAAACATTTTGATTTTTCTGTATCATATAACACAAAGGGTATCGTTGTATTATTTGTGGGATGAAATTTTTTGACAACTAAAGTTGTCCAGGTCTTTTTGGAACACCCTGTATATCATGAATGAAACGGTTGTTTAATTCTGCATGCCACAGTCAAGGAGCAACAAAAGCCATGATGTCAGTGGAGTGATGTTCCCTGGCACTCTTCCGAGGATACTTTTCAGACAGCGTTAATTTTTGAGCTATTACGAACATATGCTGTAGGCTTCAAAGTAGCGTGTACTCACCTGCAAACTGTCTCGTCTGGGTTTGACTCCCATCCTGATGATACACTGTCACAAGGGTGCCTCGCAGACAAGGCGTTGTATCAACAAGTATGCCCTCTTTTTGAGGTGATGTTGAGCAAGCTGTCCCATCTGCCTGCACGGATGGTAAAGAACCCTGGGTACCTTTCGAAAAGGGGATCTCATCTTTTGCCAGATACATTTGCCCTGTGATACCAAAAGTACCAAATATCAGTGCGATGGCTGTGGCATCAGAAATTATGCAAACAGTGAGCAGGTGCTCCATACAGAAGGAAAAGAAGAAGAAGAAGAAGAAGAAGAAGAAGAAGAAGAAGAAGAAGAAGAAGAAGAAGAAGAAGAAGAAGAAGAAGAAGAAGAAGAAGAAGAAGAAGAAGAAGAAGAAGAAGAAGAATTTAACAAACTGTAAAATGATGAAATTCAAACTTTGAGCAGGTAAAAACAAAAAAGTATGATTCAAAAATTTATGTTGTTAACACTCATCTTTTCAAACAACAACAATAATTACAAAAGCAAGTAATAGGAAAAAGAAGAATGAGAGGAATGAAAAGAACCACCTTCCTGCAGGTGTTCAAGTCCACTCTTCTTTCCGGGGCTTCGAGCAGGCAGTGCACATCACCATCTCAAGCTCTCTCATCCCAAACCGCAATCTTTTCTACCCCAACTAACCCAACCTTGTTATTTGCAGCTTTCTGTGTTTCCTCCCTTCCTCTCTTTCCTCTTTTCCTTTTCTTCACTCCTTTGATTATCACTCATAAGTAAATGTCACGAAGGCGATATTGCATGGTATCCTGTAAGCATATAGACAGACCAATGCTACTTAAAGGTTTTAGAGGACAACAATAACAATAACAACAACAATCACCTGGGGATTACCAAGGAACATAATTCTGAGAGAAGTTGGCGTTAAAGAAGGTCACCACAGCAAATCCAAAGCCTTTTGTCCCCTCGGCTTTGGTTAGTGCACACCGCATTATCAAGATGCTCGTGCGGAGTACAAATGAAAAAAAAATCAAATAAAACCCATAAAAGACTTTTTCTTTTGTTGTGTGGCCCAGGAATTACACCAGTAAGCAAAATGTCATGAGTAAATTAGGTTTAATTGACATTAATGGAGTGATCCAAAGCTCGGGGCACTCACCATCTATCATGCATGTGGCGATTAAAGGGGGTATGGGGTGGGAGCGGGGGGGGGGGCGATAACCATATGTACACGAACAATACATTTTGCCTGAAAACGGAATCTATCCTGTTTCTCATGGAAGGCCATCTTCGTGGAAATGTATGCTAATTCAGCAGGTACAAGCGAAGATATGTGAAATAGAACTATTGATGATGTCACAGTACATATTAGTTGATTGCCCCCCCCCACCACCCCAACCATCACTCCTCCTTCCCAACACACACACACACACACACACACACACACACACACACACACACACACACACACCTCCACCCTGATGAAAGCTTCATGAACCAAGAGTCGGGAGAACACATGGTCTTTATTCAACCAGCAACTGCTTTATCATATCCGATCATCACACATATGTCCACCTGGATTTTTTTGTACGTGACCATTGCCCTCGTTAGAAATCTTCTCCCAGCTTTATGTCTCATAGAACGTGAAGTCCTGGAAACATTGAGGGATACGTTATTTGGGAGGAACAGAGTATCTTAATTACAAATGAAGAACGTTTTTTTTCATGAAGGCGAGTGTCAATCTGCATTGGCGGACGGGTGCAACAATGCATTAAATCAACAAGATGTTTATTGAGGTATGCTATCCGCCACGGGAAGGGGAAGCTGACATTTCGGGCGTTAACCCTTCACCAGAGCAAAAGAGTGTTCATGCCGACAAAGGTTAATGTCCAAAGCGTCAGCTTCTCCTCGCTTGCCATGGCGGGTAGCATCCCTCAATCCACATTCAGTTGATTTCACCTATTGTCTGAATTACGATTCAAAAGTGTTTGGTAGATGTATTCTCATTCAATTGAAGCATCTGCTAATCATTCATTTTGGTTTTGTGACCGCCATGTTCATGATCGCCTGATGACAATTTATTTATTTATTATTTATTTTGACTTTGTGACTTTTTCTTTTGTTTGGTGGTTCTATTGTTTTTTTTTTCTTCTTCTTTTTGTATACAGAGTCAAGGCTCGTGGAAGAGCTAGAATATAGAACGGATAAGGATGCAACATAACAAAAGGAACAGTGGAAGGAAAAAGGGGAAATGCCAACAGCAGGGCGGAGGGAGAAAATAGACGGAGAGGGCCAAACAAGGGATGTGGGTAATGATGAGGGTTCGGGGAGAACACAAGGGGTGGATAATATGGATACATAAGCAAATTTTTTGGAGAATTGGAGGGGGGGGTAGTTAACGCGTGTATAAATGTTGTTGTTTCTGCTGTTGTCTGTCTGAATTTGTCTTGTTGTTGTTGGCTCTGCTGTTGTTATTCATTTTTCACCTCCATGAACTTTATTTTTTCACACTCTTATTTTGGTACTTGTTTTTCAATCTGCATCATTGCAAATACGGCTACCCTTCGTCTGGCTCGTTTCATGACACAGAATTTGCTTAACTGCAGAGACCCAGCTTTCTCTCTCACCATAGCCTTAATGTGCCCTCAGAAGGCGGCCCCAAGGCGCCAAAAGCCATAATTAGCACAAACAAGCATTGGTAGGCAGCAATTAAATTGTCGTTAGCAACTACGAAACCTGAAAGACAGTGGCTGGAGAGTAACAGTTTAGCCGAGGTGACCTAGACAAGTGTCAGAGGTGTTTCTCACACATTCTATTTCTCCATCACTCAAGCTCCCTCTTCTTCCACACATCAAGCTCACGTGGCCTGCAGAGATGGGCCTACCTCTTGTTCCTTCCGAGGAAGCTTCGATAGGTCGCGGTGCCTGATTTATTTGGCCAATTCTTACGACAAATGAGAATAATAACACTTCTCTCTTTCACTAAATCCCATCATGTTTTATCCTTAATGTCACCCGAGAAAATCGATAATCGTCTTCCTAAGTCAGTCTTCCTCCCAAATGCTTCCTCTTCGCCAGAGGTTTAATTCAATTGCTAATGTAGTCTTCTCTCGCATTTCCAATGATTCTCAGTTGTAGTTATTTCACAAGTAATTCTTATTCCACCTGTTTTCCATTCCTTCCTTGACCTATCCATCTTTGTATTCCTCATTCTCATTTCTGCAAAATCTCTTTGCTTCTCTGAACTGCATTTCCCTTTTTTTCTTTTTGTTTTTACCTCCACCAGAATTTCTTGTTTTCACACTTATTGCTAATTATTACATTGCACATTGTGGGGTCGATGTGACTGACCCGAAGATGGTGTCATTGCAAGGAAGTGGAAGGCCACAGATGTATAAAGAAGAAGCTCTTGTAGTGGAATAAAT
>NC_140970.1:76503042-76515542 GCF_056783735.1 Eptatretus burgeri
CTCTCTGCAGACCTCAACAGAATTACGACGAGCTCCAACGCTTAGAATAGGTCTTTAAATCCTGACAAGTCTCACACTCTCACTCTTTCTCTTCGAAAACACCGTCTGGTGAACCCTCCCATCTACTTTCTTAACAACTCTCTTGAAGTTCAGTTACCTCAACGTTGTGTGCCTTACCATCAGCCATGATCTGTCTTGGGCAAACCACACTTGTAAGTTGGTTTCCAAACTGGGCATCGTCTGACATGCAAAGTCTTTCCTTTGCACATCTGAACTTCTATCGACTTCCCAGGCCTTCATCCACAGCTTGATTAACAATTGCTCTCCCCTGTGGGCTAGCACATCTGCTTCACACCTTGATTGGCTTGATGCCATTGAAACCAAGACCTTCAAATTTGTTATATCTCCCTCATCGAAGCTGAATATCTGGCCCTATCACTTTCAAATCACAGGCAGGTTGGTGGTCTTTCTATCTTCTATCGACTCTTCTTTGGTCTTTTGCACCCTCTTCCCTTTCCATGCTCTGTTCCTCCTCCACCCCTCCTCCCCCCTCCCCAGTCTATGCAGGGTACATGTGGTCTGCCAGTAACTCCCTTATGTTGAAACTCCCAAAATACAGACTCACCGCTCACCTTCACTCATTCACTCCCAACCTGTGGAACCACTTTCCTTTGTTTTCCCTGGGCTTCAAGACAGCTGTTCACCACCATCTCAGGTCTTTCCCCATCCACCACCATGATATTTTCTACTCCCATTAACTCTCCCCAAGCCCACCTGAGTTTCTAGATTTCCCTTCCACTTCTGTGATTGCGAGTTTGCAGCTGCATCCATCTTGTTCACCCCCTGTGTGCTCCCCTTGCTCTCATGTTTCCCCACATCCCTTATTTCCCCAAGTCTCCCTCTATTTTTCCCCTCTACCCTGTTTTTGGTGTTGTCGTCCCTGCCCCCCACCTCCACTCTTTCTCCTGTTTTTTCGTTCTGTTATGTCCTGGCTCCGACTGTGCTCTAGCTCCTCCACAAGCCTCGACTCTGCATACAAAATAATTAAATAACATCCACTTCCTTGTTGGCCATCCTGTGACCTTATGATGATGTGGCCCTTTCTGTCCCACAGTCCATGCGTTTGTCAGCGATACTTGATTTTAATCAACCTCCCCCATGCTTGGCGAAGGTGAGAAATTTTGGTGCCATTGGAAAGGGAATTTGGGTCCTGTTGCTGTGTGAGCAGTTGCAATGGTGAGAAAGTTAGTTCTTTTGTAGGACCTCACTTTGGCTGAATTAAATTTGCATCACGCAAGTCAATGTTTATGCATTTGCCACGCTCGAGAAATTCCTGATTTTAAAGCGAGGCATTTGTGTTGATGAAAAATGTTCAGACAGAGCGAAAAGTAATTTTCTTCTCGATACATCAAAATAGCTTGCAGGAGAGGTTTCGGATCGTAGGATTCATTTTGCTCGCTTCTCAACAGAAGAACTTTAGAGATCACGATATATTCTCAACATCGTCTTGACTCTTCTTTAGCCTTTCAGATTCCTGTATTTCAACTTGCGCTTGTCTTTCCCATATCTGATTCCCAATGCTCTAGCGTGTTTGAGAATCTCAACTTAACCCGATCCATCCGCTCGAGCACTCGATTCGCTGCACCTGCAAAGAAATCCTGTTGCTGCTTTGACAAATGTGTCAGCGCTCGCCAATTAATTGGTTACATAATTAAGTCGGAAGCACCCGAGTGTGATCATTGGGCTTTGAAACGTGGGGTTACTCCAATTATGCGGTTTTATTTAACGTCACAGCTGTCCTGCTGTTCGTGCAGACCTCAATGGTGAAACTCTCACTCGGTACTCTCACTCTGTCCTCCCCCGTTATTTTCAATGGATTTTTATTTCACTATGATCCATGCATGCGCATCATGTTATTCGACTTCATGCCATCCCCTCTGCCACCTGAAATTATCTCGACCACCACCTCTGCCTTCATCATGGAATCCTCAGATCGTATAACCTATCACCTGTTGCGTGCATACCTGTGTCGATAACTTATTTCTTCAAAAGTTGTTTTTTATACTCATAATGAAATATTGGCTGCCTCACAGATAAGCTTGTGTAATCCTTCTTTAACCATTGTTATTTTTATTATTATTATTGTTATTATTTTGTTCAACCATTCAATCCTTACTTCGAAGCTTGGTGAGTTGAATCTGACTACGTGTGCTCTTCTGGGGGCATTGCCATCTCAGGGGTGCAGCATCATGGAGCAAGCTAGACTTTGGAGATAACAGGCCAGCTGTCTCTTTGCAATGTGAACTTCAAATATTCCACAATATATTTCACAATAATAAACCTTTGTGCTCATATCCTGGCCAAATCCTGCAAGTCATGAATAGTTTGCTTCTAAGTTTAATGTATTTTTGCCATAAAGGCTCTTCTTGGTCGATAACAATGGCTGGTACGAGGCCGAATGAGGGGCAACCAATGAGAATTATTATTATTATTATTATTATTATTATTATTATGATCATCATCACCATAAATTTCCACATCATCCTCTGCAGGCCCACCATCTGCTCCGCAAGACCTTATACCAGGAGTGAACAAGACCTCACTGACTCTAGAATGGCGGCCCCCTCGTGATACGGGTGGACGAGACGACATTCTTTACAACGTGATCTGTCGTCGTTGCTCTGACACGCGGCGCCTGAGTTGCGACCGCTGCATGCAGCCTGTCGAGTTTGTTCCACGACTTCTCGGCCTCACCGAGACACAGGTCTTCATCAGCGGTCTCCGTGCCCATACACCATACACTTTTGAGATACAGGCTGTGAATGGGGTGTCGAGCTTGAGCAAGTATCCACCTCAATTCATCGCTGTCAATATCACTACAAACCAAGCTGGTGGGTGGAATGGCACAGAGGCCTAGTTTATTATTTCCTGCTGTCTCTTCTCTCCTGGTAGTTTTGTATTCCTGCATACTGTACACCAGAATGAGAAATCCCTTCACTATCAATCATTGATGTATTCCTCCATCTCTCTCTTTATCTCTACCCTCATACATTTATTTATCATCTTCGAACATGACATGTTTTTATCACCGAAACATGTAAAAATACGTGACTCGGATATACACACATAGAAGGTGCATAACAAATAAATAATATGACAATTCTACCATATTTTCAAGATTTCAGCAAAACTTTTGATCGAGCAATGTTTGTCCTTCCTGATGAAGCTCCTTAAAGCAGAAACAACACAGGTGTTTGTAGAAACTTGCAGAAAGTCGAGATGTCCACTGCACATCACTCCTTTTGGGTGGTGTTCCATGGCAACACATCATGTAAATTGATGATTCTCGGTGGTCGAGGCTTCTCATATTTGAATGCTCTCCTTCCTTTTGAGTGGTTCATCCCTTCATCATGCTCATGATGTGCGGGACCTCTGATGCACATTTGACTTTTTCCCCATTTCGTCATTCTCTTTTTTTTCCCCAACTTGCTTTTGCTCTTTCTTTCTTTGTATCTACCTTTGCTTCCTTTCTATCCAGAAGATAATTTACATGTTTTCAGCACCCTTGCATTCATGGATTCCTCCCTTCCTTAGTTTTTTTGGAGTCAGCTTTAAATTAACCTTCCTTTTGCGCTTCGTTTTGCTGATGAAGACTTTTACACAATCTAAGCAGAGGTTCTTTGTGCAACCAGGCATTTTGGCCATCGCACTCGAGTCAATGCATTTCTTGCATGACCATGCATTTTGGCTGTGTGGTCACCTGGCCCGGCACAGTCGCATTGGACCAAAGTTCATTTGAAAAGTCAGCATTGGGCCAAATCGAACAAACAGCTGACGTCGGCCGAACGTCGTCAGCACCGTCCCGTCTTAATGCCAATGTTGAACCAACATTGGCATTTTGCGTTATACCAACTGTAACCCAATGTTGGTCCAATGTGGCTGCGCTGGCCTGTCACATTGCATGAAAATACTCCAACCAAACTTTTCACGGCCTTGCATCACCATGTGCTTTGGTCTTCAGGCTAAAGTGCCTGCCAGTTAAGGCCCAGTCACACCTTGACGTTTTAGCCAGCAATGGCAACGTATTAAAATGTATGTAAAACGCTGGCTTACGCTTAACTTTTGATGTTTTTTTTTTAAAGATTCGGACGTATTCATAACGAGTTGGTCGTGTGCATAACATATTAGTAACAGACACAGAACGTTTCGTTGTCTTATAGATAACGTATACCAACGAATGCTTAGCCTGTTGTCGGCCTTCACAACCTATGCCCAACGATAGTCTAACTTATGCATAGCGCGCTGCACGTATCGCCGACGATCATGTGGCGTCGCCTATTAAAAGGCTGCCGCACAATGATTCAAATCATAACCGCCGGAGAAATGGAAGTGTCAACGTCGCAGTCACACCTTGGCGATCTTACCAGCATATGCCGACCTCTGAAAAATGTGTCTAAAACGCTGTCACACGTCGAATACGGTATGGGTAAGTTTGGTATATGTGAATAGAACACTAAAGTACGCTATCATACATCGTAGTAAGTGGAGTACGTCTTGAAATTTTAAACGTGTTAACAATTTTACGACGTACTTGCCGTATGCCTCACACGTTCCGCATGTGATGGGAATAAGTTCTACGCACGATATGCGATCGTTGGCACATGTCGACAAAAGTTACTTGTAAGTTACTCATAAGTCGAAACACGTCAAGGTAATGGTTAGCGTCAGTGTTCCAGACTCCCTGTTTGTTGTTTTTTTTTTTTTTTCTTCGGTATGACGGTGATGTTGACACTTCGATTTCTAGTGCGGTTATAATATAATATAATTAATAGGCTGCCACTCAACGATTTAATTCATAACCACACTAGAAATCGAAGTGTCAACATCACCGTCATACCGAAGGAAAAAAAACCAGGGCGTCTGGAACACTGACGCTAACCATTACCTTGACGTGTTTCGACTTATGAGTAACTTACAAGTAACGTGTGTGGACGTGTGTCAACAATCGCGTAACATGCCTACAACTTATGGCCAGTGCAGCAGAACTTGTGAGTCATACGCTGGCATAAGTCGTAAAATTCCAAGCATGCTAAAATTTGAGGACAACCGCAAAGTACAACGATGAAAGCAAGTGTACTACGATGTATGGCAGTGTTTTTCAGCGCGCTCTCAATGTTTCCAAAACTTACCCATAACGTATTCGACGTGTGCCAGCGTTTTAGACAAATTTTTCAAAAATCGGCATATGCTGGCTAAAACGTCAAGGTGTGACTGGGCCTTTAACTCCGTCACAATGCCCTGTATTATTTCTTTTTGAAGCATTCATCAAAAGAGAAAGTGCAGTGGTGTGATATTAACTTGTGAAAATCCATGTGACTGCAGCCTATTGTCCCAGTTCGGTAGTAATCTAACGTAATAACCTATGAAGGCCTCCAGATATATTTCCTCCACATCTATATCTTATATCACAACCTCCTTAAGCATGTATTTTCTGATGTTATTATTGCTGTTACCACATTTTACATTTTAAAATAAATATATTCCATAATGCTCCAGTATCTGTACATGTTTATCAAGCTGTGTTTACTCATTCATTTGATTGCGATCTCGTGGTGGATGTCGGGTTTTGGTTTGTTTTCGTTTTTGTTCCATTCGCTGTATTTTCACCATCGAGGGTAAAGTATTGCGGTGGATAGAACACCGCCTCATGTTAGTTTCACGAATCATCTTCAAGGGAAGGTGAATTTGATGCTACGTGTGTTTGCGAGTCCCCCGAACAAATTAACCGGCGGGGGAGACCACACGTATCCCGTCGGAGAGCAGCAGTATTTGGGAGAATCCATAGTCAAATAAACTGAAGCGCAAGGCAGAGAACACAAAAGTACAGCCAACTCGAGGTTTGGTTAAAATAAAAACAAGTTTTAAACTAGAGGGGGAGCACTCGGTAGAGTGCAAAACCTCCGCCGCTAATACTGCTAGGTCACTCAAGTGAACCTGATATCCTATTCATTCAATTTGACGTCAACAGTGCTCACAGAGTTATAGTTTGCAACTTTCCCTTTTACTTTTAACTTTTACATACTCAATTCATTCGTCATAACTAGATTCCTTGAGACAGAAATTGATTTTACGTGGGTATATCCACCTGATGTTCCAAAATCAGCGGCAATTATAATTTTGGCATGTTTTTTTTTTGTTGGAAATCACTTATAACATGTAGAAATGCAAAAAAAAAAAAAAAAAATCGAAATTTTGTTGAAACAAAGTTGCAAAAAAAAAATTTTTCTCACAAGTTTTTTTTTTTTTTTTTTTGGGGGGGGGTGTTGGAAATCACTTAAAACATGGAGAAATGTAAAAAGAAAATTCAAATATTTTTTCAAAATGGCCACCATAGCGACCAAGTCCAAAATCTAATGGCATGATCCTTGGACCATACCTAATCCCCCTACCAAGTTTCGTCGAAATCCGTCGAGGAGTTTTTCTGTAATACTGTTCACAAACAAACAAACAAACAAATAAAAAACCAATGTCACCTGCAGGGTGACCCGTATCTTGCCAAAAGGTGACCACGTGTGACTTCTTTAAGGTCACACTGAGGTGAACAGAGCTGCTATCCACCAGGAGCGACTCCTTGAGGAATATCTGCCTACGAGAGATTCCGATGAGAATCGTTCTACAGAGTAACCATGAAAAATATGCGTTTTCCTCATAACGTCACCAAATGACGTCATAATGTCTCAAGCTTGACATATCAAGAAAGCACTCATCGAGGTGTTCAATTATAGGTACTACACGATATGGTTCCTAAAACTTGAAAATTTGACCTTGGGGTCAAATATGTTTGACCTTAGGCGCTAACCATGAAGGTTAAGCCTAATCGCCACCAAAAATTAATCAGCTGAGCACCAGACCATGAACTATATTCCCATGAAGTTTGAAGACGATCCGATCAAAATTACTCAAAAAATAAGGGTTTCGTCGACTCCCCTGATTTGCGACAAAGTGACCTTGACCTTTGACCTTGACCTTCAAAATTGTATGCGCTGAAAGGGACCTCTATAGGCCTCTGATATGCGAAGTTACAAAAATTTCCAATGATAACTGTGCTCTGCAGAATTTTTTATACGTGATTACAGACAAACAAAAAAAAACATACAAGCTGACTAACATATCTTGCAAAAACTTCGTTTTGGCAAGATGACAAACAGAAAGGGGTGAAAACAGTAACCTCCGATCTTCGATGGCGGAGGTTAAAAATGGACTCTAATTTAAAAAATCAGGACAATCAGAGCCTCGACCTTTATTTGACCAAACCTCGAGTTCTGTGGTTGTCGCAGTTTCAGGAATTATCCGCCTGTTCTTTTGCACGATAACATGATGTCGCAGGATGTTTGCAAGTAACATAGCTGGTCAGTGATGTCATGAAGGTGTAAATGCACAGGTTGGGGTTAAGTAAAGTTTCTTTCTTTTTTTTCCTGTTTGTTTTGTTTTATTTCCAGCCTCAAGCTTTATGTGGCAATGATGATCATGTATGGGGTAAAGTTAAAAAAAAAAATCTGTGATGTTATGCATTGTGTCTTCTTCTTGCATATGGCAGCTTGGCTGCCAGGTAGTTATCACTTTTTGGGGCGCAGCTGTGCCGCTGATGCTGTGCCCCTATACCGTTACACTGGTACTCATTTAGCCGACCTCGGAAGGATGACAGGCTGAGTCAACCCCACCTGGTGATAATTCAACGGTGATGGGGCTCGAACTTAGGACCCCAATATCCCAAGCCAGCCACCCTAGCCGCTAAGCCAACACCAGGCTTTACATATTGTGTAAGGTGGGGGCAAGACTCGTTTCCCCCTGTAGTAGGAAGATCCTCATTGGTCCTTTTGTTCGGTACACTGAACATGGTTCATTTGAAATCGCCTGCAAGACCATCACCCAGTGAGCTTGTGGTGCAGACGTTGAGGATACCGAACGTGTAACCAGGACTGAGGAGGTCACACAGTGAGAGTTGGGATGGAGAGTGTGGAATCTTGCCCACCTTTCCCCCGACAGGGCCATCTAGTCCAAACTTAATAAAATCTGCTTCCGTAATAAGTGAGTGAAAAATTCATTGTTGTGTTATCACCTCGTACTTCTCGTGCATTCTCATTCAAAGCTCAAATTGAGCATTTTGTGAGGTGACTGATGCATTTAAATATTGATTGTGTTTACAATGACCGTTGCTTTGTAAATGGCCCCTCCATCCCTCGATGAATAATTACTTGGCTGGGTGTCACGATTGATAATTTTGACACGATTGGGATGCAATTATATCATCACGTTGTTGTGGAATGTCAGGGAAGGTAATCTTTTTTCGAAGGCATATCAAAGATTATGATTCCCCTCACAATAGTCCCAGGAAAGGTTGAAATGGTGTTTTTTGCACACCTTGGCTCTCTCAGACACATCTTCCTCAGACATCATCACTAGGCCTTAGTTGGTGTTTTGGAATGTCTGACAGAATAACTCAGAGGTCGTGCACACCCCTTTAAGCCGTCTGGTTTGGGTTTGATTCTCTGGCTGATGATGAACTCTCATCCCGGTGCTATGCAGACAGGGAGTGACATCAGTCCCTAAGGCATCGTTTTCAGGGTTGTGATGAAGGCCATCCTGCCTGCTTGCCCTTGATTGTGTCTCAATGATTCCACAGTACCTTTACAGTCCTACATGATGGTGGAGAGGTGTCTGTCTCAATTGCAATTTAGTCTGGGTTCAATTCCTTACCCAACTATAAACTTCTGGATTGGTTTGCCGGTGAAGCAAAGGTAAACCACCCAGTGCAATCCTTGATGTAGGGCTATGAGACAGAGAGAGAGAGAGAGAGAGAGAGAGAGAGAGAGAGAGAGAGAGAGAGAGAGAGAGAGAGAGAGAGAGAGAGAGAGAGAGAGAGAGAGAGAGAGAGAGAGAGAGAGAGAGAGAGAGAGAGAGAGAGAGAGAGAGAGAGAGGAGAGAAAGAGAGAGAGAGAGGAGAGAAAGAGAGAGAGAGAGGAGAGAAAGAGAGGAGGAGGAGGAGGAGGAGGAGGAGGAGGAGGAGAAGGAGGAGGAGGAGGAGGAGGAGGAGGAGGAGGAGGAGGAGGAGGAGGAAGAAGAAGAAGAAGAAGAAGAAGAAGAACAAGAAGAAGAAGAAGAAGAAGAAGAAGAAGAAGAAAGAGAGAGAGAGAGAAAGAGAGAGAGAGAGAGAGAGAGAGAGAGAGAGAGAGAGAGAGAGACAGAGAGACAGACAGACCCACAGAGAGACAAAAACACACACACACACACACACACAAAAACACACACACACACACACAAAAACACACACACACACACACAAAAATAGTAGATCATCCAGAGAAAATGTGCCACACTGTGCAGTTTCCTTCTGTACTGTTATTATAGAGGCAGATCAAGAAATCAAGGCGATAGATCAATCTGTCAATCACATAAAATCGAATTGGCACATGGTTTCTTCATATATTTTAGGAAAACATACCCGCTGCTGTTTAGGGTTTAGGGTATGCTGTTTCCTGTATCCCCTCTTTAACATAATACTTCAAGAACCTGTCGTGAAGATGTAAATGTATGATGTTTAGGTTCCTGCACTTTGTACCTAATCAATATTCAGCAGCCTTTTTAAGCGAAGCCTCGCGATCTTTTCGACAAGGAAATTGCCACCACCCTCACGCAGTGATATACAGTGTTCATTTGGCATTGATGCCGCAGCAACAGCAGAGTACACTCCTCCATTTGTTGTTGTTTTTAATACACAATGCATTACTTACCAGGGATAGGTCTTAGTGTGGAATATACAGGCGAATCAAATTCACAATTAAAATAAATAAATAAATTGGCATCATGATGTGGAGTGGTATTCTCGGTGATGAGCTTACAATTTCTGATTAGTGAGCAGGTCGTTGTACTCACCTTCTGCTTCAGTTAGAACCCCTTCCCTAGTGCTATGCCAGGTCAATAAGAGGAAGAATAAGAAAATAAGTGGAACGTTCACCACACGTGTCCTTCGGCCCTGAGTGGCAGAGGTCGCCGGACAGATTAAATGTCGTTTTCAGGTTATTACTTTCGACTGATAACCTGTTATGGAGTTTTTGAATGGATTTCTTGTCATATTGTGTTTCTTGTGAGACTAGCGCACGGGGCTTTTCGGGCCCCTGAGGTCAACTGTGCACGTTAATAGGCTGAAACAGATTCTCCTAGTGTCGAACCATCACAATCATTTTTCCTGCCATTAGTCCTTTCCACAAACCCTGTTATGTATGTTGACATGTTAAAAGAAACAAACATCTGTATTAGTTAACCTGCCCAAGACGGCACGTCGAGGGCAATTCCTCCATTACGAGTCCCGGCGTGTGTGAGAGAGAAGGCAAGACAGACCGGGCGTGTGCGCCTTAGGCAAGTCGTGTGGCTGGATAGTTGGTTTTGACTTCACATTTGCACACAAGTTGCTTTTGGGTTTTTGGCTGCACGCGACTACTCACAATGATATCTTGACAGGCCTGACGCTTGCATCATCTGCTGGCTGGGTCTCATCGTCTGTCAATTTCTCTGCCGCTGCTGAGCGAACCAAGTAACTTGAAGACTGGTTTGTAATGGTAATCGAGGTGAGACTCAAGCACCTCTGACACAAGGAGTGTCTGTCTCTGATCACATGGCACTTGAGAACAATACAAAGAGAACTCTGTTGATGACAATGGGACTTCGATGCACAATAGAACAATCCAAAGAAATGAAAAGCGAATTGTGCTTTCTCCAAACTGCCATGAGCTTTTCAACATCACGTGATGATTTAAAAAAATTAAAAAAAATCCTCATGAGAAATGCACGTATGAGAACTTGGAAGACAATATCGTTTTGTTATTGTGCACTTGCCGAATTTGTCAGTCACCACATCTGTTCTGATTTCTTGGTTTTATGACATCATCGTTTCTTTTTCTCTTTTATCCTGTTTAACCAGTATATATATATATATATATATATATATATATATATATATATATATATATATATATATATATATATATATATATATATATATATATATATATATTAGCCTCCACGCTCTAATAGATGGCCTTTGTGTAATTTGAATGTGAAGGGTTTCAGGTTTAGTGTATAATATAATATCCATCTCTGTAACAGCTGTGGCTGTTGGCGGTGCCTTTTCATCGGCCTGTATCCTATGATTGGATTCCCTGCAGGTGTGTGTGTGTGCGTGTGGTGTGTGTGTGTTGTGAAAATTATATTGCACTCTCATTGTTCTGGAGTCGGGCAGATTGGCTGCCAGGTAGCTATTTATAACAGCTGTGCCACTGATGTTGCCACCCTCTACCAATACACGGGTACTCATTTCACCAATCTCGGAAGGATGACAGGCTGAGTCAACCCCACCACGTGTTAATTCAGCAGCCATCAGGGCTCAAACTCAGGACCCCTAGGATCCTAAGCGAGCTACCCTAGCTGCTAAGGCAACACCAGGCCTACTCTCACTGTAATGAGCATGAAAGCAAGTAGTACGGCATTGTCCGACTTATTTAAGTTATGTCTCATTCACATTGCAAAGTACAATTTCCATTCTGAGAATGTAACTGCTCTGAGATGCGATGAGCCGTGAGCAAAACTGAATGTTTCCACTTCCTCACGGATTGTGGGAGAAAAGATTACCAGATCATATGCACAGATGACGAGCTGTTACAGGCATGCTACAGAAGTCCTCGTTGAGTTTACCAGATCATTTTCAGTGCTGTCCAATTTTCCTTTTGTGGTCTTTTGTTTGCTTACATATAAAATTCATCTTTTGGGTTTTATCCAAACAGTCCTTTGTGGAATGGTGCACATCCTTGGATAACAGTTCCGTGACCATGCCTCTCAACACCTTTTCGTTCCTTGAATGGAATGCCAGTACAGCCTTCCTATTCCTTCATGCCCAAAGTCCCAGCTTTCTCAAAAGAGGACCGCACCAGGATCCTTGTCTTATTTTGAGAAAATAGTGCTGTGATTCACAAAGGTATTATCATGTTGGAAAAATTATGCATGTGCAGCCTATAAGGATTAATTTCAAGGTGTGTGCTGTCCCAATACCTTTGGTAACATAGTGCATAATGGTGGGTTCTTTATTCTCATCAACAAACAGTCAAATTCTATTCCATTCTTGTTTGGTTGTTATTTTGTTTGAATGTTTGTGTTTGTTTGTTTATTTTATTGATAGCTTGTTTCCTTTGAAATAATCATTTATGAAAGAGATTGCTCATTGGTGTCGATCTTTGTTCATCAGTTTATTTGTAAACTCATTTGGTTCTATTGTTCATTTGTTTGTTTATTCATTAGGTTCCCTTTTCACCCCTGTCTGTTTGTCTGTGAACAGGATATCTCAAAAAGTTGTGGAAGGATTTGACAAAACATGGTTGACAAGTTGTGTGTATGACAAGGAAGAATTGATTCGATTTTGGTGAAGATCCAAATCCAGATATGGATATGAG
>NC_140970.1:76523042-76528042 GCF_056783735.1 Eptatretus burgeri
AAGTCGCTGGGCCTATCTCCCAAGCATATGTTCTCGAGCAGTTGAGATTCTTATGAGTTTCTTGTTCTAAATTAATGCAATGACCCGTAAGAAGATCCCTCCACGACATCTGCTTCAAACACAATTATATAAATCGCAGCAATAAGAACACAGTGTATCCCCTTTTGCATATACAGTACTCCGACAAGGCCTTTACACAGGGCAAAGTGACAAACAAAACGTGAACATAAAACAAGCAGCCTTATCTTAAATGAGCGCCACAGACCTTACACGAACACAGACACGAGGAAGGAATGGTAAGCAGCAAAATAAATGAATAAATTTGAAGTGTGGACAGATGAAAATAACTGAGAAAGAAGGACAGAAGGAAAGAAGGGAGTTGCAGGATAACAGCACCAGCAAATCAGAATGGTCTATCTATCTGTGGCCCCTCGGAGCAGGGGCTACCCATGAGCTTCCAAGGTTGTGCTGCTTCTCACAGCTAGGGTCACAGGCTCACAGGTCGACTCGCTGGCAGACTTTCAGACAGACTCATTTGTTTCCTTCACTGACTCTTTTACTCTCACTCATCTTAATGCGCAGAGACTCCTTCAACTCACTGCCTGCACTCCAACTTATTTCATCTGACTTGCCCACCTGCCTTACAGGAACACATTGCATGGAATATGACTTGAATCCACAGTGACTCTGGATGAAGACGATTGTATCAGGCATAACAACATTTGGGATGACACTTTGCAACATTGTCTCAGAGTTTTCGTGCAATGCAATCGTTCCTTTCAACAAGAACAAAAAGCGCGCTGCATTCCATGACAGGCCGACAGTGACTTTGCTCCAATAGAAGTAACAGAGTGCCCATGTCTTAATCATTGTTTATATGTATCAAGGGCCAGAGAAGCAGTTCCCTGTACTTCAGAAGAAATTTCACACATTGCTCTGGAGCCTCAGGCCAAACAATTATTTCACATTTAACACAAGTTTTCATCAGCGGATTCATTTTCAACTGAAAAAGTGAGATCATTTCCAAAAAGATGGACGAAGAGAGAAGAAATGGTGGGTGTAAAAGAAGAAAATGTACAATTTTCATGACAAATAATGGGCAGACAGTATCGTTTGCTACAAAGCAGCATGACTCGCTTATGCGCATAAGTATTGATAGTGTGGAGGTATGGAATAAAGCGACAATTAGAAATAATCGTCAGAAGTTTACAGTGATTTAGTCGAATCGAAGTATTCCTGTTACTACTGAATATTTTCCCATACCGTGGAGTTAGCGGAATGTTATCTTTCCTGCCTCCTGAATGTTATCTACTTTTATAATATTTCCTGAATGTTATCTATGAAATCCGCCATAGCTTGAAACCAATTGGTTTCACCCGAACTCCATCCAGTCATATTTCGAGGCAAGATGTGCTTCTCTGAATTGAGATATGTTAGCAGTAGCCGATTCACAACAAACAAGCTGCCATTGTGCAGCAGCTCGAGGCCAAATTCATGAACAGCATGCTCCGAGATGCAGCATCTGCTTCTGGAACTGCACGTGGCCAGAATTTTTCACCGGTTTGGACTCCACAGAAGATCAAGCCCAGGACTAGACAACTCTGAGTGATATCACTACCAAAGGTGTTATCCTGCCATCTTCAGCCGATAACACCTGGCTTTCCATGGATTTCTCCTAAAAGCGGTGGAGGAGAGGTAGAGAAGGGGTGAGGAGTGGGGGATTGGGGGAGGGGGGTGGAGAGGGGTGAACGCAGTAATTATAGCATGGCATAGCGAAAATTATTTGGAGCTCATTGTTGCACCAAACAACAACATGATTATTGCCGATGTAAATGCATCCATTCATTGACAGTACAGTGCTTTAGAAAGTTTGAGTTTGGACGGAAATAGTGACTTAGAAAACCTGCACATTTGTAGCATTTGATGGACACAAAACAGAGGTAAAGGTGCTTTTCATCAAGCAATGAGCAGCGCATTCTAAATATTTACCCCCAAGGCTCAAATAGAAGCCGAACTCGCCCGCAGAAAGGGCCGATTGTGCCCAGGGTAACCAAGCCTCGCCTCGACGCACACTCACCCACATGCTCACCGCATTCCAGTTATGTGCCCATTGTTACTGCTCTAAATGTTTGCCATCCCCGGCCCTGTGGTTGGCTCCTTCAATCGACAAAATGACCTCGGCCCACAGAGGCGCTCCATCTAAACATTGCTTTTAGCCTCCATGCAAGCAGCATCTCCTGGCAGAGCATCACATAATTAGCCTTGGGGGTGATCTGAAATGCTTGCTCATGGTGACCGGGAACTGCGTAACAAGTCGTTCAACACATCCTGCCTGTGACCTCAAGGAACAAAAAGTATATTTATTGATGTGGAATGGCACATTTGTGTGTCTGTGCTGTGTCTGTGTCCATGTTTCGACTGTACAAAGTGTGTATGTGTATGTGTGTTTTTTTTGTGTGGGCTCATGAGATAAGCGTATGTTTGTGCAGGTGTGTCAATGGATCCTCATGCATGTTCTCACACACCTTCACTGTTGCTGTGACTCGTCCTCTTTCCATTAACCCCCACCCCAATTCCCCACCATTCATATATATATATATATATATATATATATATATATATATATATATATATATATATATATATATATATATATATATATATATATATATATATATATATATATCTATCTATCTATCTATCTATCTATATCTCTCTCTCTCTCTGTCTCTCTCTCTCTCTCTCTCTCTCTCTCTCTCTCTCTCTCTCTCTCTCTCTCTCTCTCTCTCTCTCTCTCTCTCTCTCTCTCTCTCTCTCTCTCTCTCTCTCTCTCTCTCACACCTCAGGTGTTTAGCCAACCTGGAGAGAACCTGACATGATTATAATTTACAGAGAAACCCATGTCTATCAATAATTATTTATCTGTAAATGAGTACCTTTACATTCTGAAGATATTTAAGCACATCCACTGTGTTTCTGTTCACATGTGTCAGACACAATCAAAATTTGCTTATTTTAGCGCTGTAACAGTCAACATAATCGACTCATATTTTGCTGGAGGTATTTTTTTGCAATGCTTCATGCTTTGTGAGCAATCTGTCTTCGTTACACAAAAGTGTATAAATTGACAAGGTTCCTATGAACATCTTTCCTGGCTGGACCTTAAATGATAACCATTAGGGTGTGCAAGATCATTCAACTAAAGGTCTCTCGGAAGGTTTGTCGGAAGGTTTGTTTGCATCAAGCCAGTTGTACGTGACTGTTTCTGTCGTGGAGAAGATATCGTTTAGAGTCTCTTGCACACCCATCCCCCGCATTTCTACCCTTCCATTATCCACGCCTTGGCCTCGGTGCTTTCTCATTGGCCGGGCTAGAGATTGGCTTTGGCCTCTGACCCCGGTTTATACGGAAATTATCCTCCCTGGCAATCATGCTGCTATTCCTACCATCGCTTGTGTCCAGGCCTCGCTGTCCATTTGTTTGACCGTTTTGAAGCTTGAGGTCGAATCGAGACTAATGAACATGCAGCCAGGGTGTGATGTTCTCTGTCTACCCTCGCTCACCCCCTATATGATATAAACCAATGTCCTTAGAGAGTAAATTCAAAATTAATCGAGGTAGCTCCCTGCTAGGCGTGTCGCCAACTGTCGTCGTGTGATGTCCTTTTAAAATATCACGAAGCGTGCGTCTTTTTAAGAGACGAGGGAAAAGCTTTTCTTGAAATGCGGAGCAGGCCTTGTGGCCTGGCATTGTGTTCTGGCAATGGCTGGAGCAGAAGGCCCGTTCCGCAATGCACACGAGACACATTCAATGGCAGTCGCGCCTGCCAGGAGCCACATTTACCATTTGCATTTCCATGGCGTGCTTCATCCCAGCGCATTTGCTGTTTCATTAAGGTGGCCCGGGAGGCTGGTTCACGCGTTGCCTGCTTGTTTGCCAGACCCCACGATTGAAATGCATTACTTTCCTTCTCCCATGCCAGCAGCACAGTGTTGCTTATGAGAATGTTCTCATAACCCCTTCGATTAAAATGGACGCCAAATGAGGGAGCGAGTAGGGAAGAGCATGGTCAATTTGCCACCGGGAGCCCACATGGGGGATGCCGGTCGGTGATGAAAAAATATAAATTTTAATTATCTCCTTAGAAATATTTGGAGCTGTCCACATGCGGTCTTTTTACCCCCATGTATGATTTTTAGTGTGTGTGTGTGTGTGTGTGTGTGTGTGTGTGTGTGTGTGTGTGTGTGTGTGTGTGTGTGTGTGTGTGTGTGTGTGTGTGTGTGTGTGTGTGTGTGTGTACTGGTGGATAAAAGTTTCTGTGCACCATAAATAAAATTACACAAAATGATACCGACATGTACCCGAGCAATTTCATGTGGTCAGCCAACAAGTGGCTTCACATATTCCCCAGTTTACCCGTGAATATCCGGAATTTGCACACCTGCATACTGTGCACTGCACACACAAATTGCCACGCACGTGGACTGAGTCACATGACAATGCTACACGTGGTACTGAGCAAGTAGCAACACAGCACGAATAAATATTCTTATTGATGTCGAAACTTTGTAAACGTGATGTCACGCCTTCCCAAAAATCAACGTCTGGTGTGCTATTGGCATGCTTGACACAGATTGCCACATAACGTTGTAGCCAAGCATTTTGGTGTTCATCGGAACACCCCTACAGTCACTCTGAAGACATTATCAACAAACTGGCAACATCAGAGACCGTCCACATTCTGGGCGACGACGTGTGATGTCATGTGATGTTCGCAGGATAACCATATTCAGTTTGGTGCACTTTCCGAATCGGTTCCAAACAGCAAATTTGACAGATCTCAGCATCCCTGGCTTGTGACCAATCAGTGCCAGAACTATCAGGAATAGGTTTCGCAAGCATAACATCCGACCTTGATGATTAGCACTACGTCCAATTTGATTTCCACATCATCCTCATGCGCGCCTAGCTTGTTGTCGACAACGTCTGAGGTGCAAGAG
>NC_140970.1:76533042-76550542 GCF_056783735.1 Eptatretus burgeri
ATGGTTTCCCCCACATTCAGGAAATACCACCTGAATGAAAGTACTATTTGAATGACAGATTTCTCCTTAGCAATGGCAGGTAAAAAGTACCCACTGAGCAAAACTGAGTCACTGAAAATGTAGACACAGTGCATGCACAAAAGGCCTGGAGAGCATTCATACGTCACTTCAAAAATGTCGCCTATTGCGGAGCGATCTTAAGCATTCTCACAACCAAGTGCTGTCAATCCAGATAATTTTTCAAAAGATAATTTTAAAGAAACGCTGGATTACTAGACGTGGAATTGCTGAGGAATTGTGTGTCACTGGTGGAAGTGTGGAACCCATCTTTCATTCTCACATCATATAGAATACGGTTTGTGCAATGTGGGTACCAAAGGGTCTCAACTTTTATCTGAAGGCAACTTGTGTGAACATTGCAATAAGGCTCATGAAATGTGATCAGAGGGTTGATCATGAAAATTGTGACACGTGATAAGACCTAGGTTGATCACTAAAGATTACTTGCAATGAGCTGGCATAGAGTGTATATGGTCTTGGTCCCTTACCACCAAAAAGGTTCAAAGTTTAGCGCTCAGTCTGTAAGCTTATGGAAATAATATTTTGGGAACTTAATGGTTACCCTTTGAACCCTGAGCTCCTTGGACTTTCAGCTCCCCCACCTTGGGCTCCCTGGAGAAAAATCCGGCCGCTCAGGAATATGGAGGTTTGAATAGCGGTTGGTAAAACGACCATGAGGGTTAAAAGGGTTAAACACAATTTTCAGCATTTTAAAGGAAAGAGTGGCAATTCCAAAATTGTTAACCACAATTGTTGTGTTCCGAGCAGCCATTTTATCCGGTACCAAAACCTACTACGTGCATTTAGAAGCCCCTACATGATCTTCCCAATGCTGCTAAGGAGCACCTAAGCCAGATACGGTGACTCCCTCAGGGAAGTCTGCCTGGTACATGTTGCTCTCATGCAAATAATATCTGGTGCAAGCTTTGTGTATTTTCACCTCATGAAGATGTCCTCTGTCAAGGAATTGGAACCCATTACGGCCTTGTTGGTCATGATGAACATCAACATTTTGCGAATTACAGGGATCCATTAAATAAATAACCAAGTCTGTCATGATCACAGGAGGCACCTACGCAAGGTTCAAAGTCCATTGACTCGTAGCGATCTGTTATGGGTTTTGATAGAATGCGCCCATCTGCGATCCTTCAGGCCTTGCACCTGCTTGCATCATCCAGATTTTGCTGTGTGAGCAGCTGCAAGATCTCAGCTTTTTGTGTGAACTGAGAAAGTTCTCCAACTCTTTTGTTATGCAGAGGAAAATCCCTTTCTTTCAGGTACTTTTTGAAGTATCTTAGAAGCTTTGTGAGCCATTTTAGGTAACAATCCTTGTCTCGCACACACGAAATACGGAAACATTCTCCAATCAACATTTACTGCTAAGTGGTTATGTACATGTGCACCAAGCATTCTGGGGGCAGATTACATCATTTTGAAAGTCCCCAATTCACATCCAAGTTTTTAAACTCAATACACCATTTCAACACAACTCTGTGAAAGACATGCCATCATCTGTGAACTTGAGCTAGTTTGGTGTTCTCCTTCACAATGAACCTTAATGCTCCTCATCCGTCCCACAGTAGTGTGACTTTTTTGGCAGCCATCTTTGTTTTACCCAGAATGCACTTCTTGTGTAACTTGCTCACGGTCGGTATTATAGCAGAATAAAGTTTGAACTTTTAACTCTTATTTTAATGAAATCTACAAGAAGTCCACATCTACTTTGGGCACTCCCCACGCACCCACTGGTTTACTTGTTTTGGAAAGAAAACATTGTTCAAAACTACATGCTTGGCCTTTGAAGGTCACGAGTATCAAAGACTCAATGTGTTTTCAAACTTATTTCGGTCACATGTTGAGAACGAAAGCCTGGCACAGGGCAAATTTAGATAACATCCCCCTCGTCGACCCACCCAGAATTAATCGTTTGGCAGATGTACAAAGTATTCCACTCTGATTTCACACCACACTGTTCCAATCTGTTGCATCTTCACAACACAAGCCAAACCATATGATGTTTCTTCGGAAACCAACGTCATTCTTGGCAAGAATTGGATAAGTTGTTATTTATTACATTTTTTTTTTTTTATCCATGTATATATGATTTCACCGACACATGCGAACAATTTTGTCCTCGTTTTGGTTATGTAGGTACCGAGTTAGCCAAACAGCAATGCTACCAGAATATATAAAGGCCTATTTGGAATGTTGCCTTTTCATTTGCTTTTTTTCTCCTTGTTTAACATCTGAACCACCTGCCGTGTTCTCCGGCAGCATGAAAGCCTTGATTACATAAGCGCGTGTGTCTCCCTGTCACCCCCTTCGATGCCCTGCGTGCTTCCATTGCTCCGCCATGCCATCCTGCTTCAGCACCCACCACCTCGCGCCGGCCTACCATTACTAACACTTGGCAGGCTTCTCCACGGCTGCGTGATGCCCCGCACCAAGGTACTGCATTCTCCCCGCATCCTGCAGCTGCTCTCTTCCTGGCCACAAATTATGCAGCTTTGCATCTGTGAATATTACTGCCGTCAATACATCATTTCAATTATCTTTTCCATTCTATTACCCTCATTTCTCTTCTCTTTTTAAATTGCTTTGCTTATTGTGTACTCTTCAAACAGTTTATTTACATTTTCCATTAATTTTATCTTGATTTATTGTTTATTTAATTTATATGAAGGCATTTCAACGATCACATGGGCTTTTGTTTAGACTCAAATCTAAAGTTGTGTGCATAATCACAAAGATGTTCTTTACATTGCTTTTCGAAGAATTCTCCAGTTTTGGACACATTTGTTGTCACATCGCGGTGGAAACTTTCAACCACCTTCATTGCAGTAATTATCTGGGATATGTACGTAGCTCGTGCAGGACATCATTTTTAATAGCCCCATTCATCAACACCTTACTTACTGCCTCTAAGGTGCTCTTTAATGCGGATGTCCTTCACAGGTAATCATCACAATAATGTACTTTGTGGCCAATCATCTGTAAATTTCACAGGCTTGATGTTTTTGTTGTCCATAAATCTCGGAATTTTTTTTGTTGTAAACAAGGTCAAGGTTCATGGAAGAGTGAGTACATTGAACGGATCAGGATGCAACAGGACAAAAACAACAGTAGAGAGCGGGAGGTAACACCAACAGCAGGGTTGAAGGACAAAAGAGAGGAGATTTGGACAGACAATGGGTGTAGGGGAGGATGCACAGGGTGGACAAGATGGAGACAAAAGCAAACAATCAGGAAGGAAAAATGTGGAAGGAGATGGGCCTGGGAGTGATGGGGGAGGAGGAGAGTGGTAATGAGGATTGGAAATGTTGTGGTTTGGATGGAGGGTGATCTGAGATGGTGGTGAACAGCTGTCTTGAAGAGTTGGACAGAAGAATGAGATTAAAGCAGATGTGAAAGTTGATTATACAGGTGGGAAAAAAAAGAGGAACAAATAGTGGAGGTGAGCAGTGATTCTGGATTTTGGGAGTTTCACCAGAAGGGGGTTGATTGTGGACCATGTGCGCCATACAGGAACCTGGGAAGACACAAGGCACGTAAAGAGCAGAGGGCGAGAGACCAGAAAAGAGGCAATAGAAGAAAGAGAGACCACCAACCTGTCTGTGATGAGTAAGTGATAGGCCCATAGACTCAGCCTCATCGTGAGACATTCCAATAATCTTGAAGGCTTTGGTTTACACTGCATCAAACTGAGAAAGGTGTGAGGCAGGAGCAACAGCCCAGAGGAGAGCAGTAATCCATCATGCTGTGGATGAAGGTCTTGTAGGTGGAAAGAAGTTCTGGTGTGCAAGGGAAGGGCTTTGTACGATGCAGGATGCCTAGTCGGCTTTTGGCTTTGGAGGCCAACTTTGAAATGTGGTTTGCCCAAGGAAGATAAGGGCTGATTGTGAGACCCATGAGTTTGAGTGACTGAACATCCTCAAGAGGATTGTTAAGGAAGTAGATGGAAGGGTTTGTCAGATGGTCCATATATATATATATATATATATATATATATATATATATATATATATATATATATATATATATATATATATATATATATATAGATAGATAGAGAGAGAGAGAGAGAGAGAGAGAGAGAGAGAGAGAGAGAGAGAGAGAGAGAGAGAGAGAGAGAGAGAGAGAGATATATATATATATATATATATATATATATATATATATATATATATATATATATATATATATATATATATATAGGTTTGTCTGGATTGAAAGACATTCCAAATGTTGGATCAGTTTGGAATTTTGTCAAGGCCTTAAGAGAGGGAAGAGGTCACAACCTGCCTATCTGAAGGATTAGGTATGTCACGGCAGAGGGTGGAGTTATCAGCAAATAGATAAATGGGATTTTCCAGAGTCAAAGAAATCATTTATGAAAATTAGGAATAGGATTGGGCCCAGAACACTGCCTTGTGCCACTCCAGGCTTGGCAGGAAGAATAGATGAAATGATTCTGTTGGGGGCCATACCTTGGCTATGAGAGTGGAGGTGGCCTTTGGTGTCATAGTTAGAGAGTTTGGAAAGCAAGGCGGGATGCCAGACTGTATCAAAAGCTCGAGATATGTTTAGACTCTATAGAGTCAGCCGTGATCTCACTTTTGACTTTGAGGGCTTCCATCCATTGTTGGGAGAGTAGGAGAAGCATGTCCAATGAGGATTGACCTGGTCTGAATCTGAATTGGTGATCTGAAATGAGGTTATTGGAGAAAAGGAAGGGTTTCATATCAACTGAGATAATGGATTCCAATACTTTGCTGATAATTGAAAGTAAACTCATCAATCTGTAGTTGAGGGGGGTGGGGGGGGGTCAGCTTTTGCACCTTTTTTGCAATGCAGTTTTATTGGCTGATTTCCAAGCATATGGAAGATGACCTGGAGCAAATAATAGAGTGAAAAGTGCAGAACGAGGATGTGCAAGTGCAGCAGATCAGATTTTTAGAACACGTGAACCGATTCCATCCAGTCCAGTTGCAGAATCAGTCAAGGGTTGCCAGAAACTTCTCCACCTTTTCAGGTACAGAAGAACCAGAGTCCAGGAGCAGTTGGGTACGACGGGTGGGTGGATCCAGAGAGTGTGAGGTTGATGACAGAAGGTTTGGAAGCAAACACAGAATTGAGGCATTCGACCTTCTCTTGAGTGGAGTCTGCCAAGAGCAGTTGGGCGAGATTGGGTACGGTGGCTACAGAGAGCATGGGGTTGGTGACACAAGGTTTGGAAACAAACTCAGACTCGAAGCATTTGGCGTTCTCACAAGTGTAGTCGGCTGTGGTGTCATTTTAAGAGAGAGAGAGAGACGAGATGGAGTGGGGGGGGGGAGCATACTCTGCAGACAGACTTATGAAGGAAGCACCAGCTTTTAATAGGAGGAAGACATGTTTGATAGTTTATTCTGAAAGGTTTGACAGATATTGTTTTTTGGCTCTCCTGAGAATGAACAAACACTTGTTCCAGCTTTGTGGAATAAACTGAGATTGCTTTCAGTTAGGTTTTCCCTCCAAGAAGAGAAGGCAAGTTGTTTCAGAGCAACTGCCTCACCACATGGTTCAGCATATCAGGAGAGCTAATAAACGATTAACTGATGATGAGATGGGATGAATCTGTGCATAAGAGAGAATAGAATTCTGTGGAAGAATTCCCATGCTGAGTTGATATCAGGAGCAATAGATGTAGAGGACCGGTCCTGAAGTGAGATAGCTGCTTGCAGTCCCTGCCAATAAAACAAAACATTATTTTAATGAGGAATTTCACACTCAGAATGAGGAGAGGAATTGATCATACTCAAGATGAGGAGGGAATTTTAATGAAGAATTTGACGCACAGGATGATTAATCCTGTAATAATATAATTATTCACCTTTTCACACTCTTTATTATATCACTTGCCACGATCTTCATTTTCAGCACATGCTTCAGAGCAGGAAACACGTGATTTGGGGTATTGGTCACTTTCAAGACAAAATAAGATTCCCTATAAGATTGTTAATATACATACATTAATTACTCTGCATCTTCCCAAAAAAATAATAACCCCAGGTCACGGAGGAGGCATCCTCGTATTTTTCCTTTCATCAATTAAATTATTCATGCGTTGTATTTCCTTTTTCATTTTCTCTTTAAACGAATGAATCATTCTCGCAATTATTGAGAATAATATGAATCTTGTATTAATCTTGTGATGATCAATAACCACATGAATCACTCTAATTGTAGTTTCATAATCATAATTATTTTTAGTCTGTACTGTGTGTGTGTGTGTGTGTGTGTGTGTGTGTGTGTGTATGTATATATATGTTTTCATTACACATGCAGTCATACATTGTTCTTACCTCCACCACCTCCTCTCACAATATTATGACTTTCCTACAAACTGAGGATAACAATGCAGCTCCACACCTTTCCTGACGTACTTTCTTCGTGGAATTGCAAGCAATAAATGGAAAAATAAAATAACTCTGACATTTCCTTGACATCTTTAAACCTCCTCATCCTGAGCATTAAATTGCTCATTAAAATAATGATTTTGTTTGGTTGGGTCGGTGGTTCATTCATTGTCTGAAGGACTTACCAGGTGTCAAGGGTAAACGTGATATGTGACAGAAGATATGTGGAGAGGTCATGAGAATTCACCGCTGTACTGTATATTGAACCGTTGGTTGATTAGTTGCACTTTCCATCATTGTGCGATACAAATTAGTCAAGTGATTCTGCCTGATGATGCTCATATTCTCCATTTCATCTGTTAATTCATGACCTTTTTCATTCATGGCAATATCTTCATGAACTTGATGACATTCACATTCCTACTAATGCTAAATGTGTTTATTATCATGCAAGCATTTCTTATGTTTGTTTTTTTTAATTTCATGAAGATGTATTAGTCCCCTTCATTTGTAACAATTTTTTTTTAATTCATGAAAATTGCATCCTTCATTTGCTTTCAAAAAAATTTCAATCGTTTATTGATCTGATTTTTGTTTGAGTTTTTGTTGAATAATAACAGAACGATTGATGGTTTCATGAAAGATTTAAATTTTAACTCAGTTTACGTAAAGTGGGCCGACAGGATAGCTCAGATGCAATGCCGTCTGGGTTTGATGCCAAAACCGACGATAAACTGTCATCATGATGCTTTCTTGTCAAGTCGTTGCACCAATTGGTGTGCCGTCCTTCAGAGAGACATTATATCAGGTGCCCCATCTGCTGATTTTTGCTGGTAAATGTCATTACCAAATTATTGCCCTCGTTAACCTGTCTAAAGGCCCGGTCACACCTTGACGTTTTAGCCAACATATGCCGATTTTTGAATTTTTTTTCTAAAACGCTGGCACACGTTGAATACGTTATGGGTAAGTTTTGATAACATTGAGAGCATGCTGAAAAACACTGCCATACGTCGTTGTACGCTGGCTTCAAACGTTGTACTTTTTGGTTGTCCTCAAATTTTTTCATGCTTGAAATTTCACGACGTATGCCGGCGTATGAGTCAAACGTTCCGCTACGCTGGCCACAAGTTGTATGCACGGTCTGCGATCGTTGACAGACGTCAACACATGCTACTTGTAAGTTAATCATAAGTTTAGACAAGCCGAGGTAATGTTTAGCGTACCCGAAACTTATTTCTAACGTATGGTTAACGTGTTGTTGGCACGTTACGCGATCGTTGCCACACATCGACAGACGTTACTTTTAAGTTACTCATAGGCTGAAAGACGTCGGTATAATGGATCGTCCTTGCGTCAGCGTCCACGGCCACGGCCAGGACACTTATTTGCAGCATTCTTCAAACTTTTCTTTGGCATGACGAGGATGTTCACACTTCGATGTCTAGCTTGGCTATGATTCCAATTGTCCATCGGCAGCGTCTATTTAAAATAGTCGAGTTTGAGCGTTTTAACACGTTCAGAAAAAACGCTTCAAATTTCCAAACCCCAGCATCAAAAAACAAAGGCGAGTGACAGCAATTTAAATCGTTCATTGTAAACAATGAAAATAGTTGAGTGGTACCGTTTAAAAGTCGTTGAGTGTAAAAAAAATCCAATTGTTGAGCGCAAGCATCTACTTTCAATAGTGGAGATGCAGCCATTTAAATCGTTGAGTGGCAGCCTATGAATAGCAAACCCCACGTCACCGGCAAAGATAAACTGCCGCACGATATGGATAAGTTAGGCTATCGTTGGGCATAGTTTGTGAACGCCGGCTTCACGATAATTATTCGTTGTTATATCGCATCTATAAGTAATCAAAGCGCTCTATGCACATTATTAGTTCATTGTACATTTGTCCAACCCGTTATGAATAGACCTAATTCGTAAAAACAAGCTATAGCTCATTGTTGAAAAAGCCCAATAAAAAATTAGCCGCGAAGAACTTCGAACAATGGTGAAAAGATGTCTCCTACCCGTGGACACGCGGACGCAAGGAGGATCCATCATAACCCACACCCTCCCCCTCACACTCACCTACTACTGCCAACATGAACAAACTACTACTAATACTAATACTAATACTAATACTGATACTGATACTGATACTGATACTGATACTGATACTGTTACTGCTGACATGGACATCGACTCAAAAACACTGTTGGGTTCCCCTTTTATGAGCAGCATTTTTATATACCAATTCCCAAAACCGCTGGGAACACGTCTTTATATGGCAGTTGTAAGCTAGAAACACGTTCATTTATTTTTTTTGTCGACTGGAAGACGTCATTGGAATACGTCTACATACGTCGATGTGTGTTGGGACTACGTAAAGAATTGGTTCAAAGCACGTCAAACATAAGTTAGAAATAAGTTTCGCGTAAAAAAGACATTACCGCGACGTGTTTTGACTTATGAGTAGCTTCTAAGTAGCGTTTGTGGACGTGTGTAAGCGTCCACATATCGTGTGTAAAACTTATCCCCATCGCATGCGGAACGTGTGTCATACGCCGAGTACGTCGTAAAATTTTGAACATGTTTAAAATTTCTTGACGTACTCTACTTACTACGACGTATGATAGCGTACTTTAGCGTTCTACTCACGTATACCAAACTTACTCATACCGTATTTGACGTGCCCCAACGTTTTAGACACATTTTTCTTCGGTCGGCATACGCTGGCAAGATCGCCAAGGTGTGACCGCGATGTTGTCACTTCCATTTCTACGGCAGTTATGATTCGAATCGTTGTGCGTCAGCCTTTTAATAGGCTACGTCACGACATCGTCGGCGATGCGTGCAACGCGCTATGCCTAAGTTAGACTATAATTGGGCATCGGTTGTGTAGGCCGACAACAGGTTCAGCATTCGTTGGTATAAGTTATCTATAACACAACGAAACGTTCTGTGTCCATTACCAATGCGTTATACATAAGACCAAGTCACTATGAATACGTCCAAATCTTTAAAAAAAAAACATCAAAAGTTCAACGTAAGCCAGCGTTTTACATACATTTTAATACGTTGCCATCGCTGGCTAAAACGTCAAGGTGTGACCGGGCCTTAAGGTTTGGTCTCAGCCACAGAGACATTGATAACATGTCGTCAGTGTCCTGTTGCACTCTGTAAAAGTGTAGAGGCAAATTAATACATTGTGGAATGTTCAGCATGACATCCTTTTGAATAGAGTCCAGTGATATATCAATATACCGGTTATGTTGGTGTAGTTTTTCATATTGATATACCGGAATTGGAAATTTGAATATACTGAAAAAAAAAAAATATATATATATATATATATATATATATATATATATATATATATATATATATATATATATATATAAATATATATATATATATATATATATATATATATATATATATATATATATATATATATATATATATATATATATATCGAAAAAAATCGGAATTAAAAAAATATCGGTATATCCATAAAAAATATCGGTATATCCACAAAAATATCGGTATATCACAAACAAAGGTGTTTACAATCCTTAAATATACCATACATTATTTCAAAAGCTTTGATGCACTTGGCGACACCTGAAACAGTGGAATGTCAAGACGTGCATCAGGAAGTAGGTACAGTCGGTTTTAACTTTTAACCCTCAACACCCAAACACCGTACAAGCAATTGAGTTTTCATTTGCCCTTGCAGATGTTACTTTAAAGCAATTGGTTATTTTATATGAATCAGGTATGCTTTCGAAAGCCTGTGCTAATAACCGACATGATAACCCGCGATACCGATATTGGCCTGTGCCGATTACCGATATTGATAATGTACATGTCGTCATCGTGTGTGCCAATATCGGGCACTGAGCTAGCTTTTTACTGAGCTATATTTATATAACTCTTTACTGAGCGATAATATTTACTGAGATAGCTAGCCGAGCACTCACCTGCTCCGAGGATTAATGGTCATTGACGATGATCTTTAGAAATTATCCTGCAAGAATAATGTAAGCAAAGGACAAAACTGAATCTCTTTTTACTCTCTTTATCAACCAATTTCTCCATCATATGAAAAAAAATGCCATAATTAGTAAAGATCCAGTGCATGATGTATGCCGTGAATTACCATGTGTCAATGATATGTATGTCATATATGAATACGTAATGCACAATTCGACCACCATTACATATTTTTGGAACCTGCATAAAAATATATTATCCCAAAATACTGGTATATACTGGTCTGAGCATACTGATATATCCTTATTGGGAAGAAAAAAATTGATACTGATGGAGCCTACTTTTAAATTGTGTTGTGTGGGTGTTTTTTTTTTTTTTACACGCTGTGGTTTCCTCTTCCTGATTGTGGTTTCTTGGTGAGTGTAAATGGTTTTCTCATGTACATGAGTACCTTTCCAAAAACGAAGAAAACCGCACTGAATCTCTCTCTCGTCTAACCGTTGATGTTGGTCCTTACCTACACTGTTAATGTTTCGTACATCTGTTTCTGCGTCTTTTTCTCCTTAACACCCTCGCCATTATCTCTTCGTTCTCTCATTTATTTTTCCTCCTCACACTCAACTTCATCATGCTTCTCCCTTTTTCAAATCAACCGCCTCTCCCCCAGCCACTTGCAAAAAATATTTAAAAAAAAACAAATTGTTAAACAAAAAACAACAAATTCCCCTCACTTATTCTCTCAATATTTTCCATATGCCCCTAACTTCACTTATTCTTAATCATCCGACTCACGAGTTAATACTCAAAACCTCTTCCTTACTTCCTTTCTAATACTCAGCTTATTTAAAATGACATTTTAAAATGTTTCATCTCCTTTCAATACCCTTTACAAATGCCCTGCTCACATTTCTTCTCTTTCCTTCATGGTTAACTCACAAAGCCATGCCCCATGTCTTTTTCATAATATGAAGCGCTACTCTCCTTCATGCTGTTAGCCACTTTTCCCTCAGCTGATTGAGAAGTCTGTCTTCATTTGACTGAACTTGGGATCCAGCAAAGAAACCCTGTTTGAAGAATGTTGCCTCACAGCTGTTGAGCTCATGCTTTGATTCCACATTAACAGTATGCACCCCACATTGTACACGACAAGTCATACCGCCCTCACTACATGTCCTGTGACCCCTTGATTCTTCATAAGCAATAGGTGCAGGTGGCATCAATGCCCACCTTCTCAAATCCTGATTTGTTACTCTTGCTTCTCTTTAGTCTGCTCTCTCAGCTGTCCTTCGCCTTAAGCAGTCTATTTTCTGCCAGGAAGTTGGATAACATCACTCACCTTGACAAGAAGGACGCAAAAACGAATTGTCTGAACTACAGGCTAGCAACAAGAAATATGGACCTTCTTAAAGACTATTGACAGCTTTCATCGGCAGAGAAAGCAACAATAGATTTTCCCAAACAGGAGTTCAGAAAGCATAAGTTTACCTCTATAAGATAAAGGTGAGGGTCACATTTCAGGTATTACCCTTTATTAGAGCAAATCCATCATCCATCATCACTACCGACATCATCTCTCCTCTTTTCAAATAACCTGATCTCTCACCATCACTTTGGATTCCATCTTAGTAACATAATTTTTGACATGCTGCTGCTTTTCTCTCACCAATGGTTGGAGGCCCTAAATCTCAAACAAAAGGTCAGGACCATCTCTCTGAACATATCTCAGGCATTTGACAGAGTCGAACATCCTGCTCTGCTTGACAAGTTTGCTGCTTGTGAGATACAAGGCTGCCTTCATACCCGAGTTCTTTCACTCACGCAGTCAACACGTTGCTAACAATGTAATCCTCTCCTGCCCTCTCCTCTCCCACTGAAGGCGGGTGTGCACCAAAGCAGCATCTTTGGCCCAGTCTTGTTCCGAAAATAAATAAGCAACCTCTCTGATGCTTTGGTAAACCTTTTCCATTTTGCAGATTACTCTACATTGTGCTGTGCTATCGCCAATTTCACCAGAAAGCAGAGAGCAGCCGTGTGTGTGTGTTTGTGTGTGTGTCTACTGATTTGGAATTGATTTTAATGCTGGTCTGACAAATGGAACATCTTTCAATCCTGGCAAATCTCAGTTTCACCCTGTCACTCCAGAAAAATTGTCAAATGAACTCACCTACCTATATGCACAGTTAGCTACTTCAGAGGTTCAGTCTCTTGAACCTTCATTCCACATCATCACCTTTGACCTTTATTGGGCAAACCAGATAGCAAAGCTTGGGTCGAAAGTCAGCCACAGACCAGGCATCCTCCGTTATTCAAGGTCATTCCTTGATAAATCAGAATTACTCACAGCTTCCAAGCCCTTAATTCACAGTTCAATGGAGTACTACTCTCCCCAGTGGTCTTGTGCCCCCACTTCACATCTATCTTTCAAGGATTTTTGTAGAATCGAAAGCTCTCATCATTATTGGCATCTCAAGTGAGAAGCAGGTGGCTTGTTGCTCTCATATTACAGCAGGTTGCTGGCTTTTTTGTGCCTCTCTTTGTGTCTTGCTCCTTCTACTCTTTAGACACTCCACAGCTCCTTCAACATGCAGGCCTAATTGTTGACCCTCCTTAATTAATTAATCATTAATCCCCTCCTGGTTAAATCCAGGCTTACCATACACCTCCACTTTTTTGTTAATCTTTTCTGCCATTCCTGAAACTGCCTTTCTGAAGCTGTTCAATCCCACTCTTTCCTTCAGGAATTTAAGTTGGTGGTGCACCATCATCTCAAGTCATCACCCACCTATGCCTTCGATCTTTTCTACTCTCATTAACCTAATGTAACCTCTAAACCTGAGCCTCATACTTATCACCTGTTTCCTTCCCTGCTCTCTCTTCATTCTCTTAGTTGCTGCACTTGCTGCTATATTGTCCCAATATATAGATGAGGGGCAGTCAATAAGTAACCTTAAAATAACGATATAAATTCGAGAATGTAATGTATGTAGTTGTAGATGACATATGTTATATCGATGGTGAAGAGTCAAGTTTTGCCTGTCTTAGATCTGGCAACATTGAGTGTATGACGTCAGTAGAGCAGTTCCAAGATGGCGGCCCCCTTGGAAGCATGCACCAGAGAGAAGCAACGTTCTGTCCTCCGTTTCTTGGGAAGTAAGGGTGTGAATTCCAGTGAAATCCATCGCAGAATAAAAATGCAATATGGTGACGCATGTTTATTGCTGCAGCAGTTGTACGACTGGGACAGGAAGTTTAAAAGTGGAGTTCTTTCAGTTTGGATGTGAGTTGTCTGAGCACCAACCTTGCAGACACTTTGTGGAACCCCAGCATGTTGTGAATGATGTGGTGTGCTGAACCACGGATAATGTTAAATTTGGAGACCACTTCATCCAGCACAATGTGCTGGCTTTCCCTCAGCATGTGCTCAACTCCTGCAACCATTTCTGGCGTGTCAGCTGTGCGAGGCTGGCCCGAGCGAGCAGCGTCTGCCACACTGGACACTCCACTTTTAAACTTCCTATCCCAGTCATACACATGCTGCAGTGATAAACATGCATCATCATATTGCATTTTCATTCTGCGATGGATTTCACTGGGATTCACACCCTCACGTCCCAAGAAACAGATGACGCAACGTTGCTCCTCCCTGGTGCATGCTTAGAAGGGAGCCGCCCTCTTGGAACTGCTCTACTGACGTCATATGCTCAATGTTGCCAGATCTACAACAGGCAAAACATGACTCTTACCCATAGATATAACATATGTCGTCCACAACTACACACATTAGATTCTCAAATTTATATCAACATTTTAAGGTTACTTATTGACTGCCCCGTATATTCCATTGGTGTTTCCCCCTTTCCATTTTGTTCCCTTCCATTCTGCTCTTGCTCTTCCATGGGCCTCAATCATGTATACAAAAAAAGTTAAAAATGACTATGGTGTGAAAGGGCAGGCCAGGCCTTGTCCTATGATGATTCCATTCTAACCTCTCCTGTTTCCTATATCGCAGCACCTTCACAAGTCTCAATTATCCACCACGTGAGCTCCACCATGAACTCCATTAAGCTCTCTTGGCCCCAACCTGAGCAGCCCAACGGGATTATCTTGGACTATGAAGTGCGCTACGTGGAGAAGGTAGGCCATCTGCCACAGTGTTTTGAACACATGGAGAGGTATGGGGCATAAGGGTGTGCAGAGGGATTGGGGTGGTGGGGAGACGGGGTATTTGATGGGTAGCGTGCAAAGGATAGCTTACTCAAAATGTCAGTGCCATAGATTACTACACTGAAGAGGCAGCTTTTTATTTTCACTTGTGAATGTTTACTACCACTCTCTTGTTGGACAACCACCTCAAATGTAACAGAAATATTGCCAAAATCTTTTTTTTTTTACATCAAGAACATAAGATATATCAGAAAGATAAAGGGATTGAAATATGAGTTCATCAAAGCTACTGCAATACACATGTGAAGAGCCAGCATGATCTTTTGAAGTCCTCACTGACATTTGGCCATATTTGACCTTGGCTTTGGCCTATTATAGAAAGTAAGTTCGTGTCCCCCAATAATGCAAAAAAAAAACATTCAACGACACAATAATTAGGTATCTACATATTGTGGACGGATGAAGGGAAATAACATAATATGCCCCAGAGACCGGTTGAAGTGAAGTTCACACAAACTTATCCATTGCTGGCTGAAATATAGATAAACAACATGAAGAATAACAAAGGGTAGTCAAAACCCAAATGGGTTCAATAGCAATTGGAGATAAAATTTGAGATGAGAGAGAGAAAGAGAGAGAGAGGGAGAGAGAGGCAGGGGGAGGGGTAGAGGTTGCGGTAGATGTTTAAAGGCAAGGAAATAAAAAGAGCAGTAAATGCAGAATACAAAATGATACGAATAGAAATGCTTCCTATCAATAAATCAACCACACCTGTCGGAGATTGAACCAAGTGGGGGTAGCCTCGACCATAACTATCAACTACTACTACTACCACTAAACCGCGAACCCATCTGAGGGGTGATGCTACCCCCTTGGGGGTTGACCCTTTTGCACTTTGTTTCCTCTGGGATAGGGGACATTCAAGGTTAGGACAGGAGTTTGGAATTTCGCTATCATGGTGCCGGCAATTGCTCACCTACTCTTCGCGAAGGACAATATGGGATCTTTAACATCCATCAACTAATGCCGGCAGACGAGATGGTCGCTAAATATCCATCCGAGGAACGGTACATACATTGATCAATCACCCTGCCTGTGAAACACCTTAGAGGTGAGTGTACATACCTGTTGGCCATCCTGCCAGCTCACTAACTATAAAGAGCTCTGGAAAGTGCTCATAAACATATTCATGGGGAACTCTCCTGTATTAATCAAACCAACGAGGATGGAGTGTGAATGTGCTCCTCACAGGTCGTTTCGCTTTCTCAGTCTGCAACTTGCGAACAATATTAATAACTCAAACTACTTTCCTTTTATGAATCGCACTTCTTTATCAATCCAAAGTTTTTATTTTTCATGCAAAATTTTTTCGACTTCTATTCGTATTTAGAATATTGAAAACCCACACAGTTTAAAGCAGAGGCCAAAACACGTGAAATGCTGACCAATATCGTGGAAATTGGGAATTAAATTAACCAATGCCAATAAAATTTGCACTTCGTCATTATTTCCACTTAACTATTCCAATTCTCATTGATATCTGACAAGATGGTGCAGAGATGACACATTTACCTTTGAGGGTTCCATTCCCGACCCGACTGTGCACTGTCGGATTGGTGCTTTGCAGGCAGTGTGTTGCATCGCAAGGTGCACCACCTTTCTGGTAGATGACAAGCCCGAGGACCCGTGTGCTAGCAGTAGATGGTAGATGCTAAGGGTTCCATGGTGTATTTCGCAAAGAGTGCGTGAGTTATCGCCGGAAACCTGAATATATTACATCTTGCTTCCCAACTCACCAGCCAAACGTCAGGCATGGCCAGCCAGATCGTGAAAGACTTGTCCCAACCTTCTGCCTCGGCCAACCCCACAAGAACAGTGAGATTGATTTGTGTCTTGAAATACGTACGAGTAGTATTTGTAGTAGTCTTCCTATCGTCAATTAAATATATAAATAACGACCGGCATTTATGGATGTTGTGGCAGCAAGGTATCAGGGTGAGAGGCGAGTGGAATGAGATGAGTTTCATCCGAACGGTTGTCCTGCTCCCAATGTTACTTACACACCGTAAGTCATCTATTTGTCATCGCCCCCTTCACTCCAAAGTGCAAACAAATGATAACAAAAGCGGCTCTTGCTTTGAAAGCATTTGATGAGGAATAAAGTTTGATTGTCGAGGTGGAAAAGTTGTCATTTTCTTTCAATTTTCACAAACTAGCTCACACTGTTGGCAATGGTTATCAGAGCTGGAGTTAAAAATTGAACCACATTTCACTCGAACCTCTGACTGCGCATTTGTTAAAGATAAATGTTTCCTTCGCCAAACTGTCCTGATTGTAAAAATGTGTTCTTCTTGGGTTTTCAAATGTCTGTTCTTGTTTTGGGGGTTTTGAGCAAAACGTTGTGGGGTCGAGCACACTTTATGTACTTTTTGAACACTTACTTTTTGAACACTTACTTTTTGAACAATTACTTTTTGAACAATTAAGGTACTTCACAAGTTCATATATTCATTATAGCTAGTCGATTTGCCTTGAGATACTCGTTTTGTACGGGCGTGTTTCTTGCATGTTAAAAAGGACTCGTGCATAATTTATATTTACCCATACCATGCGGACCATAAAATTTGAACAAATAATTAAAAACGTGAAGGATATGTGCAAGAGGAGGATTAAGCAAATGATCGATCATCCAATCATGTGAAATAAATCAAAGTTGTTTAGATGATGCACAATAGGTACCGAAATTGGCCAAGTTGTCAGGACATTGAAGGACGCAGAGGTAGCGCACCTATCTACGAGCTGTCTCGTCTGGTTTTCATTACCGATACGACCATGAAATGTCGGAATAGTTCTTCACGTGAAGGGCATCACAAAATGTGCCATCCCTCAGA
>NC_140970.1:76555542-76608042 GCF_056783735.1 Eptatretus burgeri
GAACTACACTGAGTGCAAGTACTCATTGCACGATCCTGTATGACCTCAAACAAGGAAATGAGGCCATTTTGCCCATCATTACTGTGGTACACTCCTGGATTCTTTCTTTTTAACTTTTTTTTGCTCCAGCTTTAAACATCAATATTCTCGATTGTTTACTAAAGTCTAAATAACCCGATCTTGATCAAGTGACCCAACTTGTCAATGATATAAGGTTCTCAGATTCTGGAAACATGGGTGTCGCATCTGCCGGAGAGATCCGCCTCCTCCTCTCCCTCCCTTCACCCCCCCCTCACTCCCCACTCCCTCTCTCACCATTCTGCCCCTCTCACCCCTATCCCACCCCTCTCCTTTTCCCATTCCTTCCCTCTCTCTCCCACACCAATCCCCCTCTCTCCCACCCCTATCCCTCTCTCTCTCCCACCACTATCCCTCTCTCTCTCTCTCCCACCCTTATTCCTCTCTCTCCCACTATCCCTATTCTATTTTGAGTGAAGTGCCGCATTTAAGATGGATAATTATTTGATAGCTTAGGAAGGACCGGCACTAGATCCATAATGTGCTCACAAAGTTCCATAATGTCCATGTCACTTATTTAAAAATTCAAGTTCAGGGGCAAAGAGGGACAAGGAAGCAAAGGATGTTGAGGAGTCGAGGATAAGTATTCATGGCAGCAACATCTGAATTGCCCAGCGTCCTCTGAAACTCATGGAAATGTCGATTGCATCTTGCCAGCTCTCACGCTTCAGAAATGTAATGCAAAGGCCATCCTCATTTACTGCAAGAGGGGGTTGCAGAGATGCTGAGCTGGCTAATGGACTCAAGATGACTTTGAGAAGCTCATGGTTGCTTATCAGGTCCCCAGATGACAGGAGAGTCATTATTTCTGCACACATGGTTTGAAAAGTGCTCATGAATATGTATTGCCGTCACATAAAAGTATCTGCAAATGTCCAGAATGATTTGAAGTGTAAGCGTAAACCACAGTATTTGCCAAACATTGATGCAAGCCATTCCAAAATCGTTTCCAGTTTCGATTTGCTAAAACGCTTGTTTTGCACCGACGATGCTCTTGAAATCGGCAAGAAAGATGCCTTCTCTGTTTGAGGATTTTCGGAGCAGAAAAATCCCATGGAATTGTGTGTGCAAGTCAGGCAGGGCCTGCGGACACACCACCCAATGTAAGTGTATTGTGGAGTGCGGTTTTACGGCATCGCTCAGGAAATTTGAAGCCCGTTGCTTTTTGTATTCTTCCTGAAAAATATTTCCTGGCACACGAGCAGGCCCAAGTGGATAAGAAATGTCGCATGGAAAACTAGCAGGGGCTGATTAATTAGGCATGTGCGGTATTAACATTTACATACAAAGAGGGTTGTAATGCATTGCCAGAAGGGTGCTCCATTAGAATCAACCATGCCTGCTTAATCCAGTGCAAGCCGTGCACATGCGAGCTGCACAACCAATCTGCTGAGGTCTTGATATGGAGATTCTGTTTGCTGTTTGTATATATACATGAAAAAAAAACAAAGACCCACTCATATCTCTCACCTGTGAATGGAGGGAATACCAATTAGCTCTCACCTAATCAATTAACCAAGGTGGCTAGGATTGTATAAATATATCGACTCCTCCCATTCTCTTCTAGCCGAGAAAAGCTGCATGTAGCAACCATGAAAGGCTACACCATCGACATGGTCAGGTTATGTTTTCACCCCGGTTTGTCTGTCTGTCTGTGAACAGGATATCTCCAAAACTTGTGAATGGATTTGGACATAATTTTGTGCACAAGCTACGTGTGTGGCAAGCGTTAGTTGATTTGATTTTGGTGAAGATCCAAATACGGATACGAGAATTTTGTTTTTATTTTTAAGTGATTCTTCACAATGGAGAGTTAGGGCCAAAAAGGATATTTTCCATGATATTTAAAAAGTATGGACAGGTTATTACAAAACTTGGTGAATTAATTGGTTTAGCGACAAGAACAAGCCGATTAAATTTTGGTTCAAGTCCAGATCCAGATCCAGCCTATCAGTGGGATACAAAATGTAAACTGTTCATTCTGGTGGAGGTATGCGCTCTACCGTGTGCCATTTTTGTTTTGTACAATATTTGATGAGGTGTGATTTGTCCGACATGATAGTGCACGAAGATTTTCAGTTGCATAGTTTGGGTTTGACTTCTGAACAGACTATAAACTGTCCGAGAGCGTTACATCACAAAGTGTGCCATCCTCCCACGGGTGTTAAGCAGAGTGTCCCACTTGCAAGCATTGGCTGGTGTATGTTTAATATCCCACAACGTCTTTCGTGAAGTCGATGCGAGCTATCGCCGGTACCCTGAACAAATTACAAATTCCTCCTCTAACGTGCAGGGGACAGTGACCTCCCTACTCAGGTGGAAAGACCTGTGCTTTCTCATGGACAACGATGTTGCTTTGTCACGTGTTACAGGATTTCATGGCATCAGTTAATTTGGCGGCCCACAATATCGCACATTTGCCTCAAATATAATTCCACCAGCAGCACTCTGATAGCACACTAACAATTAAAACAATCTCACCTTCAAATCTGCACCCAATCAGACATCAACAAATTCATCCTCTAAAAGCTATGTCCACATCAACATTGACCTCTTCATGACATTGATAAATCGAAACTTCCATTATGACAATGAGGGAAAACTACTTCTACTACCAATGTGCATGCCCACCTAAGGGGTGTAGCGATCCCTCCTTTGTGGGGTTATCCCTTTTGCACGTTGTTCCTTTGGGACAGGGGGACTGTGAGGTTTGGGCAGAAATTTTTAATTTGTTCATGGTGCCTGCAATTGCTCGCCTACTCTACATGGAGGACACCATAGGATCTTCACCATCCACCAACGAATGCCGGCAGACGGGGCGCCCGCTTAACGTCCACCCGAGGGACGGCACACACATTGATGATTCACCCTGTCGGTGTAACACCACGGTGACAGTTTATCGCTGGGCTGAGATTCAAATGCAGGCAACACCGCTTTGAGGTGAATGTGCATACCTTGAGGCCACCCTGCCTGCCTTAGAGGTAAAACTGGGTCAGCAATATCTCAACATTAAAAACCCGGTGCACATGAACAAATAATAATATTCACTATTTACGATTTTCCATTTCACTGGGTCACACTGCTGGTACCTGTGAAAATTTGTGAACCTTCCATTTTGCTGCAGTCTTGTCTGTCCATCGGTGTTTTTCTTTGTTTTACTTGCTGGGGTTTTGTGTCTCAGCAGCTCATGCTTCAAGAGTGGTTTGTGCATTGAGATTCCACCAGTCATTAACAAAAGGGCATTCAAATTCCGCCAAAAGGAACTAAAGCAACAACAACAACAACAACAACAACAACAGTCCCCATGGTCACACTGGGCCCGTGTTTGATCTGTGCTCATTTGAAAGCTTTTCAAAATAAATAAAGTGGGAATGACATCGCCGCAAAAATTTGCTTTGCTCCCACGTGTTAAAAATTTTCTGCCTGTTTATAATGCCACGAGGCTTTGCTTCTGTGTACGTCTCTGCCTCTGGGTCCATGTCTTCACCTTTGTTGAGGTTATTGTGTGCCAGAACTTTGCATCATTTTCTTGCCATATGGTTAGCTGTGGAAACTCAACTCCTTGGGAGTGCTGGCACATATGCATGCAACACAGGCACAACGGACCAAATGTCCTTGAGACATCATGATGCCTTGTGGCGTACACCCACTCATTGTGTTTGTAGTGTGTCGCTGAAACTTTCACCAACTCAGTGGTGTAATGCTTAGAGCGTCCGCTCTGAGTCTGGGAGGCATTCACTTAATACCAAATAACAAGTCTAAAGTCCGACACATCAATATAGGAGTAAACACATCCAAGTTAAGAAAATAACTTGGCAGTTCCAATGGCTGAGAGTATCCATCACGGACATGAGCAAAAAGCTTTCAAAGAGATCCATGGATGAGTAGAGGAAGTGAAGAAACAGCTCAGAAAACTGAGAGCAGATAAATATAGCTTTAGTAGATACTTTTAACAGTTTCTTGGAGTCGTGGCAGGTACCAGAGGATTTGAGAATAGCAAATGTAACACCATTTAAGAAATGATCCAAAGAAAAATTGGGGAATCCAGCTGCAGACCTGTTAGCTTGACTTAAGTTGTGGGCAAGGTGTTGGAGACGTTAAATCAGGAATGGATAGGGAAGTTTTTTGAAAAATTTCAAACAAATTTAAGGTAGTCAGAATGGATTTACGAAAGGAAGTCATGTTTGATTAATTTATTTGAGTTCTCTGAAGCCGTTTCCCAGATTGGATGTTGTTAGCTAAGGTAAGGGCTTGTGGAGTCGATGGTCAGGTAGCTAATTGTAATGGAAACTGATTTCGTGAAAGGAAGCAAAGAGTAGCTGTGACAGGAGGAGGTAAGCTGTGGGGTAACTCAGGGATCAGTACTGGGACCAATATTTTTCATTATTTACATCAATGATATGGATTGTGGGGTATAGAGTCTTCTTTCAAAATTTGACACAAAGCTTGGGGGTAAGGTAGATATCACAGAGGGAGCTGATCAGATTCACAGAAAGTCTAAATATTTTCATAGATTGGGAAAAATATTGGCAGATGCAATTTAACATCACAATTTTAAGATGCTGGGGGGGTGGGGAAGAATAATTAAAATAGGGAGTACAATTACATGATGCAAGGGACAATCTTGGACCATGTCACTCAGGTGAAGGATCTGGAGGTGGTGGGGTGGTAATAGCTACAAAGGGGTAAGCAGACAGCACAGTGCCAGGCAGCTATACTTTAAGCTAACAGGGTTTTAGGTTGTATTTGTCAGGGTATTATAAATCAAAAGAGGTAGTGGTAACACTGTACAGGATCAGTTTGGTCACCACATCTAAGGAAGGACATAGCTGCCCTGAAGAGGGTTAAGCATAGCATTACTAGATTGTTTCCTGGGATAGTTAGACTTACACTAACCTATGAGGATCAGTTGAAGGAGATAGTACTTTATATATTAAAAAGGAGGCGATTGCGAGGGGATTAGAGAGAGATGTTTTGGATAATGAAGGGTATGGACAAACCAGTGCAGAAGTTTTTCAGCAGAATACATACTGATAGTACCAGGGTTCATACATAGCCTGAGAGTAAAAAAAAAGAGGGTTAGGACTGTAATACGACAAGGGTCTTTCAGTTAGAGAGTAGTTATTGCATGGAATGGACTCCCGAGAAGGGTGGGTAATAGTACTTGGTGTTTGGGGTAGCACATGCATGATGGGTTGAAAAGCCTCCTCCTGTGCCAAACAAAGTTCCTTGTTCGTCCCCGTTGGAGTTCGTCCGAAACGGGGGCTTGTGGATTGGGTCTCGTCCGTCCGTCCGTACGTCCATATGCATCCATATCTCAGACAAGTATGGGCTGATTTTGTTCAAACTTGGCACAAATACACCACGTTCCGCTATACATATGCACATCATTTTGATTCGCGATTGATCAAAGTAGGCCGACTGGCGGCCATTTTAGTTGTAAAAAAAAACCCCTGATGTTGAGCATGTCTTCAACCATTTCTCACACATTCATTTACTGATGTTCAAACTTGGCATACAAATAATAAATGATGGCTTATCTATGCACGTTATTTCTTTTTTGACATAAGATACAAACTTCCCGACTAGCGGCCATTTTAGTTGTAAAAAACCTGATGTTGAACACGTCTTCAACCATTTCTCAGACAAGCATTTACCGATGTTGTTCAAACTTGGCACACATAATGAATGAAGGCTTACCTATGCACGTCATTTTTTTTTTTTGAGATCAGATACAAGATGCCCAACTGGTGGCCATTTTGGTATTTACACAATCTTTCCAAATCGTACGCAATCTTCTATGTCACATGACCACTCAAGTCAGTTGCACACACACATGAATCTTGTAAATATGGGCTAGCCCTTGAACTCTGTACAGCAAAATTAACAAAACTATGGGGGCTATGACATTCTATGTCTTTTTCACCTTGGTATTCTTGTTATTCCTTGTTGGCTGTTCAAACCCCAGCTGAGTCATGCTGCTTCCTTTGTTGATGCTCAGTATCTAAAAAGGATAGAGTATGGACAGACAACCATAGGTTGGCAATCAATCATAGTGCAGTCTTAAGGGAAATAATGACCTTCTTTGTTGAAGTTTTTTTGTAAATATATATATATATATATATATATATATATATATATATATATATATATATATATGATAGGATGTTTGCAAAGATGCAAACTTCTTCGACTGTTTCAGAGGTTAAGTGGAAAAATAATGAAATACCAAAGGCCCAAGAGTTTCTTCCTTCACGCTTCCCTTTCTGATGGAGTTTGCAACATTCAATCTCAAATCGGTACTCGGCATTGCGCATTGCGTTTACAATTTAATGAAAGCGCTTTATCATTTAGTCATTTATTTCCACGTTTGACTTGGCTCACAATATTGGAGTGCGATCTCCTCTTGGCTCGGCAGTTGTACAACCAACGAGGGAAAGGCAAGTTCGGTTAAGGCATTCCAGCTCATGTTAAAGGTTTAATGTTATTTCCCTCTCCCCGCTCGCCATGAATTGCTCTGACATGATGCCTCATTAACCACCATCCTCTTGCTCTCTCTCTCTCTCTCTTTCTCTGTTCCAGGACCAGGCGGAGACTAACTCGTCGGTGATAAACAGCCATACAAACACCGTGGTGGTACGTGGCCTCAAAGCCGCTACCATTTATGTGTTCAAAGTGCGTGCTCGTACCGAGGCTGGCCTGGGAAGATTCAGCAGCAACATGATGTTTCAAACGCTCACCAAGGGTGAGAATGCCGGCTGTGCTCATCGTGCATCGGCATGGATGTTTTCCTTTGGCCCATTAACTTGATACAACGTGGGCGTCACAAAAAAGAGATTTTTAATTTGCATCCAAAAATGGGAGGCAATTAGACATTTATGTACTCAACTTATGGCAGACATCAAGCTGACTTGCCGAGAAGATTTACAAGTGCTTATTGTGAGGGGCCGAGCCATTTTTACCGCCAATCTGGAAGTCGTCAATGCCGATAAAACTGTCGACTGTGTGTTTCCTTCACCTTGTGCCGCTTCTCGTGCCGCCGCCATTTGCATATTGGGTCATGTGACCTGTCAGCATAAAAACGCACATTGAAGGCCTTTCACATGATTTAATGGCACAATTTTATCCTTGTCCTGATGAGAACATAGATGAAAACTTGTTTCTTTTGTGGTAAAAGCCTATGGTACAGGCATTGAGGAGGGTAGGGGAGTTTCTGGTTGGAGGAAGAATAGGAGGTTTTGGGGGATAAATTGTGAAGAGGAAAGGTGGGATGTTATGCGGGGGAGGAAAGGTGGGAGTTTGTGGGGGGTTATGGGGAGGGGGAAAGGTGGGAGACTGTGTGATTGGATTGTGATGGAGGTTGGTGGGAGTTGCGGGGAGGGGGGGGGATGAAGAATGGAATTTGGTTTTGGTTATTTTTATAAGTAGGAGAGCTTGCCTTCAATGTAATGGCATGAAAGTTCATCCATATTGGTTTGAGACAGTCCAATGGATGTGGACACATGCCACATCATCCCAGAGGTTCTGCAGGAATTGAATTGTGAGTTCAAATCAAAGAGGTTTTGGTAAGGCCTTTAAAGATATAAATACAAGAAATCATTGCACTTGAGTCACAGTATTGCTCCGTCACAACGAAATGGAAAAGGTAAACACCTTTTGGAAAAGAAATACGCGAGCCGACATGGATCGAGGAACTTTTTGAAGCCATGAACCCTTTTAAATGCTTCGCAGACATTTGGAAGCACTTTTATATATAAACACAAAGCTTGACACCATTTTCAGCTAAAATAAGGGAGTTTGGAAAAGGATTGGATGAAATGGAGGGAGCAATGGCAACGAGTGCCAATCCTAACATCTGACCGTTTCTTTTTATCGCCCTTTTTCTCATTCCTTTCCCATTCTTTCATCAATATTAATGTTTCTGGAGCCCAAGTTTTTAGCACTTACTTTTCTCTCAGGCATTTTCATTTCACATTTCAACAGCAGATTTTTGCTCACTGCCTCTTAAAGGTCATCCATAGGGCAAGCCGCCAGAGATCCTGGCTGGTGTGAGGTTGAAAGGGAACAGGAAACAAAAGGTAATGGAAGCCCAATCACAAGTACTCAGTGCACGCCTATCTTCTTAATTACGTGGAGCCCGTTCTTAACTTGCACTGCCTGGATAAGCACCAGTACTAAAGTCTTCGCTAAATGCTGGAGATTGTGTTACTGGCCTGACATTGTGCAAGAAATTGTCCCCTTTTGAGCTCAACCGCCTGGCTCGGAGCCATCATCGGTGCAAACGGAGCCATGGGGACTTTTAAATGGAGAAAGCACGTGCAAAAGCTAACTGTGTATTTCGAGCTCGACTTTCGTTATTTCTGGGTTGACCTATTTGGTGTCACCATCCGAACCCATGGCTCATGACTCGACGCTGCGATCCCAGGTTAAAATGCCATTTGCTATATTGATTTGTCCATTCCCTTTGAGTATTAATGTCCTTTGTAATTGATGTGAGGTCACTAATGTCTCCTAATATTTTATGCTTTATGCTCATTCACCCACCTCCATGATTCTCACATCCCTCTAAAAAGAGAAAAGTATGTATGTGAATGTAATTGAAATGTAATCACTTTAATTATGATTTCACCTGCATTGTAACCTGATATCAACTGACTTTGATCCCATATATCAAAGTTGGTAAAGAATGGTGGTGATGCTGTGTTCCCATTCACAGAAGGGGTTAGTTCTCTACGTGAACAGATCCCGCTGATCGCCGGATCTGCCGCAGCTGGAGTCGTCTTTATCGTTGTGGTTGCTGTGATCGTCATAGTGTGCAGCAGGTAAAGGTTTTATGAGCCCCTGCACGGTATCGTCGGCACCTCATGATCGATCAATCGTGGACGTCTTTTAAAATGTCACTTCTCATGTTTGTCCCAGTTTAACACAATTGATGATTGGTAGGCCTTGTAAAGGTGCCAAAAGAATGGAGCAAAACGTAACATCCGGCTGCGTCGTCAACGCAAGAGATACAACATTGCTCATGGGGAAAACAATTTGAAAAACTTTTTGAAGAAGAAACACACAATTGGAGGTGATAATTGTCTGGCTTTGTGAGTATCTGAGCTGACTCCTTGTATTTCAAACATGGTGGAATGAAATCCAACACAAACCTCTGACTACGTGGCGTTGGTGTGGGGCTCCACATTGAGCGCCAAGTGCTCAGAGTGCAGATTTTAAAAGCAGGCATCCTATCTGCTTTGTGGACTTCAATACCCCATGACATATTTTATGAAGATTAGAGATTTGGGCCTGTAGTATGGACAAATTCCAAACCTCCCGTGTGGGTCAAAGTTGGAATTGATCGCATTAACTCATTACATCTCCTCACCCACCTTGGCAGCCCCACGAGCCTCCATGAATGGCGATACTCCAACCTGAGATCAGATCAGATCTATTCGATTCGAGTCTATGCATGAAAGTTTCTAAGCTTGTACCTAATTACAATTTCCCTCAAGATGGTAAAATAACAAATGTTTATTTTGTGCATTTTCTGGCAATGCGGGTCATCCTCCAAGTTTGTTGTTTATTTGTGGCTGTAACTTTGGCCCGTTTTGACTCCAATTCCAGGAGGCGTTATGAAAGGGGAGATCCAGAGTACACAGACAAGCTGCAGCATTACAGCAGTGGGCACGGTAAGCAGTGCGGACGAGCTTGAGCGCGGCGCATGTGTACCTGTCAAGCACGGGATCATAGTTCAGTCTGCCCATTTCACATTTCAAACATGTCATGCCAAAACTTTATCATTATAGCAATGGGAGTTTCACACAAAGATTCGTTCACCTGTTTGTCCTTTAAATACAACATTCCCTCTCCAGAATATGAAGGGCCTTCAAAAAGTTCTCAGAATGAGAAACTCAAAACTGGTCAAGGAAACAGCAATGTTGTAAAAATTATCATTATGTATATGTTTATAATAAGTTATTACATATTTTTGTGACTACTAGTTGTAAGGCTTTGAAAAACTTATCGTGATAACTGGATCTCTCTTCAGTGAATGTATCACTCAATTATCCACTCAGCCACTCACTCATTCATGCCCTGCTTATTCACTCTCTCTGAGGTTTCTATTTCAAACTAGCGGACAGCTGATCCGCACCTCATGCTGTCCTGAAAAGGCTTCCTAAATGTGGACTTATGTAGCTTGCTATGTACAAGTTTTTTAAATGTGTAATCTTTAACCCTGTACTTTATCCGTCTTTTTCTCTCTAATTATAATTTCTCCATGTCATCTGTGTTCTTACACATTTTGCTTTCACTTCGCTCTACCTTCGTACATCATCTATGCCTTCGAGTCTGCGTACTTTCACTCAATATTAAAGGGCAGGTCCTCGTGCACATAATAAATCCCATCTAGCAGTGGGAAATTGTGTGAGCATATTCATTATAAAGGGTTATGAAACTCGGTGGAATCGAATCAGCGGGTCCAAAGTGGAACCTCAAATTTGAATGATGCCGTGTTCTAGCAAGACTTTGGACTTTGTGGTCCATTTATGAAATAATGTCCATGAGGCCCAGTTCACACCGCATACCGATCCCGCATAAAGGATGCACACTTATTCCACTGTGAACTTTCAGCATGTAATGAGCGGTGCATGGCCAGCACTACAGTTGGCTCATTTCCCGCATGATCGCGCAGCCTGACGCACTCACGCTGGTGCATCGTAGATGTTTGTACGACGCGATGCACGGCCTGGCTCTGGCCACATCGGATTACGTGAATTAAGCGATGCCATTATTTTTCGCAGTCGTGTGGCACTGTAGAACGATACGGATTAAGGCACGACTTAGCCTTGATTGTCGTTATAATATGCATTGCCATAGGTGGGCACCTTGGCTTTTGATCAATGACATAACAATGGGATGGCGGCAGATTTTGCATGCCCAGTTGCCATAAGCAACAGATATTGTCACTTCTTTTTTGTCTTTATCCATATGTTTGACTTATTGTTGATAACTCATCCGTCATGAATTTAGCACAGTGCGTCTTGTACCACTGCTAAGGTGTTCATTAACAATGTTTGCTTCGCTGGGTAATGGTCAAAGCACGGTTCCAGCACAAACTCAAAGTGCTATGTGTTGGCTTGAGGCTGTGTTTACAAATACAAAGAGCTGGACCAATTGCAATAACTCTCATCTATCCACAGTAATATTTAATTTCATATAATTTCATAATCATTATATTCCTGCATTCAGTGACAAAATTGTCAAATGATAAAAATGATTTTAAAAAACAGCTTTCATTTCATGTTATCGATCGGGTTTTAGCTCGGTATTTCACGAGCTGCTGGAAATTTACCCAATGGCAAAACTACCCTTTGTATCCATCACCTACCAGGCCACAAGATTTACATCGATCCTTTTACTTATGAGGACCCAAACGAAGCGGTGCGTGAGTTCGCAAAGGAAATTGATGTTTCAGGTGTCAAAATCGAACAGGTCATTGGAGCAGGTGAGTGTCTGGTGACCCTTTTATCTGATCAACTTTCATACCTTTTCCCTGTACTCTAGATTGTACAAATACAGTGTGTGAATTCTCTATATAGTGCCAGTACTGTACTTTCAAAATCCTGTGTACTCTGCACTCTGCATTATATTGTACTTCCATTGTTCATTATGCATGCTCTGCACTGCTCTGATACTGTACTTTCAAAGTACTTTATATTATTCACTGTTCTTCCACTGCTATGATGAGAGTTCTTCTTCTTGAGTATGGCACCTTGGCTGCCGAGTTGCTATCATTTCTTGGAAGTGTGGCTGTGCCACTGATGCTCTTCCCTGAAACCAGTACACTGGTACTCATTTCGCCAACCTGGGAAGGATGACAGGCAGAGTCAACCCCACCCGGTGTTAATTCAGCAGCCAACAGGGCTCGAACTCAGGACCCTGAGATCCCAACCCCTAATCACTAAGCCAATACCAGGCATGATGAGAGTTGATCTTCACACAGTGAATTCAGTTCACGTGGAAAAGATGCAGGTCACATTGACCTCAAAGTATATCAATGTGATCATGATGTTAATCCTGCACGACACAATGTTGAGAATCATTGGTGAAGGAACTAAGATCGAACAGCCTGTCTCATGAGTAGTCAAAGGGTATAGGGGTTGAGGGCATTGGTACATTGTGGGTTGAGGGCGGTGGGCAGTTGGCCACTGGCTTTGCCACCTGTCACAGATGAGGATCACGGTAAATGTTTTCCAAATGCTTTGTGCCTGGAGGTTGTAATTACAACTTGCTCTGAAGAAGACACAGGAGGAGTAGCCATTAATAGATTAACTTGTTTTTTCAGTTGGAGGTTGAGGGAACAGGTGTGCAAATGGGGGGATTTAAAATCACAAATGAGAAATTAATTGAGGAACGAAATTCCTTTTGGAGTCCAAATTGAAGGGAAGTACAATGGTGAATATGGCGGCAGATGAATGCTCAAAATTATTGGCAAAAACCAACCTAGAAAGAGTACTTGTATACATTCAGTGGCCTGAAATATAAATCCTCTTCAAATTTCAAGTTAATTGGATGAAAATTGAGGATTTTAGAAATACCACCTAAGTTGTTGACCTTTGGCCTATGTTGACCTTTTGGTCGATTTTGACCATAAAAATAACTGGCTCGTTGAATTCAGTGACCTGAAATATAAATCCTCTTCAAATTTCAAGTCAATTGGGTGAAAATTGAGGATTTTAAAAATACCACCTAAGTTGTTGACCTTTGGCCTATGTTGACCTTTTGGTCGATTTTGACCATAAAAATAATTGGCTTGTTGAATTCAGTGACCTGAATTATAAATCCTCTTCAAATTTCAAGTCAATTGGGTGAAAATTGAGGATTTTAGAAATATCACCTTAGTTGTTGACCTTGGGCCTATGTTGACCTTTTGACCTCAAAAATAATTGGCTAGTTGAATTCAGTAACCTGAAATATAGATTATTTTCAAATTTCAAGTCTATTGGATGAAAATTTAGGATTTTAGAAATCTCACCTAAGTTGTTGACCTTTGGCCTATGTTGACTTTTTGGTCTATGTTGACCTCAAAAATAATTGGCTAGTTGAATTCAGTGACCTGATATACAAATGTTCTTCAAATTTCAAGTCAATCGGATGAAAATTGTGGAATTTAGAAATCTCACCAAAGTTTTTGACCTTTGGCCAATGTTGACGTTTTGACCTCAAAAACAAGAGGCTTCTTCCTTTTGACAAACTCTACCATGTGGTGAAGTTTCATGAAGATCGGTTTAAAATTGTGACTTGTAGGCAATAAACGGACAGACAAACAGACAGAATATCAAAATCGACTTACCAATATACTTGAAAAATCTTCGATTTTGCAAGGAACAAACAGACAGACAGACAGACGGACGGGTGAAAACATAACCTCCTTCACCTTCGGTGGTAGAGGTAATAAAATGAGTTCGAGGAATGCACTTTTTCCAAGCAAAAGTGAGGACAACATCAGCGAGGAGCTTTCAGCGGAGTTGATTAGTGTGAAGTCGATACACAGACACCCACCTGCTTCCACGAAACCCAAAGCCTCCAGCAGTCCATTCAACGTCCAACAACGTGGAACGGCCCCCAAACAGAAATAATTACGGTTACAGTCCCCGAGGAAGGAGAATAAGCGTAAGGAAGACTCACCTATACTTAGAGCCAGGAGTTAAGCATTTTCAGCACTCAGTAATGGGATGCCAGGGTAATTTGGAGAGATTTTTAAGACTTGGAGACAAATATGTGCCATTAACTGGAGACAGCAATGAGGATGGGAAAGAAGTGCTTGCTTTCCAGAAGACAGACACTTACTTGCCTAAATGTTGGCAAAAGTACTAAATGAGAACTTCAGTTGTCCATAATCAAAGTTTAATGAGGATATTTTCAAAAGAATTTTGTAATTGAGTGTTTAAGGCTGTCCACATTCCGGGTAAATCCAGGTAATGATGTTTCCACCTTTTTTGACCGGAATATTGCTGGGATTGAAATGGTTTGCTAATTGTATGTAATGATATTAAAATGGTTTAATGGGTTCGTTGAGTAACACTGTGACATTCGGTGCTCGAAATGTGCTCGAAATGTCACGTTCGGCACAGTTGTGATGCTCGACTGAATAAGTTTGCTCGTTTCATTTTCAATGCATTGCTTTGGTCATGTTTTCAAAGCAACGGATGTGCAATCAATGTAATCAAGATTGTGTGATTGTTGTGTTGCATTGTAATGTTTTATGTTTTTATTTCTTGGTGCCATTATATTTGGTATATCATGAATCACCTTTGAGCTGGTAACCTTTGTTTGAATCTCAACGTAGCTACAAACTGTCTTACTTGTGTTTGACATGCAGGACGAGGCATCAAGGTGTGTGTCGTCCATCGGAAGGACGTTACCCCAGAGGACCCGTCTACCAGCGCTGGTGGTTCGTGGACGTTAAAGATCCCATGGTGCCTTTCACAAAGAGTAGGCGAGTTATTGCCGGCACCCTAAACAATTTAGAAATTCCTGCCACAGTCGAACACCTGGCCGGTCTGGCCGGATCCAGAAAGAATTTAGGCCAGAATAGTCCCCCCCTCGCTCCCCAGCCGACACCGCAAGGTGGGAGGGTCCGTTAAAGAAGAACATTCAAACTGCCATTATTTTGAAAGTGCAGCGATTGTTTTAGTCGTACACGCAAGTGATATTCGAAGGTTATTTTCTGGACCGATTTCACTAAACAATAGTACAATAACAACAGCCGTCATGAAGTAGTTACATGCGATTATGACATTTAATAAAGCCAGGTAGAATTCTATCTGCAAGGATTTGGTGAAAGCCTCTTTGTGAAGTCCAAAATTTGGAACAGCTGTTTGCATACGATGAGCAGAATGGAAGATTAAAAGCACACTTGTAAAGTTACACACATTAAGTTTAAACAAACGCTTCCAACTTCGTTGCAGCATATTTAAATAATTGGCATTATATATGCTTTGATGCGCTCGGAGCATATTTATTGCAACTCTGATGTCTGCTTTGTTGTCCTGGGATCGAAACAAAATATTCCGCCAAACTTACCACTCCACCATTGGTGTGTGACTGTGTGGATCGCACATTTCTTACCTTGCGTGTGGTTTCAAATAATGGCTCATTTTCTATGTCCTTGGGAATAAAACATCGTCAAGGTAGCGGCACACAACCACTCCACAATCAGAGCTTTTGAAAATTATTTCCCCGACATTAAGCCTGCATGTTGTGACATCTGAAAACTCTTTCAAAAATATAAGATGCATTATTGAAGCCCAAAACATGTTTTTGGTTTGATTATGGTTATGGAAAATCACAAGCAGTGAAATTATTTCTTCTGTTAGCACCAAATAATTATCATTGATAGGTTTGAAAGTTTAGTTTATAAACACAAAATCGACGCTGATGGAAGGTGAAGTGACAAATCGTAAAAAGGCAAAAAATTGACAAGGGCGCTACAGTTGGATGCAACAAGCAGGGCAAATAATGAACAGGAAAAGAGAGAGAGAGAGAGAGAGAGAGAGAGAGAGAGAGAGAGAGAGAGAGAGAGAGAGAGAGAGAGAGAGAGAGAGAGAGAGAGAGAGAGAGAGAGAGAGAGAGAGAGAACGAGAGAGAGAGAGAGAGAGAGAGAACGAGAGAGAGAGAGAGAGAGAACGAGAGAGAGAACGAGAGAGAGAACGAGAGAGAGAACGAGAGAGAGAACGAGAGAGAGAACGAGAGAGAGAGAGAGAGAGAGAGAGAGAACGAGAGAGAGAGAACGAGAGAACGAGAGAGAGAGAACGAGAGAACGAGAGAACGAGAGAACGAGAGAACGAGAGAACGAGAGAACGAGAGAACGAGAGAGAGAGAGAGAGAGAGAGAGAGAGAGAGAGAGAGAGAGAGAGAGAGAGAGAGAGAGAGAGAGAGAGAGAGAGAGAGAGAGAGAGAGAGAGAGAGAGAGAGAGAGAGAGAGAGAGAGAGAGAGAGAGAGAGAGAGAGAGAGAGAGAGAGAGAGAGAGAGAGAGAGAGAGAGAGAGAGAGAGAGAGAGAGAGAGAGAGAGAGAGAGAGAGAGAGAGAGAGAGAGAGAGAGAGAGAGAGAGAGAGAGAGAGAGAGAGAGAGAGAGAGAGAGAGAGAGAGAGAGAGAGAGAGAGAGAGAGAGAGAGAGAGAGAGAGAGAGAGAGAGAGAGAGAGAGAGAGAGAGAGAGAGAGAGAGAGAGAGAGAGAGAGAGAGAAACAGTAACCTGCAAGTAAGAGTGTTGGGTTATTTCTGGTTAATTAGCATAGAAAATATCATGGGTAGTGATTGGGGGGGTAACTTGAGATAGTGGTCCACTGTTTGCTTGAAGCCCTGGAGGAAATAACGTGATTGAATTGTCTCCGGAAAGTGATTCAACAAACAGGAGAAAAGAGGAACAAAAGGGTTGAGTGGTGCAGTGAGTCTGAATTTTGCGAGTTGAACCATGTGGGGGATACTGAAAGAATGCATCCATTGTGAAGGAGCTGGAGAGGGTCAGAAGGCTGAGAGGGCAGGGGGAGCTCGATCGGAGGAGAGGCGGTGAAAAATAGAGAGGCCACCAACCTGTCTGCAATGTGAGAGCAACAGGCCTTGTGCTTCACCCTCGTCACGAGAAATCCCAATAACGTTAAGAGATTATGATTTCACTGAATCAAGGAGAGACATTATGCTGGGGTACCACCCCAAAGTGGAGAGCAGTTCTCAATTGAGCGATGAGCAAAGGCCTTGTAGGTTGTGAGTAGTTCTGATTTTTCAATGAATGACTTGAAACAACAGAAGATGCCCAGTCTGTAGTTGGTTTCTGCGGCTGATAATTAATGAGAACTGCCCCGTGTTGACCATTTGTAGGTGATGACATATAACCAGTGTCCAGAACTGAGCATCGTGGGTCATAGCACACTGGAACCGTCATGAGGATTCACGTGATTTCACAAGACTCGTACGACAAACCTCTGAATGGTGTAACATGTTTCCCCAATATAACGACGCTTTTAAACTCGCTACTTATTGACATTTAGGCACCAATTGCATTACTTATGGCTCAACAGTATATTGTTTTGAATGTTTATATTTTTACGTTTTATTCAAATTGATGACATCCAATTTTGTTTGGTTTACCAATGTCAAAAATGCTGCGACTCTGGGCTGTGATCAAACCTGAATATTGGCACCACTCTCACCCAATTCCACAGGGGAGTTTGGGGAGGTATGCAGCGGTCGTCTGAAGCTGCCGGGAAAGCGTGAGATGAGTGTTGCTATCAAAACACTGAAGGCCGGTTACACAGATAGGCAGAGGAGGGACTTTCTGAGTGAGGCAAGCATCATGGGCCAGTTCGACCATCCCAATGTCATCCATCTGGAAGGTGTCGTGACCAAAAGCCGGCCCGTCATGATTATCACTGAATACATGGAGAACGGATCGCTCGACTCATTTCTTCGGGTATGTGTATTCCCGTTTTAATGTTGGATCAACACAATAAATGGGATTTCAATCTGGGATCCCAGCATTGCAAGCAAACTGCTCTGATGGGAACACCAAGCATATCAACCGAGTGATGCAGAGAAAAAACAATTGTTACTTGACAGGACAGACTTGTACATATTATTTGATTTCATAACAACAATGATAATACTAAAAGCTGGCATCACAGTTGTTATTTTTGTTATTTACAGTGACCATTTTATTCCTTCCTGTTGCTGTGATTTGTTGCCTATCGATGATTGTTGAAATTGTGAGTATGATGATTCCTCGCTGTTGTGTTCCCGCAGCAAAATGATGGGCAGTTCACAGTGATCCAGCTTGTCGGCATGCTGCGTGGCATTGCGGCTGGAATGAAGTACTTGGCGGATATGAGCTACGTGCATCGAGATCTCGCTGCCAGAAACATCTTGGTGAACAGTAATCTTGTGTGCAAAGTGTCCGACTTTGGCCTGTCACGTTTCCTCGAGGAGGACACGTCTGACCCGACATACACCAGTGCCATGGTACGCTGCTATGCGTCGCATTGTGCTTGAACCGTGCAATGTATGTGACCAAAACTTTGCTGCATTGTGTGGTATAAGTGTTATTGATAGTGCGGTTTTCTCCTGTAGTGTGATACATATAATCTTCAAAGGTGTGTGTGTGTGTGTGTGTGTGTGTGTGTGTGTGTGTGTGTGTGTGTGTGTGTGTGTGTGTGTGTGTGTGTGTGTGTGTGTGTGTGTGTGTGTGTTTGTGTGTGTTTGAAACAGCTAGTCAACAGGATGCTAAATCTGGGGGCTGAAGTTAGCATGTTGAAGCATGTTTTCTTGAAGGCCACAAAACAACACTAAATGCAATTCAATAAATACAACTTTAAATACAATTGTTTATTAAACTTTTAAATAAATGCATTTTCAAATCTTTTCAGTGGTTGGTCAGAGTAGAGCAGTTACGAGGTTGTTCTTAGGTGACGCACTAGAGCAGTTTATGGGGGATGCATTAAAGCAATTACAAGGGGGTGCGGTGGAACAATTAGGAGGGGATAACTCAGGGCTGCAGTCTAGCAGCTACTTGGAGAGCAGTTCCTAAGGGTGTAGTAGAGTAGTAATTAACTAGGGGGGTTACTACATTATGGGGGGCAGGACGGGGAGGCGGCCGAGCATGTGGGGAATCCATTAAAATTACCTTTTCTTTTTAATGGAATAACATCTCAATTCAGTGATAAGCAAGATGAATGTACTTGTAATGTGCAATGTCAAGTGTGGGTCTATCCATTGGTATTGTGAAATAGCATATGTGTTGTTATCTTATGAAATGTGCTTCAAGGATTAGGAATGTAGGATAATACATGAAAGCTTCTGGCAAGGTAAACATCTCCAGGTAAAAATACATCATGAAGTTTGAGTGTGAGATTGCATTGCTGGATTGACTAATGGGTACAGCTGAGGTCGTGGATCTACCGATGTGGTGGACCCATATCCGAGGTTGTGGAATCACTATTTGGACACCAATGAGGAACGGAGTCCAGCTGATTACCTGGGCAGTCAGAAAAATCTATGAGTTGCTTCTAAGTTAATAATTAAGGTTCTTACTTTTGGTGAATAACTATTTTTGAAGTTTGCAATTAAGATGAAGTTGAGTATGGGGTGTTGTATGATTAGTATAATTTACGATATCCTTTAAATGTCAATATTCTGCTTTATAAATACTGTTAATATTCCAGAAATGATTACATTTGTGATGAGCAGGTGTGTGTGTGTGTGTGCGTGTGTGTGTGCGTGTGTGTGTGTGTGCGTGTGTGTGTGTGTGTGTGTGTGTGTGTGTGTGTGTGTGTGTGTGTGTGTGTGTGTGTGTGTGTGTGTGTGTGTGTGTGTGTGTGTGTGTGTGTGTGTGTGTGTGAGATTGTTGCTTGTTTTATAAATTTTTTCGGCCAAGCATGCTCTCGGTCTCATTTTCTGCCAATATGGATGACGTGCTTCTCTTGCATTGCTCGGCCAAGAGGTCTCCTTTCCTTGTTTCCTCCTCTTTTCACATATGTCGGTGGTTAATCTGGATTCTGTCACTCACCCGTCTTTTAAAGTAGCAGCTTGGAGGTGACACGTAAGGTTTCATGAGGTTTTGGCAGGCAGACACTGCATTTAAATAGTTTAAAGGGTGTAATCATACGTCCTGAGATAGAGTCTGTCTTTCCAACTCACAACATTACTCAACATTTACCAATTCTACACTGGCCGCAAATTATTGCCTTTTGGCTGCTTGTCTTGTCCACAAGACATCTACGCATGCAGCCAGCCATATAAGCACAAATGTGGTCATAACTTGGTACATTATAAACGAGAGAAACTTTTCAGTGAACACGAATTAATAAAGGGATTAAAACAAAAATCATTAAAGCTGGAAAATCATTGTTTTGTCAGAATCTTGATTTTCTTTTTCGACACCACGCTCTTCTTCTTTATTTTTCTCCTCAACTTCATGGTTCTCGCACTCTCTTCTACTTCTTCTTCCACTTACACTTCTTCTTCTTCTTCTTCTTCTTCTTCTTCTTATTATTATTATTATTATTATTATTATTAATACTAGTGCGGGCCCCTTGGTGTGTGCCCGTAGGTGCGTAAACGACGACTGGATTGGGGCATTTTTTCACCTCCCCCCTCTAACCCCCCCATCTCTCCCCCTCTCTTGTGCCAGTACCCTCTCTCGTGGGTGAGGCATGCCAGTATGTGCAGCTTCGTTCCTTCGCTCTCGTAAACGACGACTGGATTGGGGCATTTTTTCAATTAGATTGGACCAACCGTATCATAAATGGCCATAACTTGGGAAACACCTGGGAAACACACTCAGGTCCCCAGCGTCAATTGTGACGTCATATCAAACAAAGAAGAAGAAGAATTGTGACGCCCCCTCTCTCTCGCTCCCCCCCCTAGTCTCGCCCCTCCTCTCTCCCCCCTCCTCTCTCGCCCCTCTCTCTCTCGCCCCCACTCTCACCCCCTCTCTCTCCCCCACTCTCATCCCCTCTCTCACCCCCTCTCTCTCCCCCACTCTCACCCCCTCTCTCACCCCCTCCTCTCTCTCCCCCACTCTCACCCCCTCTCTCACCCCCTCCTCTCTCCCCCTCTCTTGTGCCAGTACCCTCTCTCGTGGGTGAGGCGTGCCAGTATGTGCAGCTTCGTTCCTTCGCTCTCGTAAACGACGACTGGATTGGGGAATTTTTCAATTAGATCGGACCAACCATATCATAAATGGCCATAACTTGGGAAACACACTCAGGTCCCCAGCATCAATTGTGACGTCGTATCAAGCAAAGAAGAAGAAGAATTGTGACGCCCCCTCTCTCTCGCCCCTCCTCTCTCCCCCCTCTCTCTCGCCCCTCCTCTCTCCCCCTCCTCTCTTGCCCCTCTCTCTCTCGCCCCCACTCTCACCCCCTCTCTCCCCCACTCTCACCCCTCTCTCCCTCCCCTCTCTCGCCCCTCTCTCGCCCTCCTCTCTCGCCTCCTCCTCTCCCCCTCTCTTGAATTGTGACACCCCCTCTCTCTCACCTCCTCTCTCCCTCCCCTCTCTCGCCCCCCTCTCTTGCCCCCCTCTCTCGCCCCCACTCTCAAACCTTAATATCAAACCTTGAAAAGGCACATCCGTGGGTCCCCAGCAATATTCCTGGCAAGTTTCAATCAGATAGGACCGTCAATCGTGCAAAAAAATAATAAAAATAATAAATAAATAAATAAATAAACAATTGTGACGTCATTCGTTATGTCATGGCACCGTGTCTTGTCATTGGTCGACAGATAAATGGCCATAACTTGGGAACCGCTCGTCCGATTGATATCAAGCCTTGAAAAGGCACATCCGCGGGTCCCCGGCAATATTCCTGGCAAGTTTCAATCCTATGGTACCGGCGGTCGTCGAGAAACTGCGGTCGCAGACACACACACACACACACACACACACACACACACACACACACACACACACACACACACACACACACACACACACACACACACACTGCTGGAATTATAGATAGATTCTTCTTCCTGTACATTTTCTTCTCTTTCCTTTGGTGTCTTTGTATCATTTGCTTTTGTAATTGAATTATCGAGTTTGAAGTTTCCCAATTGTTATTTTGCACGTTTTATTTTAATGATCTTTGACTTGTACATATTAATGTCAATATTTTCACATATTTTTTGAGCTTACAGATGTCCCATCCTCTGGTCTCGTTATTTGTTCCATTTTTACATTTTGTTTGACTTTGTGTTTGATTTTTGCCTTTCTAATTCACTCACAGATGATCTAGCTTGCAAAACATTTACTTTTGTTCCCAAACAAAGACCTTCTGTGACTTTTAAAACTTTTCAATATATTAGTATATTTGATTTTTCGAACATATATAAATATATTATGTATTGTCCGTTTTTTCTTTTTTCTCGGCCCCTGAGTACACCTCCGAAGTACACTTCCTTTTTTTCTTTTCTGGTGTGTCTTGGAATGCTTTCCGATATCTCATCTTGCTTGTATAACTTATTGATTGCCTCTTGTCAGACCCACTGAAATGGAGCCGTTCATATATTGCTTAATGCATTTTCCAGCAATTTTAGACACCCACTAATCCACTCCTCCTGAAATGCTCCACCATGCTGGGCCAAAGACCTCTCCCCCACTTCCCCGCAAAAATAATGTAATTCATGCTTTGTGAAACATACATACACACACACACACACACACACACACACACACACACACACACACACACACACACACACGAGTAAAATATTCACCATGGATAATTAAGTGTTGTTATTAATATGAAAAAGTTTATGTTCACATCATCAAAGGCAGTCTGTGTGTTTGCGAAGCCAGAACTAACTCATGCCCAATGAGAGAGTCAGAGCTGGAATAAAGAGGGAGATCTTAAAGTCAAACCGCTTGCCTCGGTTACCCATACATAAGAGTACAGAAAAAACAAAGTATTTCAAAATGTTGAAAGGAGTTATGTAACGCATGCTTAGACACCCGCTAACCCCCACGCAATGTGCAATAACACTCATTCATGTCCAACCACCCACTCCCCCCCCCTTTCCTTTTGCATTACGTAATCTATGTACAACCACGATGCTTGGGTGTGGCTCATCTGTCTTAAATATTTCATATTTTGGGGCACAGTAGAAGCAGAGAAAATTAAAAATATTTCGGCATCTTTCTTTGCCACAGTAAAATGCAGACCACGTCGTAGCCTTGCACAGTGTATCTGAACGGTTTGCTGTGCTGTCCTTCAGTGTGATTATAGCTTCCACCTCGAGTTGAGATGAGGTGGTGCTGGGTCAGTGAGTGAGGCAATGAAAATGACAAACAGCCTCTTCTGTAATCCCCCTGCTTCGAGCAGTTTGAATCATGCCCAGAATCCATCGCAGAGTTTGATATCACAGAGAAAGAAGCACAGGTTTATTTATTACAGTAATTTCTTTTTTTATTATTTTTATCCTTCCCCCTTAAGGTTTTCTCGCATGCCTTGGACGTCTGGTTATGGATGGTGTTGGAAATATTATCTCCTTGAGGAAACAATGATCACAGACATCGAAGCACGATGTTCGAGTGTATTGTAATGGGTACACAGGCAGTGAACTGGGCAGTTTCAAGATCGCACGAAACAAATGACCTGGCAAAGTGCAAATAACGTAAAAGTACGATTCTTGGATTTTTTGTTGCTTTCGTTGAAAATCTCATGATAGGGTAGCCGAGAGGATTCCCATTCAATGGCAGCGGTTGTTGCATTATGCCTGGTGTTGGCTTAATGGTTAAGGTAGTGGGCTTGGGATCCGAGGGTCCTGAGTTCAAATCCCGCTCAGCTGTTGAATTAACACCAGGTGGGGTTGACTCTGCCTGTCATCCTTCCGAGGTCGGCAAAATGAGTGCCAGCATGCTGGTATACTGTGTCGGAGTGGCGACCCGTCCAGGATTGTTCCCAATAGCCAAGGAGACTGCTTCGGCGGCACCAACGCTCTGCACAGAGTATGGTCCTAATGGATGGATGGATGGTTGTTGCATTGGAAAGGACGACATGGACGAGGAATCAGGGGCTTTAACCTTGGTGCTTTTACATTGTGTACTCATAATCTTGTCGATGGCTATAGTGGATCTGTGGGCGCCACTCCTACAGCCACCCTGTGATATCGAGGTGTGGTCCCCGAGCCTTTACTCATCCAAGAGTCACCTACAAACAGTAGCTGATACCCTGAAGTCAAGAGACCTAACCCTGGTGGTGAGGTGGTAAGGACCCACGAGGTGGTGAGGTGGTGAAGTGGTAGGTGTAGTTGTAGTGTAGTTGTAGTGTAGTTGTGGATGGCCGTTGGCTCTGGATAAGCTCATCCACCCTTTTTCAGCTCTTGTTTTTAATACTGCCGGGTGTCCACTCACCCTCCTCACTAGATGGATCTAGTGGGGAAGCCAGTTTAGTCGCCGACCAACTCGACCATCCAGCAGGTAGTACTGGGTTACATGTTAACAGTACAGGTCAACCACGACCTGACCTGACATAACTATCTGATCACGTCTATCTGATGTGATCTGCTTGAGATTGCCTTGCCCAACCAGAGGAAGAAGGCTACTGAACTCCATCGACTGCGTAGCAAGGGATATCCAGCATGACATTGCGGACTTGCAGACACTGATGATGGACAAATTCTCATGGCGTGACATTGTGAACTCTATCTCGGATGCATCCGCTGAGTAGTAGTAGTCGTAGTTGCATTGGAAAGTGATACATCTGGGCATTCAGTAATCTTCCCAAAGTTTTGACAGCCATGTTGCTCGTAATGCGTGCATTAATCATTATTAAATGGCGCGATTAATTCTACATACACAACACACTTGGATTGGTATCAGTGCTGACAGTAATGTTCTTTGCAGGGTGGTAAGATTCCCATCCGATGGACGGCGCCAGAGGCAATTCAGTACCGCAAGTTCACCACAGCAAGTGATGTGTGGAGCTATGGCATCGTAATGTGGGAGGTGATGTCTTACGGGGAACGGCCCTACTGGGACATGAGCAACCAGGATGTGAGTTACTGTACTTGCCTGTCTCTTCGCTGTACTTTGACTCTCAATGTCTGACTATTTCATCATAACTCCTCATGCCAATTGTCTAATTAATATTAAACCAGAAATATTAAACCGAAGCCATTTGCAGTCGGTGTTCCTGGCCCAAACTGATCTTTCTCAAATTCATAGACTCTGTTTCCATCTCCTCTGAATTTGACCCAGTGATCCCAGCTTCCCTTCCTGGTTGTGTGCTGCTCCACAGCCCTCGCATAATCTCTTAATTAAAGTCTGCTCAGGTTTCCCATGCCCTGGGGGCACATTGTGTTTGGGAACAAAGGTAGCCCGTCCTCTGGCCCCGACCCGCAATGCCTGCCGAACAGGCAAGAAACAAAGCGCGGGAAATGAGAGGGCCAACGAGGGAGCGATGGTGCCTTGGTAGCTATAATTTGGCAAAGAATAGAACAAAATTTGTCAAATGATGAATGTGCAAAGAATTTCAGCAAATGCCCGAGGGTTGCATGTTTGTCCTTTTGATTCTTCTTCTTCTTCTTCTTCTTCTTCTTCTTCTTCTTCTTCTTCTTCTTCTTCTTCTTCTTCTTCTTCTTCTTCTTCTTCTTCTTCTTCTTCTTCTTCTTCTTCTTTTGGGGGAGGAAGAATGGGATTTGCCGAATCATGTGGTTTTTTTTCCCAATCTAAATGCTTTATTTTTGCTCGTTTGACATTGCAAGCCACTTTATAGTGAAATATGAAGCATAAACTTTCAAATCAACTTGGTGAAGAATGCAAGAAGAATACATAGGTTCAGAGTTCATTTATAGATCATCAAAACAATTGATGCCCTGGCTATTTATTTACCAAAAAAACTGGTTGGTATTGGGAGGATATTGAAAATTAAAGGCACCACCAACATGCACAGCTGCCTCCGTAAGCAAGGCCCAGATTTGATGTTTTCACCACTTATAGTGGGGCAACTTTGCATAACAATTGTGCATTTTGTGAGGAAAGCACCAAATTTGGCACACTAGTAGCCTATCATATTATGAACAGATTTGGATATTGGGCCATCTCAACATTTTTGATGGCAGTGGAAAATGGCTGCCACAGCCATCAGCGGCTGAATTTGAGATGGCCCAATATCCAAATCTGTTCATAATATGATAGGCTACTAGTGTGCCAAATTTGGTGCTTTCCTCACAAAATGCACAATTGTTATGCTATATTTAGCTAAGTTGCCCCACTATTAGTGGTCGAAATATCAGACCTCATCCTTGCCTGCTTGGCAGCTCGTTGATAGTTGGCATTTCCTTCAGTTTTGTATCGGCTCCGACGTTTTATTCATTTGGTAGTTGGTTCACCATCGGTTGTAGAGGACGGTGTCACACAGAGATGGACTTGAACTCGTTCAATCATTCACTCACCAAGAAACTCTGCTTGTGGAACTGACATGTCATTTATCTTGATCAGCACTAAAAAAAAAATCAGTGGGTCGGAGAAAAGGCAGGGGACACCAGTTTTTGAGGGGCAAGAGACTGTAAAAGTCACAAATCCAGCCACAGAATTGCCAACTCCCTATTTGTAACCCTTACCTCTGCCACAGCACATGGCTCATGATGTGCCCATAACTTCTCATTAAGTGTGGGCCTTGTGCGGCCCCTCCAATGCACAGCCAGTCCATATCCTAAATTGACCTCTGCAATGCCATTAAAAATTTAACACATGGAAGAGCAGCTTGATTTAATAAAAATTCCCTACCTTACCTTTTTCTGCTTTGGCACCATTTAATTACCCCAGGCTTTGTGTGATTTTCTTCTTCTTCTTCTTCTTCTTCTTCTTCTTCCTCTTCAAATCATATTTTCGTCATTGCCTGCTTATTATTTTGCTTACCGAATGCATGGTGATCATCAATTCTGAACTTGCGCTTTGAGATATTGATATTGATCTTTTCAAATTTTCTCTTCTTCCTCTTCTTCTTCTTCTTCTTCTTCTTCTTCTTCTTCTTCTTCTTCTTCTTCTTCTTTGCAACTTGCACATCATCCTTCGGTAGCTTCGGAATTTATCGGTGGCCTTGGTAAACTTGATAATCATTTTCCTTCTTATTACCTCCGCCAGCGAAGGTGAAGGAGGTTGTTTTCGCCCCTTTCTGTCTGTTTGTGTACAGGATACCTCAAAAAGTTGTGTACGGATCTCGTTGAAATTTTGTGGACAGGTTCGGTGTGTGACAAGGACAAACTGATTAGATTTTGGTGAAGATCTGGATCCGGATCCGACTACGAGAATTTTTAAGTGGTTCTTCACCATTGAGAGAAAGGGCGAAACTGATATATAGCAAGATATCTCAAAAAGTTGTTGACGGATTCGAATAAAACTTGGTGGACACGTTGGAAGTTTGACAAGGACAAATTGATTCCATTTTGTTGAATATCTGGATCCGGATCTGATAATTTTATAAGTGATTCGTCACCATCGAGAGATCATGTTAAACCGATATATAGCACGATATCTCAAAAATGTATTGGGCCAGATATGTTCTCGTGGATCAGGTATCACAGGGTGGAGGTATGCGCTCTACCGAGTGCCTTTGTAGTTTCAGCTTGTTCTCAAAATGATAACTTACGGTCTTCTTATTTTTAATGTCCTCCCGAAACTTGGTCAATAGGTCCTTCCAATCATTCCAATTGTTTGGAGGTTTCAAGAGTCTTCTTACCATCCGTATCCTAATGCTGATGTTGCAATGTTTCCAAGAGGAGAAAATAAAAATTCCCAAGTATTTTAAGCGCCAAACTTGAGTGAATTTCTATTGGTTCTTCTCAATTCCCTGAGCTATATTAATCAACCTTGCATGATAAATCACTCTTGGCTTTCACTAATGGTTATTAATTGGAATCTAATTTGCATCTCGATGCAAAAATATTCCCTAATCACATTCTTGTCACTTTTTGTGTATTTTAAATTTGTCGCACACGGCCACACTCCTCTCGGCCATTCATCTTGGAGAGGATCTTTCTCTTTTTTTTTCCTCCCTGCATTCATTACTGGGGGATATTTAATCGTTAAGACAAGGTGTCATACCTGCTCAATGGTTACAACAATGTCCGATACACCATGGTAACACAATAGCACAGTCAGGAAACCAAAGGTGTTTCTCTTAGTCTGCCTCCTTGAAAATGTGTTGCTTGGTAGCAGGTTTCTAAAAACCTTCAATCGGAGTATTTCCTTTGAATGAAAATTGTGGATTTTATGATATACTGCATTCGTAAGCGTGTCAAATTCGAAATAGATTTCAGTTGGCTGGGAAGTGTTGGCTCCGTACCTCAAATGGCAGTAGTTCCATTTGTGCCATAACATAAGGACGATGGGTGCACATCAGACGTATTTCTTCGGACCCTTTACTTTGGCAACGTCGACCGAGTTGTCATATTTAGCACTCACATCGACATCTGCTCTCTCCTCTCTTCATTATGAAAAGCTTCAACACGCCAGCATTTTTCACCGTTGAATGGAGATGCTTTATTGATATTCTGCTTTTCATCTTACACTTTGCTTTGTCAATACATCTGCCAAGCAGTCAGCTTGTGTTAACACAACCTGCCCTGGCTTCTATGGTGATGCACCCTCTGGCCTTTCACACCTTCCTGACAGTCAGAAATTTGATCTCGACTACATTAACCCATGACATTTTTCACTCCTTGTGGAGTACTTTTAAAACCATTATGATGTTTCGTATGCAGCTTGTGGCTGTGAGTTGCATCATTTCTTTTTACCCTCGCTGAAGGAGAGGGTAATGCATTTGGGTCCCTTTGTCTGTCTGTCGTTTGTTGTTTTTTTTTTTTGTTTGTTTGTCCGCAAAGAACTTTCGTGTTTTTCTCCGCAACCGCTTGTTGGATCGAGACTAAATTTTCACCATCGGAGCGACTCCTCATGTAAAATGCTTTAATTATAATTATGACGTCAGAGATCACGTGGTGTGGCAACCATGTTTGAAAAAAGAAAAAAAAACTTTAGACCTCTGTAGCTCTGAAACCACACCAAGGAAAAAAAATGAAACTTGGCACAGAACAAGTACTCCTCATGGGGAATAAGTGTGATTTCTTATGAGGTCAGAGGTGCCCTCATTATGATGTCATAATTGCAGAGGTAAAATGCTACATATGATCATTATGAAAAATTTTGAGGGTCATCTTGGGATAAAATGGTCCACGGGGAAAAAAAAGAAAATATATGACGTCATCAGTTACGTGATACAGCAGCCATATTGTTGTTGTTTTTTAATTCGAAAAACCATCAAAAATGTTCTCTGAAGTGGCTGAATAGATCGAGGTGAAACTTTACACGTACGACTGCATATCCATGAGGAATAAAAAAGGTTCACACGTTTGACGTCATCGGTCAATGGTTTGACAGCCATATTAGATTTACCCTAAAACCTATAAAAAATCTTCTTCTCGAGAACGGCTGGACAGGTTGAGGTGAAACTTCATAAAAATGTTCCCCAATCCTTGGTGATACCAGGGTATTCATGAATAATTGAGAAGCCACATAGTCCAACAGCCATATTGCTGTGGGCCGGGTATCAGCGGCGAGCACGACCGCTAGATGGAGCAGTAGAGTCGGCTCCACCGAACACCCGGAATTTATAGGTCGTCACCCCGGATAACTCCGGAGCCGACAGGTCCCTTATCGGACCAAAGATCACCAATAGGTCGACCGCGTGGGATAGGGTTGATTGCCAATTTCAATTTACCTAAATACCCACGTTGTCCAAATTACAGGGGAAATTCACCCTCGGCGGAGCTCGACCGGAACGAGCAGTTCGCGTGCTCGAACCGTGCGTAACCTGAGCAGATGGTTACCTAGGTCCATCAGTCCAAATGCATAATTTTAAGCTTCCAAATTTCCCAACACGCACCATGCTAAACCAATAAAGAAAACACAGAAACGAGCTGAAACATTTAACAGGGGATTTATTTATAATGGGGGGGGGGAGGGAACACACCAAGAGCAGGTTAAACCAACTAAGGCCGAGGTCACATTTGCCACGGCGGCCGTGGGGGTCTCCAAAATCTACGGCCATTAACAATTATATGGCGGCCGCAGTATTTCCACGGTCACACAATGTAGCAGTCACATATGTTTTTATTTTTCGGGGAGCCGCACGGCATATTTATAAATTGTGGAGACCGAAAACGTGGGGTTGCCGTACGGTCTTTGATTTGATGTCGCATGGTGACCTTAGGGCGTTCCTGCGGCGGCCATAGAATTTTCAAGGCAGACACAAGGTGCCCGCATGGTGACCGCAGGGGGGCCCTAAGGCGAACGTGCGGCCAGACAGACGGTAACGAATGGGTTAATTTATTTATTTATTTATTTTACCAGTTCTTTTGTTTCGGCTTGTCGAATTGCTACGGCGAACGTAGAAATGAAAAAAGTTATAACTCCGCGTTATAATTCCACGGCAACCCTACGGCCTGTAAAATATAGCCATATGGCGTAGGGCCACCCTGAGGCCACCTCAGAAACTCTGCGGCCGCCGCACGTTTCTGTCAATTCAGAGGGCGTACGACCGCCGTATCCTCGCCGTAGAGCAAATGTGACTTAGGCCTAAGTAATGCAAACAATGTACAGCAAAGAGCACTTTACAGACGGGCCCACAGACACACACGCACACACAAATACCCAAAATAAGTGATGGTCGCGGCCTTTATTGAAGGTTCCCAGCTCGAGGGAAGATGAGCTGGAAACCAGAGCTATCTCGGACCTTCCCACCCCGTGTGGTTCTCAATGATCCGGTTCAGCGGGACTCGAACCCACAACACGATGCAATAACGGATGCCAGCCGGCGCGAAGGTGGATCGGACAGAACGCCGGCAGGCAAGACGAGACGACCAGGCGACGAGACCTTCACGTTCCAGCCAGAACGCCCCGAACACTTGAACTGGCCAACGCTCCTGCCACAAGCACACCGTCTCTCCCCTCGCTGGTCCAGACAACCACATTTTCTCCTCAAGCGGGGGGGGGGGGGGCTTCTTTCCTTCGCCACTCACCTCCTCATTGGACAGTTGTGTCGCACGATTCGCTTGTTGCCTCCGTGATTGGCTGAAAGGGGCGCCAACTCCGCTGATTGGACCGGGGGGGGGGGGGGGGCGCGTGGCGGCCGTCGTGGCAGACCGCCCCTCAAACAAGGAGAGTAACATTGTCCTGCGTGGGCTGCGCTTATTGGCCGACCGACAGCAACCTCGCTCGCTTCTCCAGGATTGGGCGAGAGAGACGTCAGGTCCTCATGAACTCCGCCCACATACGTGCTGACACACACGCGTGCAATGGTGCCGGTGGAGGATGGTAGAAGGAAGCGAAGGCAGGTGTCGTTGTTAAAAAGATGTTGTTGATATAAAAATGTAAAAGAAAACCCTGACTATCAAAATAACTCCGCAGCGCATGAACATTTAATTCCCGTTAGACTAGGGACGAGACCCTAACTAGAAACACGTACTTACCGATATAACTGTTCTATAGGGACCTGAATGTTGAGTGCAGTAAGCTTCCAGATTCGCAACAATATTGGATTGAGCAAAAATCTTATAAAAAATTATTTCTCCTGAACCGCTTAAACTATCAATTTAAAACTTCAAAATTATGATCCAGTCGTTACGTTGAAAAAAAAAAAAAAATATATATATTTTTTTTTTTTTTTTTTTTAATTTTAACCTGATCGGACGCATGGTCTGGCAGCCAGAATTATACAAAAAATTTGATCTGGGTTTTTAAAAAAAAAATAAGGCTCACTTGGCTGTTAGTAGCCTGGTGTTGGCTTAGCAGTTAGGGCGGTGGCTTGGGATCCTAGGGTCCTGAGTTCAAGCCTCGTTGGCCACAGAATTAACACCAGGGTTTGACTCAGCCTGTCATCCTTCCGAGGTCGGTGAAATGAGTACCAGTGTACTGGTAATAGGAGCACTGCATCGGCGGCATAGCTGCGCCCCTAACCAATGATGCAACCAGCAGCCAAAACGGCAGCACACAATGGAACCTTGGCTGTTCCTGGATGGGTTTGAGGGTATAGGAGTAGCAGCTGAAATGCGAATCCTTTCCATGTTCCTCCTGATGACTTCATCTTTTCTTTTTGCTTGTTTGGGTTCCTTGTGATTGCTCCAATGCAGGGCTGCACCTATTTGGTCTTCTATTTGATTTGAATTGAATTTATTTTAATCCCATTCTAAATTCAACTGAATCATAATAAAAGTCAAGGGTCAGGGTCAAGTGTCCGATCAAATTGGGGTTGCATCAAAGCGGGATGTCTTGGTACCGGGTCATCACTGCCAGCAGTCAAAAAGTGGCAGTTCTAATTATGTCTCATATTAATTATGTAACACACCAGAACACAAACACCACACAAAATACAGCACACAAAACTACACAAACACCACACAAAACAAGTCCTGGCAAGGGTCTGCAATGTCTGATTGCTCGTTTCCTTGTTTTTTCTTGGAAACACGGCTGTGGTGCTGATTCAGTGCCCCTGTTACCAGTAAATTGTTCCTAATTTTGCAGACCTCGGAAGGATGACAGGCTGTCAACCCATCTGGTGTTATTTCAATGGAATGAGAGAGACTCAAACTCAGGACCCGAAGATCTTAAGCCAGACACCTTAACTGTTAAGCCAACACCAGGCTATCCATTATGATGAAAACTAATGAAAATTTGTTGTGTTGTGGTTGTTATTATGGATTTATTATTATTTATTACAGCACAATTGCTGAGTAATCAAATGTTCACTTACCTGATCTGATTGTCTGGATCATCCATGTGGATTCAAACCTCTTGATTGAAATGAAGTTACAGCAGAACAACCAATTGGTGTGTTCTCCGAGGTGGTTTACAACTTGAACCAATCAGAATACATTCGAGGACCCAATCATTGGCTCCCATTTCTGATATAAAGTCTATTACCTTAAACACAGCCCCAGCCAATCAGAACCTTATTCTTAAAACCAATCAAGACAAACAGTTACCTTATCCGTTCTTCATAGTAGAAATTGTTGGCAAGATTATCCCAAGATAAAAGTCTCAAGGCTTGTTGTTCAGGCTGACACCACCTGAAGTTGTTTTCATCATGAGCTCAGAAAAACCTCCTTGCACTCATGGGACTTCAAAACCCACATTTATTGTCTTCTGCATGAGTAATAAAAAGAACACAGTTCATACGGAACACTATGTGGATTATAAACATCACAGTTTTGATGTATGGTTTGTTGGTGAGGGAGATTTTAAGTGTGAAAGCCCATAAGGTGTTCCTCATACTTAGCTTGAGGGTGGGATTTAGGTCACCGGTTGAGTGGGTCTACTTTTCCACTGCACTTCGGCAGGTAATCAACGCCATTGAGCAGGACTATCGGCTTCCTGCTCCAATGGACTGCCCGGCTGCTCTGCACCAGCTAATGCTCGATTCCTGGCAAAAGGAGCGTGCGGAGCGGCCCAAGTTTGGACAGATTGTCAATACGCTGGACAAGCTCATCCGCACACCAGCCAGCCTTAAAACTGTGGCCTGCGTCACCCCTGGGTAAGACCTGTAGCCCTACACCTTGCATCACAATGGTTTAATAATTGCATACATCCATTGTGTTGAGTTCAAAGCTCTTTGCCGATATAATTTGAACATTTAATTCTCTGTGTCCCATTCTGCATCTTGCAAGATAAATCTTTAACACAATGCAGCTTTATGACTTGTGGGTCTCCTCTATACATGTTTTAATTGTTTTAATTTAATTTTCTTTTATAAAACCTCTTTGTTGCAATGATTTATTTACGCAAGGATATTTTGGACATTTCAGGTTAAGTTGGACCTCGCCAAGAGTTCACTCCGTGTTTCATAATGAGAATGTTTAATGACATTGTAATTGTGAAAGGGTTGACTGGTGATTATTTAATTTGTTTCCATCCCAATAAGATGATAATCATTCAGATTATTTCTTTATTAAGTGAAGGTCCTATTTAATTTATCCACCTAAACCTTTCACACCGATCATAAATTATCCAGTCCAAAACAAATCTATCTGCAATGATACCAATATCAACATCGGTTCCACATTTCAATGAGAATCTCTGAACAACGCGACTTCCGGAGCAGAACAGGTCGGACTGATAGATGGGTCGATAACCTTGCAAATAGACATTCATTCTCATGGTTTTTTTTTTCTCATACAAAAAGCTGATTGTATCTGCCTTTTGGAGGTTAGCTGCAGGTTTTGCGATTATCACCATAATGAAGTAACTGGAACCCGTGCAGATGGATCTCTCGATAGGGAGCCATGCGAATGGGTCAGGCCGTGCCACTGATTGAAAACCTCTACCATGCATGGGCATAATGGCCGCCTTCAGTACGCATTACAAGCAGAGAACATTACCTAATGAACTGCCCGGTTGTGTAATACAAAGACTTATTCATTTTTAAACAATATCGGATGGCATGGGTGATAGTTTCCTCTTTCTTCCATTGCGTATTGACTGTTGAACGTGACAAATCGCCTCTATTCATTGCCTTGATCACATGAAGTAATCCCACTTATTTTGACTTTTTATTTTCCAACTTGATCATTTATTGGCCCTGACCGCAGAATCTCTCAGCCTTTACTCGACCGGACCCTGCCGGATGTCACGAGCTTTGCGACAGTGGACGAGTGGCTGGACGCCATAAAGATGGGTCGCTACAAGGAAAACTTTGCCAACGCTGGATTCAGCTCCTTTGATGTTGTGTCTCGCATGACGGCGGAGTGAGTTCTCAAAGTCAATTATTTGGTCCTGTTTTTGATTATTTCACTCTTAAACCTGATGAAAAAACAGGTAGTTTCCCGTTTTGATGAAGCATTAATTTGATTTGAAGTTTTTCTTAAATATCTGTATCATTTTCGACAATGTATGGAGTGAAACGTAAGGAGGTTAGGAATAGAAATGTCAACTGGGATAACAATGGAGATGAGCCCAATACATCTTTTGGAGGTTACAGTTATCGGCTTGAGGAAAGAGGCACAAATAGACCCCTATTATGGTTAATTGTATTTGAGACAAATTTATAGAAAATATTTGCCAAAATCATAAAATAATAAGATTTGAAAAATACCGCAATCCTTTCAATTATTTTGTGTATTTTTGTCTCTTACAAGATTCATTTTAGGAGGGGTGTGGGTGAAATCAGCAATGGAAGTGACAGTGGAAACTTGTTAATACGTGTATAAAAGCTCGTTGAAGAGCTGGACATCACATGGAAGGGTGGCGAACTGACAATATATGGCTGAGAAGAACATTTCGACAAAGGATATGTACTCTTCAGATACAATTGGAATGTCACAGATAAGCAATGGAGATTTGTGAGAGTAGAAAAGCTCATGGGAAGGAATGGGAAAGGAAATTAGTTGGTGATAGGCTGCTATGTTGAAAGATTGCAGAGTTAAGAATGAGATGACAGACTCAGCGAGTTGAGTCCATCGACTTGAGAAGAGTGCGACAAAGCAGCGGAGGCGAATTGAAAGCTAGAACTTGGGGAAATCCAAGGGGTTCCAAAGACAGTGCAGCTCCTCCAGCAGGGAACCAAGGAATTAGATAAGGAAATTTGCAGTACACCTTTATGAAGAGACTTGGTGATGGAGAAGACTTTTCATCATTGAATGATATATTCCAGGTGGCAGTTGTGGATTTATTTTGGAAAGGGTAGGTGTGAGGCCATCCAGGAAAGCAGCCTCTGATTGGCTGGATGATGGATTAACAATTATTTACCACAGGTTAGAATAATCCTCAATATTTCCATTGAAAGCGATCATTGCTTATGTGCATGGAAGAAATCTGTCAACCAATTTAGTAGGCCCTGAATCAGAATGCCATTGGCAAATAGTTAAGGGAGTAAAGGAGGGGTGCCAGACAGCATTGAACACTCAGGCAAATGTCCAGTGAGATGCCCCTAAGCTCTCATTTGAGGTTCAAGGGCATCCATATATTGCAGAATGGTAGAAACCAAACTGATGGTCTAAGATGAGAGTTAGAGAATAGATAATATTTAAGCACTGCAGCAATAATGGATGTCATTACTTTGCTAATGATGGGAAGAAGGCTGACCAATTTGAAGTTGAGAGGATCGAATGGATAGGGATGACGTTCACAATTTTCCATGATGAAGGCAGGAATTCCTCTGGTATGGTCCCACGAAAGATCAAATACAGTGGAACACAAAGGGTACAGACACACATGTTTTGGGGATCGAGTCACTAATGTAATCAGGGCCAGTTACCAAAATAGTGTCAATATCGAACAAATATGTTTCCGTTTTTGGGGAGAGGGAAGCTTGGTTGTTGCATGGAACAGTTAGTAGAGAGCTGGAGGGTACCTGGGCCTCTTCTGCAAAGATATACCTCATAAACACTGCTTTATCATGAGTATTGACCATCCTCAGTGGTGTAATGGTTAGAGAATCTTCTCTGAGTCTGAGAGATTGGCGGTTTGAACCCCAATCATATTTATACCCAAGAATAAAAAAAATGGTATGTGAGCTGCTTCCTTGCTTGATGCTCACTTATTAAAAAGGATAGTGCACAGATAAATAACCATGCATTGGTAATAATAGCATAGGCTTTGATTGGCCTAATAACCTCCTCCTGTGTCAAAGTTTCTTGTAGGGAACTCATGTTATTATTATTATTGCGGTCTATCATTGATCCATCTCTGCTGTGCGAAAAGACAGATGAAGAGTTTCCACCAGGCTTAGTAAGCTGGAGATTGGTCAGAAAGGTCTGAACTCAAATGAGCCTGGCATTGAGCTCTGGCTCACCTGAAGACAGATGAACGTTCGTTGCATGCTTTATTAAGTGATTGGAGAATCCCATAAGTAGGATTATCCCTCCGGGTAAAAAACAAAAGGAAGCTGCTTTTTAACAATTGTCTCACTACATGATTCAGTAAAGCAAGGGTATTACTTTGGAAGCAAGCTGCAGATATGAAGGGATTATATTGATGGAGATGAGAGCAAGTTTTTTTGAGAAAGAAATTCCAAACGTTGTTGAGGTCTGATGCTGAGTAAATAGTTGGCCACTCTGCAAAAGAGATTGGAGATGGGAGGCCAGACCAATCTTCCTTGTGAAAATTCCAGATGTGTCATCACCTTAGGGAGTGAATGTGAAAGATAGATCGGTAGAGAGATAGATATTCTTAAAAGCATATAGGAGAGAGATTGACTGACTTGAGGAGGACATAATCAAGATCCAGGGTGGTTTGGGGGGCGGGGTGGGGTCGGTGGGACGCAGAGGTGGTGGGAAGTGGGACAAATATATGAGTGGACAAAAATGTACTTTTGCATTAATAATCTAGTCATTAGTACACAATGAAGAAGCACAGACTGTAAATGCGATTTCAACCTGGGTTTCTCCACATCACAAGCCATGGGTCCAGATGGGAACACCCATAAGCAGATGAGCACAAATTGTTGTTATTTGTAGAAATTATTTTGCTGTACACGTGAAGTGCGAAGCAGGGTTAAGCAGTTATTGGTTCACTTTGTCTGCCTGTCTACAAACATCAGTTTATGATCGAGGAACAACTTAAACTCAATCTAATGTTATATTTTGAACACAAATCGGAACATCAATCGGAAAACGAACCAAAAGGTTAACAGTGCTTTGGCTCTGAATTTGTCTCGATTGCGAATGTGCAGAGAGGAATGAGGATAATTTTGTCTGCCTGACTGGCAATCAAACAAAATTTTTAATCATTCCAAAGAGGAAACTTGCGGTTTTTAAGGATGTCATAAAGGACACACAGGCAACGTGTTAACTAAGGTGGTGTAAAAGACGCTGCAACAATGGCGGTAAAATTCCAAAAAAGAATTCTCCCACCTTTAAAATCTTAATTTTATTTCAATTTAATTATATACTTGAACACTGAAGAAGAAAAAAATCTCCTTTTTGGAACTTTCAAAACCCTTCTGCTTTGCACTACTTGGACAAATTATTACGGCATTTTACGTCATTGCAACCAATCAAATTTGCTGCTCAGAGACCCCGCCCATGTCCTTGTTTCTCAAAACTGCACAGGGTAAGGTATTTTTTTTTTTTTGTAAACCTTGGTCGAGGCTCGTATGAGAGCTAACACACAACTCACAGCAAGGAGGCATGAGACAAGAGGGGCGGGAGTGGAAGGGACAAAACAGTGGGGAACAGACACATTAGGTGAACTGTGGAAGGGAGAAGGATGGGGATGGGACGGGGAACATGGCGAAGAGAAGATGGACATTTCAGGTACTTTCAGGAAGGAAAGCAGGAGAAATGAAGGAAGTGGGCTTGGGTGGATTATCGGGGGTAGAAAAGATCGAGGATTTGGATGGGGGAAGATAAGAGGTGGTGGTGAACAGCTGTTTTGAAAGCCTGGAGGGAAGAATGGGAAAGAATAGAGTGAGGAAGTTTATTCCAAAGGCGGGAAAAAGAGGAATGAAAGAGTGAAGATGAGCAGTGATTCGTGATTTTGGTAGTTTTACCAGAAGGGGGTTGTTGGCGGACCTTGAGCGCCCTGTGGAAATGTGGTGGGGACAAATCGCAGAGAGAGCAGGGGGGGCAAGGCTGGAGAGGAGTCGGTAGAAGACAGAAAGACCACCGACCAACCTGCGGTGATTGAGTGAGAGGCCCAAAGACTCAGCTTCATTGCGGGAGATGCCGATGATCTTAAATGCCCTGGTTTCGACAGCGTGAAGCCGAGAAAGGTGGGAGGCAGGAGCACCAGCCCAGAGGGGAGAGCAGTACTCCATCAGGCTACGGACAAAAGCTTTGTAAGTGGTCAGGAGCTCAAGAGGGCCGAGGAAGGACTTAGCACGACGGAGGATTCCCAGTCGGTGACTGGCTTTTGTGGCGAGGTTGGAAATGTGACTTTCCCAGGAAATTATTCTATGAACTCTCTAGTTACCTCACACACACAAAGCAAAAAGCGGAGTTAAGCAATTGGTTCACTTCCGTCTGTCTGTCTGTCTATCTACAAATGTCAGTTTATGATTGAGGAATAACTTAATTGGTTCGTGGGCACCAGCAGTGACCACTATTTTTGTTGTGTCTGTGTGTCTGTCTGTCTGTCTGTCTGTCTGTTTGTGACTCTCTCCGTGAGCATAGCTCCATGACGTTTGATGTGATCTTGATGAAACTTGAACACAAGCTAGATATCATGGTCTTGTTGTGTCTTTTTGTATGAGGGGCATCCCACGCCCCTTGTGGGCGAAGTTCCGTCCACTTGAACTTTTTATTTATTTTTTATTTTTATTTATTTTTTTCCAGATTTTTTTTCTCGCAATTTCATTTCCTAGAAGCTGTGCGTAATGTCCATAAGTACAACATATAAAAAATCCGATTCGATTTGGTCAATGTTGACGGAAGAGATAAGTTTTTACGGTAGGGCTTCCTCAAAAGCTTCCACTAACTCAATTGTACCTATCGTGGCATTGTTCAATAATGCCCGCGAACCATAGTCGCCTCCCAGCTAGTTTCAATTTATTGCTATATTTTGAACATGAATCGGAAAACAAACCTGAAATTTAACAATACTTTGGCTCGGAATTTTTTCCAATTGCTCATGCGCAGAGAGGAGTGAAAAATTTTTTTTAGTCTGTCTGCCTGTCTGATAGTCAAAAAAAATTGAGAATCATTCAACCAGGAAACTTACTGTTTTTAGCGACATCATAAAAGGCACAAACAGGCACAAAAAACTAATGTAATGTGTTAAATAAGGTGATGTAAAAGACGCTGCATCAATGGCGCTAAACTTCCAAATTTTTTTCCTCCCAGCTTTAAAATTTTTATTTTATTTTAATTGATTTATATATTTGAACAATGTAGAACACAAATTGCCTTATTGGCCTTTTCAAAAACCTTTCGGATTCCAATATTTGGACAAAATATCACGGCATTTTACATCATCATGAGCAATGAACTTTGCCGCTCGCAGACCCCGTGGGGTAAGGTGTTCTATGAACGTTTAAGCTATTTTTTTGTTTGTTTGTTGAAATCATTTTTAGCTCATTATTATTGTTATTAACTCATTTGTTTTTTTCATTTGCCTTTACCGCAGGGACATTCTCAGGATTGGGGTTACGCTAGCTGGACATCAGAAGAAGATTTTGAACAGCATACAAACAATGCGTGTACAAATGAACCAGATTCAGACGGTGCAAGTTTGAAGGATGCACAGCAGCAAATGCAGTCATTGGGAATAACGTTCCTGGACCCTGCTGCTTGCTGATCTTAAAATAAAGGACCTCTTCTTTGAAGCAAGTTACAAAGGGATGGATTTTTGTCTATCACCTTTGCGTTGTTAGTTCGGTGTTTTACTTATCAGTGCCGAAATTACCGGATGGTTGTTGAAGGATATTCACGCTGTGCTCTACGAAATGCCAAAATTCCAAAGTAGGCTGAACTTTGCTCAGGACATTTTCTGTTTGAACGTTCCAACACGTCGAAGAGAATACACAGTCCTGCGTTCTCACAAAGCACTGATGAATTTATGGATTTTTAAGAGTTAATTGTGCACCTGATGCCTGTTGTGGTGAAGGAGGAAACAATAATAATAATTAAAAAAAACAGCCTGCGGAACAGTGATGAGCTGTGAAGAAGAGGAATGTGAGACTTTACTAACACTTCCGGGCCTGAGATTGTTGGCAGCAGGAGGATGAAAGAAATTTGAAAAATGGGATTTTTCAGAGACATCAGCATCGGTGCAAATGTGTTTTGTCTGTCACTTCTGCGAGGGTGAGAGCATCGTATCAGCAAAGGGGGACGATGTATGACACCTGTGATCCTTAATTCTTAATCTCTGGAGCTACATCACGTTTAGAATTGGCTATCTGCGTGTAAACGAGAGTTACGAGCTCGTGGTCATAAACAATAAACATCTTTCGTTAAAACCTCTTGTAACGCTCTTTTCTTAAAAACCCTTTGCTGGATACAATGTTCTCATTATCGTTTGCAGATCGTTTGAAGTTGTTTTTGGTTTTAATGTTCGGGGCAAACGAATAGTTCAAATGTGGTACTGCTAAACTTAGCGCGGCTTTTAAAGTATTGGCTTAAGCATTCGTTTGTTCAAAAAGAATGTGGTGCTGAATGTACGTTCCACCTTTTGTATCTGGACGAGTTGAGATTGAAATCAAATGCCATGTGTATTAAATTGTATCCGATTGTGATGATGAATTTGCTGAATTTTTGTTCTGTTGTCTTCATGTTGAAGAACCGTAAAAATATTCGTTTTTTTTTCTCTTTTTTTTTTTTTACTGAAAAAGTTTGAATGGACACATCGTCGGTTCCAAACAGTTTATTAATCGAAGCTCAATATCGTACAGCAGATATTGTTTAAAAGTGCTCACTTTCTCTCTGGGTAAATTAATGGTGGTTGCAAGGCATCGAAATTAGTTTTCTTTTTTCATGTAAATGCGATACATTTTGCATTGAGGATTTTTATTGAAAAATTGAGGTCTGGGGGAGATGGGGAAAAGTATTTGATCGGGTGAGATTATTCGCATATTTTCATCTTCTCGGTAACTGCCAGTGTGCTTAAACTTGGTTACATCTTGGGAAATTGAGTTTAACGGGATGGTGTGGAATGGAAATTCTTGTCGGAAACATACTGACAGATGTGTGTGTGTGTGTGTGTGTGTGTGAGTTTTCATGAAAGCGAACACACTTTTAAACAAGGAAACCATGTTTTTAGTGAACACAATGATTTGAACACATCGTTCTTGATACATTTATTGGTTGGGTTTATGAACATGCAAGGATGGCGTTTAGCATTTGATGAATCACAGCTTGTATAGGCAACAGAACTGCACGATTTAATGCGTCGACTGAGGGAAGTTTTCAATCTTTTTCGAGCCACTTTAGGAATTCAGATTTTGTATATTCAGTCCCAACTACTGGATTTCTAATTACCATTTTACTTTGGTTGTGTTGCTTGATGAAACCTCAAAAAAAAGTATAAATCTGCAATATTTTCATTGGTTTGTTACCGAGCTGTGTAGAGCTGAGGCCTGAACATAGATAGAAGACTAGTTTTATATAAATAAAATATGAGTAGTTTAGTATTTAATTTATTCCTTGTCCAGAGCTGACAATTATGTAGATAGCCTTTTTTCCACATTGTGAACTTCGCACTCTTTTGCAATATCATTTCCTTCCCCCTAACATTTGGTATGTTGGAGAATATGCTAAAAGTGTTTGACAAACGGTAGAAAATGTGACAAATGCTAGTAAAACATGGTTAATTTACCATTTTGTTATGATGTAGCAACACTAAAATTGACTAATACTTTGCGTGCATTTGAAATAGCACTTGATTTTTTTTTTCAATGATACAGATGATAAAGTTTAAAATGTTTCCCCCTCATTTCAAAATTAAAATATGATCGATTGTTCATTTTGACAAAAAGCATGCGTCGGGTTGCTGAAGCTTCGTTTCAATATGAACTTTTTTGTTTATATTCTCTTTGTTTACTTTTTGACCATTCAAAAGCTGTTTGCTGTACTTGCAGCACCTAAGTGACCGCATTTCTGTGCATGTTTTGAAGAGTCTTGGTGTCAAATCTTGTACAATATGTACATTTAGCTTTCCGCTGTTATTGTAATGTTAGCCTGTCGTTTGTAGGGCATGGCGTGCCATGTGAAATTATCTGTGCTAATCACAAAACGGAGTAAAGCACATGGCATTTTGTGTTTAGAAGTTAGTTTATTGCACTGTCTTCCACATGTGACAGGCTTTGTTGTGCGCAACCAGTCGCTGCGTCTGCGCATGTGCCATCTCGCATCAATTCCTGTCCAAAAAAGGTTTCTGTGTACTTGCTGTATTTAAAATGCTGCTTTTTTCGTTCATAGACATATTAAAAGCTTTCAGACAAAGTAGTTTCTGTCAAATTTATCAGGATTTTTTTTTTCATTTGCAAAACAATGTTTTATAACTTTATATGTTTTTGATTTTGAATGAATTTTTGGCTTTATCATGTCTTGTAGAGTGACAAAATGTTGGTCAAAAATTATGGGGAAAAACCAAGATTGTGTCACATCTACTGTGGATCAGAGGAGAATCGTTAGGTTCTTTGTGAAGGAGAACATAAAGTCAGCTCAAATTCACAGGAGATTGTTTGTGAGATTTGACAAAGCATGGTTTTTCTGTGGTTGTGCTGAAACGACGTAGTGACTCCAAAAATGGCTGTGAATTGCTGAGCTATTTGGTACATCAAGCATGCATCCAACTACTATTTCCTCAGCAATTGCTGAAAGTGTTGAATAGAGAATTGCCAGAATGCGAGATATGAAATCACAATTGAATTGTCCATCAGTATTTGAAGTGGTGGAACCTATCATTGATTCTCATTTTAAAATCAATATGGTTCAAGAGAGGAAAGAGGGTGCAAGACCAGCAAAGATGCGGAAGAACACAGAGAGACCACTGACCTGTCTGCATTAACAAAGTGATATAGGCCCATAGATTCAGCTTCATCGTGGGAGATTCCAATAATCTTGAAGGCCTTGGTTTCCATGGCATCATGCTGAGGATGAAGGCCACATAGGTGGATACAAGTTCAGGTATGCCAAGAAAGGACTTTGCAAGATGGAGGCTTTTTTGTATACATAATCGAGGCTCATGGAAGAGCAAGTACACTGAATGGATCAGGACGTAACAGACAAAAACAGGATCCAAAACATGCAAAAGGAACATTAAAGATGCACACAAAAGGAACAGTAGAGAGAGGGGGAAAACACTAACAGCAGAGTTGAAGACCAAGATGGAGGGAGAATTAGACAAACAATGGGTATGGGAAGGCCAACTTTGAAATGTGGTTTGCCCAAGAAAGATAATGGCTGACAGTGAGACCCAAAATTTTAGTGACTGAACTTCATTGAGAGGGTTGTAGTGGGGCAACTTAGCTAAATATAGCATAACAATTGTGCATTTTGTGAGGAAAGCACCAAATTTGGCACACTAGTAGCCTATCATATTATGAACAGATTTGGATATTGGGCCATCTCAAATTCAGCCGCTGATGGCTGTGGCAGCCATTTTTCAAAATGGCCGCCAGTGGTTACTGTGATGACGCATATCTGCTTTACTGGAGAGGAATGCAGGTTGATAGTGAAAGTTTATTTACTAATAAAGGTCCAATAATGGTCAAATAAAGTAACAATTTGATTTGGTTGAGAAAAAAAAAGTTAAAGTGGACTAATTAGTCTTATTAAGACACAGATTCTGAATGAAAACCAATGATAAACATTCATAGCACTATTGGCTTGGCACATGGTAGTAGAAGTGGTGTGCGTGCATATTGACCCCGGAATCGCGCACGGTTGAGTTGCCAGCTTACACTTGTTGACTTGATTCATTGTTATTTTGTTCTGTGCCCATATAGTTTTCTATGCTATCCCATTGTTAACCGTATTTCATCAAGTTGAGTTTGGTTTGCGGGGTACAGTTTGGTCATAGGATTATCTCAGTCACGGATTACCGGGTTACGAGGTTCTGCATGTATTTCCGTTCTGCCTTCACGGCGCCAGTTCCAGTTTGCTACTGAGTTTTGAAGAGTTCTTTGCTTTGAAGAGTTCTCCAATGCCCAATCAGAGGCTCCTGATACCACCAGCCTCATTCTTGATGGGGCAGTCATTGTCCAGATGCTGAAGTCTGCGGTAGCCAATAACTTTGATGACTATGCCCAGGATGTCTTCATACCGTACCTGTCAACAAAGCTTCAGACTGTGTCACTTCAGACTGTAGCGGTCTGGGATCGCTACGTTGCTGATTCACTGAAAGGCAGTGCAAGATCAAAGCGTGGAAAAGGAGTGCGTAGACGTGTGGTCGGAGCAGCAGTTATACCTGGAAACTGGCAGAACTTCCTCCGAGTGGACACCAACAAGACCGAGCTGTTCAAGTTCCTATCAGAAGCTATCTTCAGGTGGTTTGACCAGGATGACAAGCAGCTGGTTATCACTGATGGAGAGGCAGTCCTGAGCAAGCCACCGCTGCAAGACCTGGCCTTGCTCACCCCATGCAGCCATGAAGAAGCTGACAGTCGAATGTTGTTGCATGCATCCCATGCAGCCAACCATGGTCACCACAAGATACTGATCAAGACAGTTGACACCGATGTTGTGGTGTTGGCTGTGTCAGTGGCCCAGGGACTGCAACCAGAAGATGAACTGTGGCTAGCATTTGGCACTGGGAAGAGTTTTCGGTACCTGGCAGCCCACGAAATAGCAGCTGGCCTCGGACCAGAGAAGGCACAGGCACTCCCAATGTTTCATGCTCTGACTGGGTGTGACACTGTATCTAGCTTTGATGGACATGGTAAGAAGACTGCTTGGACAATCTGGACCGTTCTGCCAGAACTTACAGACGCACTGCTGAAGCTATCCTCTGCACCAAGTGGCATACCAGACGATGTCATGCACACCATCGAGAGGTTCGTCATATTGCTCTATGACAGAACCAGCACGTGCAACGACATTGACAAGGCCCGGAAGAAACTCTTCGAGAAGAAGAACAACGTGCAGCTGATCCCGCCAACCAAGGCAGCTCTGGAGTAAGTAAGGCAGCTCTTGTCCCGGCCCTGGCTGGCGGTGGCTGGCTCGGAGTGGAGGGCCATGACAGAGTACGAATGTGCTAATGGTTTCCCCCACTCCTATTTTATCAAGTGTCTGACCCGCACTTCCTTTGGTGGTTCAGTTCTATGCTTTCTGGAGACACCAGATGATCTAATAGATCGAATGACGACCTGCCGAGCCACGGACTACATCCTAATGATGGGTGCAGATCCTGTGAAGCGCTGGTGAATTTCGCCAGGCACTGTAGCTGAGCATGTCGCGAGGCATCCACAGCGGCTCTGGACCTGATGGAAATCAACAAGGGGAGGTGATCCCCAAGCGCCAATCCTCCGGATCCTGGAGCACCTTCACAGCCTCGACACCCATGCATTGGTCTGGCCAAAGCCCTAAGTAGGTGCCAGTGTGTTGAGGAACAGGTGAGGCGTTCCTTGCCCCCATTCCCTTGTAGGAATGAGATTGAGGGGTGGGGGGGGGGATCGGCTCAGCACTGCCTTGCTGTGGCACTGGGGTAGACCTGATGGTCTGGCTACAAGCTCCCAGAGGTCCATCAGTGGGGAAGCCATGTCCACACAGCATCAAGATATTGTACAAATATAATCAAATGAAAGACCAACACTACATTGGAGTCATCAGAAGGAACCCGAATAAGGAAAGAGCGAAGATCGAGTCATCACGAGCCAAGATTGAGTCATCTGCTGAAAGTAATGCATCCTATTCGTTTTCTCCAAAACACTTAAATATATTGGAATGAAACAAAGGCGGATACTAACATCCATCTTTATTCCACCATGGTACATATTTATTTCTCAACATAATCACCACTGCGGCCCACACATTTCTGCAAAAGTTCAAGTATTTTTGAGATGCCATCACGATTGAGTTGTGCATCCTCCTGGCTTAACTAATGCTCAACAGCAGCCTTGCCATTATCATCATAAGAAAATCATTCTCCATTAAGGTGTTCCTTTGAGGGAGAGATGAAAATATGACAGAGGAAGTCAGGACTAGTGATTCTTTGTGGCAGGATCTACCTCATTGACCATCTCTTACTCTCGGGATTGTAATGGTGCACCCACCTCTCTTCTCCAGTCATCTCATCTCCAGTTAGTCATCTCAACTCTCATCTCCAGTGCTTCATGCTTCACAACACTGACAACGCCATGCTGCCCACTGCCATCTTGAAAAATATAACATTGAGACATCTATTGTCAGAATGACAAAAATTCACACTCAATGGCGGGAAGAACTATTGCATTTTACAGAGAGCGCTTTGTTTAATTTGAATATCTTTATGTGGTTTGAACAAAGAGAATAGGCGGCATTGCTTTTCAGCACACACTCTTATGTATTGTATGTGCAGTATGTATGTATGTGCCTATGTGTGCCTGTATGTACAGACTGTGGACAAACAAATGGTAACACCAGGGTACACAGGCCGTACAAAATATGTGCAAAGTATGGAGCCACCACACATGGGTGTCTCTTTGAACTGGAGTGACATTGAATTGATTCACAGCCTTTGTAGCTCCTTATCATGCTCTTACGCTTCAGCTATGGTGGTGAAATCAATGATGTGAGACACATACAGAGCATTTATGTCAACTCAGGAGAGTGCATCTGCTGCAGAGTTTGTTTTTGCCACTGATGTACCTCAAGTCTGTCGTGAACTGGAAGATGAAGTCAAAATGTCGTACTTCTCTTGGAGAGTGACAATCGGGTCTTGTCTTTAGAGCATAGGTCAAAGGCTTGTGGTCCATATAGATAGAGAATGTCCTCCCATATAGAATATGCCGAAAGTGTTTGACACCCAGGTAAGCTGCTCAAAGTTCTTTCCCAAACATGCCATATCTGGTCTCTGCAGTTTGAAAACACTTTGAGAAAAAGGAGAGTGGTTGACAGATGTCATCTACATTTTGCTGCAAAATCCCTCCTACTCCGACATCCGATGCATTGACTAAGAGGCATAGTTGTGCTTCAGCCGAGGGATGACCAAGAGGTGTGGCCTCAGCCAACCTCACCTTCACCTCTTCGAAGGAAGACAAGTATTTTTAATCGAGAGTGATAGGCTTATTTCTATTCTACTTTTTACATCGTATGTCTGTCAATGGCTGAAATACGTCTGCACAGTTCAGGATGAAACGCCTGTAAAAATTCACAAGGCCAAGAAACTCCATCAACTTGCACAGTGATGTGGGTGCAGGAAAGGCTTGTGTGGTCTTGACTTTCTCCTCCAGTGGGCAGATACAGTGTTTTTGACGTGACCAAGGAAAGTGAGTGATGGCATGCCAAATGGGCACTTACTAGGATTAATGACAAGGCCATACTCAGCAAGGTGCTTGAAAAGTAATCAGGGGTGTGCCACGTGTGGTTGCTTCTTGCAGATCGTCAAGGTAAGCATAGACAAAAGGGAGACCACGGATGCCATCATCGATCAACCTCTGAAACATCTGCGCAAGCATTACGCAAGCTGAATGGCAAGTGAACAAACTCGTACAGTCCAAAAGGTTTTGGGATAGCTGCTTTGTGTACAGTTGGGATGGGGAGAATGAAAAATCCTGCAAATTTGGGAATCAGATAGCGATCAGGAATGGTGCATTCTTTAAGTGCACTGTAGCCACCAAATGGCCGCCAGTTACCCGGTGATATCTTTGGTAGCATATGCAAGGACGAGGACCAGTTGCTGTCAGATTATCGTATGATACTGAGTTCAAGCCTGTGCTTGAACTCTGACTTGGCAAGACACCATAGTCGTGCTGCCACTGGAGGTCCATAAGTTACTATATGGTGAGTGGTCGAGTGCTTGATCTCACAATCCCTGTATGCTCGACGAGCAATCTCTGGGTATTCATGAAGGAGGGTGTCTTCACGTGAAGGAGATGTAGCTTTCATGAGCATTGGGCTGACAGAGGGTGGATGATTGATGATTCCTTGCACAGTAAGGCTGGTTGTGGTATCAAGAAGCATGTGATGTTTCACATCCACTATCAGCCCAAGCTGGTGAAGAATATCAGCCCCGATGATGGGTGTAGGCAACTCAGCGACAACGAATACATCTCTCCCTATATGTGGTGATGGGCGAGTGATTCACTGCCTGCCACTGAATTGATGGAGGTTGGCCTTTGTTTTTGTGTAAAGATGGTAAAACACACTTCAGCACCAGTATCCACAAAAATCCTGGTACCTGTTGCCTTGTCGGTTATATAGAATAGTGACTAGATATGCCACTGACAGGCTGACTTGTCACCGCTGGCTGACTTGTCAGTTGCTGCTCACTGGTATTGGAATTTCCCTGCTCCAAAGGGCTGGACTGGTAAGAGCATGGGCTGATGCATTTGTGAGTCTTTTCTCCATGCTTGCAATGGTACCAGCACATTTGTTTGGCATGTTGGTGGGGGCTTGAGATGGGATTGTGTCCTCTTGATCGACTTCAAGATGGACCACGCCGATGGCTTGTACTCTTCCTCTCTCTTTCCACCTGTAGTTGTGTCATGAGAGTTTGTACCTGTCTGGTCAAGTTCTCAACCTGGGTGGAGAAGGCACAGATTTGGTCTGGTTCAGATGCAAATTGTTGTTGAGGTTTTGAAACAACACCGATATGCGTAGGGAGGACAAAGGAGAAGAGACCTCCGTGATCTTGTCGGCGAGGTCTGCAAGTTGTTCGATGTTGACAGCCTCTTTAGTTGAGGACTTTAGTTGATCAGTCGGATGTTGGTGGGAAGTCTGTGGAGAAACAGCTGCTTTAGGATGGTATTCTCCAATGCATTTTCCCCCAAGCAGCTGTCTCATCCTTCACAAAAGCTGAAAGGGGTTTCTGTTACGAAGCTCTTCAGAAATTAGTAGTTGGTGTCATCTCTTTTGCTCTGAAACTGAGGTACGCCAGATGAGCTCAGGTTGCGTTTGGTATCACGTTCCGAGGCTGGAGGAGGAATTAGGAAGTCCCTCACTTTTTTGCGCTTTTTCTGACTGGAGAGATCCAACAACATAGGCGAAGCAAGTATCCTGGGTAGTGACATGCCTGGTCAGGAAATGCACTTCAACTTACGCAAACCACAATGTGGGATCGTTGGGCCCAAAGAAAGGGAGTATTAAACTAATGGCCACCACCAGTGACAGGGGTACTTCAGCAGATGCACCTTGGTGGATGACATCGGTGGACGTCATCGTCAGACATAGCTTTGACAGACATGACCGCAAGTAATCACGTCGGGGTTACCAATATAGAACATGGAGTTATCGACTTTTACTCACCGCTAAAGGGTGATAACTTTGTCCAATCTGAGCAGTGTCCCACAAGCTGTTAACACAGTCCCAAGTTCAATAATAAGCAAGAAACGGCGTATCATCAGTGGTCCAATTCGGCATTGTGAACATGAAATAATATGATCCACTCGGTGACTTGTGATACTCGGTGATACTCCATGAGTCAAGAGAGGGAATGTGTTGCTGACGATTGGGCTGCAAATGCGATTTAACTCCAGTGAAACCCAAGTCCGTGAGTCATTTCCTTTTCTCCTTGTGTAAATAGCAAGCTGACTGGCAGGAAAGTGTCATTACACTTCCGTTTAAGCCCGAGGTCGGCAACCTGCGGCCCGCGGGCCAAATGCAGCCCCAAGCTCCTCCCGTGCGGCCCGCGGCGCCTTGTCCGGATTTCCATTAGGTGCGGCCCGCGAAACATTTTTCTGAACCGACGGCAAATTTAACACATGTGGACATATGATTCTTCCACATATATCACAGTCTCATATACGTCACAATAAATTATTTTCACTTCTAGTCCACTTAACTTGGTCTTAAATATATTTTCCTTGTTGCTTCAGATGGCTGAAGATCTTAAGGTTCAATTTACAATTACATTTATTATCATTGATTTTAGGTGTGTTTGTTATTTTTTCGGGTTGGGAGGGGGGTGCGGCCCGCGAGGTGGCCCGAATGTGGCCCAGTGGCCCGCGGCCTGGTTTGGGTTGCCGACGCCTGGTTTAAGCCTTCCTCAAGCTCTTCCCCCGAGTGGGAGGTCCAAGTCATAGTGTGGGGAAAAATGATTGGTTGGAAACTAGATTTTTTTTAAAACACACCAACACCTCTGCCATTGGTTGGACAAGTAAATGGAACAAAGTTCATGATGGCACCAATGGTACTAACAAATTGGCACCGATGAAAAGTACACGACACTGCCTATATTCATCCGTCTATGACGTCAGCCCATTCCTCTATCGTCTTTTTTGGCAAAACGTTCGCCATGCATGATGACGTCATGGCATTCCAGTGGACGTTGCTTCACACCAACCCTCCTTTCTTTTAAAATCTCACACCATCCCAATACCCATCCTTGTCGTGCATTGCCTATGAGGTTATAAACACAGTATGGAGTGTAAATTGTGAAAATATCTCAATCAAATCATGAAAATATGACGTGCACTAAAATATTTGTAATAATGTTTTCCGATCAGGATAATTGAAAATACTTCATACTGTAAAATAGTTCACATGGATTTGATAAGAACTGAACTAAATTTCTACTTGCTTTGTGCTGTATGGTGGTCATATCATTGTTTTAGCTCTATAGATGTTTACTTTATCTCAGACTTTTTGTCCCACCTTTTTGCTTCAATACATGGTGTAATTAAGTTATTCGTAGGATCGAGATTATCCATAACCTGCGTAGGAACCAACAATTGGTGACAGCCCAAAATGAGTCTTTTTTGTTTGTGTTGGGAGAGTTAATTCCAACCTTAAACATGACCATCGACCATCTGATTGGTCGAAATAGCGACATGCGCCTTTGTGACGCCATTATTGACCCACGTCAGAGCGCGTTTGCAGGGGTTGGGTTGAACCTTGTGAGGTTTCTTGGAATCTGAAAATATTTTGACAATTCTGTGAAACATTGAGCCCGACATAACAGGCTGCTGTTCCTTTGAGGTTATAATCGAAATGCGCAAGGTTACAAGCCCCCTATCCCCCTTTTTTTTGTCCAGAGGAGGCACTATGTGAATTGGAGAAAAACATATCTTTAACCAGAAAAATTTCAATCCCAGATCAGCACAGTTGTGGGAAGAGTACATTTCAAGATTATTTTGCACTAATGATGTTTAGAAGGTGAAGGTGCTTCTGGGTTGTGGGAAGATTGGGGAAAGAATGTAATGAAGTTGTGGGGGAGAGATAGTAGAGGATTGGAATCGAGAGAGACACATCAAATAATATATCTCGCCATTTTCCTACATGTCAAAAATAAACGGTCTTTCTATGGATTTTACTGCAATTTAACACGAAAATCTAATCCTCATCTGCTTTTTAAAATTTCAATGTCTCATTGAAAAATACAGATTTTATTGTTTCAAAAAATGATCAATCATGATGAAAATTTTTTTTTTTTAATAAGCGAGAAGGGCACTCTATAGTGTGAATACCGATGCCACGCAGTGCTTGATCAAGTAGAACATATCGGGCAAAATAAAATATCATTTAATACATCGTTTTTGGCCCCATCTCGCAATGGTGAAGAATCACTTTGCAAATGAAAAAATTCTCGCATGTGGATCTGGATTTGGACCTTTACCAAAATCGAATTAATTCGTCAATATTGCACACCTAACGTGTCCACCAAGTTTCGTCCATCCGAATCCGTACACAACTTTTTGAGATATCGTGATATATAACGTATTTTGCCCTATCTCTAAATTGTGAAGAATCACTAAAAAAAATTATAGGATCCGGATCCAGGTCTTCACCAAAATAACATCACTTCTGCCTTGTCACACACCCAAACTGCCCACCACATTTCTTCCAAATCCGTCCAAAAATTGTTAAGATATCCTGCACACAAGCAGACAAACAAACAAATGAAATGGAAGACAAAGAAAGAACCCAAAGAAGTAAAAAGAAAGATGGAGTCATCAGGAGGAACCTGGATAGGATTCAGGTTTCAGCCGCTGCTTCACGACCATCAAACCCACCAGGCCCAGCCAAGTGAACCTTACAGAAAAAATTCTGCCAGAATTCACTTCTCCTTGGAGAGATAGACAATGAAAGAGAGGAATGGAGAGATGAAGGAGAAGAAAAAGCAAGAATTAGAATGAATGAAGCGAATTCAAAAAAAATTAATCCATACTAATAAGTGTGCGTGTGTGTGTGTGTGTGTGTGTGTGTGTGTGTGTGTGTGTGTGTATGTATGCGTGTCAGTGTGTCTCCTCCGTAACTCCAAAACCATGAAACCCGACAGCCTGAAACTTTACATGCTTACTAAGAAAACTCGAAGGAAGTGCAAGAGTGAAAATTGGGTGTTTGAGTTAATTAAAAAAAAAAAAACTTTCCTCACTC